>NW_017729031.1:84284539-84294698 GCF_001723915.1 Gavialis gangeticus
CTTCCTTCTAGTGTGCCCACGTCCCCCCACATCTTAGTGTCATCAACAAATTTGAACAGGGTGCTTTTCACCCCCCCGTCCAAATCACTGATGAAGATGTTGAACAGTGCGGGCCCCAGGACCGAGCCCTGCGGAACCCCACTGCCCACATCCTTCCAGGTTGAGAAGGACCCTTCCACTACCACCCTGTGGGTGCGGCCCTCCAGCCAGTTGGTGACCCATTTGACTGTGTGGGTATCTATGCCACAGCCCCCCAGTTTCTGAATGAGAATGGGGGAATTTGATTTTTAGCTTTAGTATATGATTTTATTATTTTTCTGGTTCCAAGATGGCACCCCCCAGAGTACTTCTGGGGCAAGGGGAGGGATATCCAGTGGCAAAGGTCAGGGGGTGGGACTTCTGGTGCCAAGATAGCAACAAAGGGGCAGGGCTCCTGTCAAGGAGCAGGGCTACCCTTGCGACCCTCAACAGCTCACCAAAACTCATTAAGTGGCCCTCCACCTGAAATAATTGCCCACCCCTGCCCTAGAGTGAGGATCTGGGCTGTGCCAGTAAAGGAGGAAGAGAGAACTTGCTTCCCACTCTTGGGTGGGGCTAAAATGGTCCTTTGATACTGGGCTGCTTTAAGTGGTAAAGCAGGCCCTGGAGTGTCCTCTGAGCAATGGCAGGATCTCCAGAACATTACAGGCTGCCACTCTGCTGCATCTCTCTCTTGCCTTTACCAACAGTCTCCAAAACCATCCTCTGGCTGTTCTCTGCAACACCTGTACTGGGGGAATTTTCTTCCAAGTGAATTTGGGATTCTATAGCCCTTGTATGCTTCTCCAACATTTTTACCCACTGGAAAGGGGCTGGAGTGGGGTGTGCTGGCCTCAAGCTAGAAAAATTTGTTCATTGTCCAATTCATTTCCTACTTCATGATTTTACCTCAAAGTCCTAAACAGATTGATTTGGGACTTGGCTTATTCTTTAGGTTGCATGAGATGTACAAAAGATGTTTGAACAAAAGGAGTTCAGTAATTTGAGTTCTGTGTGCATATATTAATGATGAAAACATATGAGAACAGTTTTTATCACATAAAGCTAATCTATTCAACTGAACACGGGTTTGCTCTCATACATATCAATCAATCCTTTCCAGATTAGTGGACCTCCTACCATAGCAGTATCAATTATTTTGCCACTTCCAGAAAATAAAGGATGACCCAGTTGTGTTCCAACTTTTCAGAAAAACAAACAAACCTCCCGCCCCCTGCCCCCAGGGATTGAGATCAAGCATTGAATCTATTAGCCAAAAAGGAACTAAGATATTTAAATTGGAAAAGAAGAAAGAGGAGGGGGCAGTAGGGTTTAAGCCAGAATCTGGTATGCAAGCTTAGCTATGCTGTGCACCAGATAAAGTACTACATCTTGCCATTTACTTAGGATAAAACATGAATTTATTTTGAATCTTGGGGGTTCTATTTCTGTGACACAATATTTACCTCTCAGCTTAGAAAAATATACTTTATGCCACAAGAGAGAGACATCAAAAAAAAAAGTGGGAGACTCAAAAAGAAATGAGGTGTGATATAACTTTACAGTTAGGCTGCACCATCCAGCTATATCATTTACTTACCTTTCCAGACTCCATCAATGGCAAACTGTGTGGAGACCCCCTCTCTACCAAACGTACTCTGACAAAGCAAATAGATGATGTATTTACTTAACTTGATATATTCAATCTTACAGCAACGTTAAAAAAAGTTAAAAATTACACTGGTCCAGTGTTGACCAAGGTGCTATTTCTGTGGCAACACCTATGCTCAACTGTCTCAATAGTGTAAGCTGATAATTAGGTGAAAACCTTAGAGAGCTTAAAGTGGTGCTCACAGTGCTTCTGTGGCCTTTTAGGAGTGCTACAAGAGCATCAAAAGCTCATTTAAAGAGCAAAGCTAGGAACTGCAGCAACTGCGCTCACAGCTGCTTCAACTGGAGGCAAACACAACAAGGACAACACCAATGCATGTTATAGTAGACCTTGCTAATGCCTGCACAATGTGGGAATTTCAATCAGATTTGTTTCAAACTAATGCAAATGAACTTATTCTGCTATTGTGTCACAACAAGGAGGCTGGCACCTACATCTCAGAAGGAACACAGCCTTCTAGCATGATAACGGCATCACCTAACTAAACAAAGAAGGAACTGCAAGCTTCCTGCAGAGATGAAAGACAGGTGAATGACTTGCTCTCTTACAGCTCCAGTCAGCTGGCAGCTTCCTCTGCATCTGCATTATCACTTTTGTTGGAATTCTTATGGAAAACTCTTGGCCAGCCTCAATGGGGTTATAAATGACAACGTAAGTTAAATGTCAAAAAGAACCTGGTGAGTGAGCTAGCATACACAGAATGAACTGAGTTACCATGGTAGCATTACTTGCACTGTCTAAGCATTCAGTAAACGAGCAAAATGAAGGTCACCACCAAGCTAGAAGATGTGCGTAGCAGGAAAAGCAACTCTCAATGGTGTGAAGGAAAGCAACCAATTCCACTGCCTCAGCATGCACTATTTTATATTGCACCCCGCCCCACAATCTAAGGACCACATTTGACCCTGATGTAAACTGGAGTGAGGTTCACCTTCCTCCCCAGTGGCTGAAATAAAGCACTATTTTAGGCCGGGGTTAATCTGTTCTTAACAGACTCGCACTTCTATGCAAGACTTAAATTACTGTTTTGCGCTCCAACTGGTACAGGCTAAAGAGAGAGAAAGTTATTGCATCTTGTGCTGATTTGGTCAAATGCCACAGTGAATGATACTTCTTACAATCATACTCTGACTGTGATTCAAATCTCAAGGTTTAAATATACTGAAAGTTAGAGGCAATTAGCACTGATTAAGGCAAGTTACAGCTCTGGAGTTAACACTGTTTATACATTATCAGCTTTAATGTATGAACGTACATTAACGTATGAATGTAAAGAACACCAAACACAGATGTTCTTTTTTTCTGAAGTAGGTACAGAAATTGATATGAATATGAAAACCAGTAACATTACCACAGTATTTTAAGATGAGGATGAGTAAATGTGCAAATGTATTTTCTACAGCCAGGCAGCATAGTTATTCTAAAAGGAGTTAAAGGGAAAACTACATCGGAAAAATCAGGGATTGGTGGGAGGGAGTAGATGCTGAGAAATGTGAATAAAACTGGAAAGCAGGTAGGGAAAACAAGTAAGTGAAAGGAAAAGCTGGCTCAGGTTAGTGTCGGGGGGGTGGGGTGGGTCATGGAAGGATCTGGCAGGATGGGGTTGTTTGTCAGGTAATGGCAGTGATCAGGGGTTAACAAGTATACTGTGCTATGTCAGGGCAATAATGAGAACAAATATATTTGTCTGTAATGTTTTGGAAGCTAATCTTATCCTCTGTACCTGTCATGTCGAAGTGCTCTCATGTCTACGTAGACTGTTGTTGGATCTGGCCCAGCAGTTCCCTGAGAACAAAGAGGGGGAAACAATTTTAACATGAACCAAAACATTTCACTTTTTTTTTAAAGAAATCAATTAATACATATTCCTCTTTGTCACTAACGGTCACACAGTATTGTCCACTAGAAGAACAGAATAATGTTCTTCCTACACTGTCCATCATGCAACTTTGGTTTTCATATATTTTTTAAACAGACGCAGAACTGAAGTGCACATTTACACATGGAAGTGCCGAAAGGTATCAACTCTTATTTTGGTTCTTATACATTCAACTAAAAAAAAAAAAAGGGTAGAAGTAAACAACACAGGACATTTAAAGCATTTAAGAAAACTCTGTGCAGGTGTAGCCCCTTTTCTCAATTTTTTTTAATCCATAGATTTGCCAAATTGTTATATGATCTACAGTTATAAAAATATTAGTTAACTAAGTACTGCAGCTAGTTGAGCTACAGTATTTTCATGGCTATTATAAGTTATGGAAGACAGAAACACAAGTTACTCTCTGCTGGAGTTGGTGTGCTGCCGCCTTGTGAGGAATTTTGTTGAGTGGTTCCTAGACTTAAAAGGCAATCTAAGCCAATGAACAAATTGCGCACAACACACCTTTAATTCCAATACTGCTTAATCTTGGAGCAGTTAAAATGTATTAAGAAATGCTCCTTTGACCAACAATTAGGTAAAAATCCATCTGTTTTTTATCTCTTCCCTCCACCCCCACCAAACAGTGCAGTTTCTCATTATGGACAGAGAAAAGACCAGATTCTAATCTTCTCAAGGTTATAGGTCTGGAATTGAAATCAGCACTTTCAATATGCCAACAGTCCTACATGCTCTGTAACACCACTGATAGGCAGTCTGTAGGCTGTGCTCTGTACATGACAATACCTCTCTCTTTAGCCAGGTTAAGAATGTGCACTCCATCTCTGGGAATGAACCACTAAACTCATACAATCTCCGATTTACCCACATTCCTGTCTGTTGAACAAACTCGATTTACTGTCAAGGGATCTCTGTGAGCAAAATAAAACTATATTAAATTGAAAAACAACCCCCAAACCCCTCACTGATTCAAGTAAAAGCTCCTTCGAATAGTTGCATTTATTTACAGTGTATGCACTGAAAATGATTGATTTCAGGACATTACAAGCACACACATGCATCACTATACCTGTTCAGCCAGCTTGCCCAGCCTGTTTGGCTGACAGAGGGACCACAAACAGAAGTAACAGAGGCCAGCAAAGTGTGTGAAACAGAGAAGAGAGCAAAGAAAAAATACAAACAAAGAGGCACAGGAGACATGAGATACACACAGTAAGATAGAAACAAAAAAGTCATACTATCTTTGAACAAAAGGTAATGAATTCCCTTTTCAGATTTCTGAAAGGACTGACTTGACTAATCTGGAAACATGTCTAAACCCCGTATATTAACCAGGTACCGGATTAAAGCACAGAACCTGTCATACTTACTGATGCATCATACCTCCTTTCCCTATCTATGAGTACTTTAGGTTATTTATTACTTTAAAGGGACTCTTGCAGTAAGTTGACCTATTAAAACAGGAATATGTTATCTCCTTATTTCCACAGTAACTTGTAATTAATAGATTCATTTTGGACACCATATCTATACCCTTATAAAGAATAGTGCAGAATGAGATATTGTGAGTTGCAGATTTTATTTTGAGTGGCAAGGGGAAAACAAGAACAACTTTAAAAACTCCTTTCAATAATAATATACAGCAGTGAGATCAGGATGGGTTTGAGGAATTTTTAACAGCCCATACTGCCTAATTTTTGAAAAATATTTAAAGAAAACTATTATATCATGAGTTTAGAAATGGAACTGTTATCACTAAATACATATTTCCAGTTAAAGAACATGAATTATGACACTCCTGTCTTCCCTGACTTGTGAACTTAGTAAGCAGGGTGTTAGCAAAGGTGCTTGAAGAAGTAACTCTGTGAGAAGTCTGGATTTCTTCCTTCTTTATTCCTATGGTATTATTCAATGTGCCCAGTTCACAAATGAAATTCTCAACTGGCCAAATTAGTTTTCCCCTCACTCTTTTATTACATATGTTGGTGAAGACCTAAAAACAGTCACCTAAAGTTGGGCTCCTAAATCCTTCTGTTGACATGTAAAAAACATCATAGAAACCCACCTTTAGGCCCTCAGGGTTTAAGATATTATGCCCAATCCTATTTAAAGTATTTCTACATAGCTCATTCTTTATTTAAATAGCATCTCCTCTGTGTCATGGGATTTTGAAATGGACTGAATATGAAAGCTTGTAACTTTTTACTTTCACATCAAATGGTTAGTAAAATTATATTGCTTATGCCTTTTTACTTTTGTGTCCAGGTCTCTCTATTTCCCTCCATCTGTCCAAAAGAGATTATGTAGCTCTAATGAGCAATTATAAATAACAGTGTATTCAAAAGGTTGAGACTTATAGCTTCTCTCCTTGTGGAAACACCCAGAGTGATAAAATTCTACAATGTTCCCAAGCAAAACATACCTTCCCTCTTTTACTGGTAACAAGCCAAAAAATGCTTGTATTTGTTTTAGATCTACATTCTTTGGTTATGTGATCTACAGAGTATGTTCACTGGCTGACTGCGAAGAATTTCCAACTGAAGCCTTGAAACCTGAAAAGCATTATATGCAAGCTTAACTGTATGTGTGCGAGCAGTCCCCAAGACTTCTTTGCAACTCCTCATGTACATACAGATGAGCCTAAAAGTTGGGTGATGAATTTATATTAAACTAAGCAAAGTTAAATTAATCTATTGGATTACTAAAGTCCTATTTTGCCAGGGGAATAGCATATTCATGTGGTTAAACAGAATTAGATTTTAATGTGGTTAAATTAGCCACATGAAATTTAACTGGGACGGAAATACCAAGCAACCAAAACAGAACACTCTGCAGCACTGAATGCCTCCCCTCCCCAGTGGACAGAGCTGCGCACCGCAATACATTCCTTATTTTTCTGATTGTGCTTTATACTGGAAAAAGTCAACATGGTATGTGAAAGCAAAGGAAAAAAAATTCATATGCCACATTCCTCATTTTGTATTTTTCAAGACAAAGAACAGTGTACAACCTATCCACTCAACTATCTTTAACATGGAGTTCTTATTTGAATAGCCATCACATACACAAGGCAATTTCCAATTGATAAAGTTTAACCATAATCCCAGAAAGCTAGAAATAGCACTGTTTGAAATATTTATGATGTTCAGCCATAGGAATTATGTATTTATTTTAAATACTTTGCTTTTTCCTAGCAGAAAGAAAACAATATTTTTACAGATTTTTTTGTGTTAAAAGATAACTGTTATTAATCACTACATAAGAGAACCTGTTAAGTATTCAAAGTCCCTCACCCTAATCATGCAAAAAAACTTCTGAACTCCTTTTGTTGATTTTGTAGGAAAGCAAACTGGGATACTGTGGCATAAAAGTCACTTGTAAAGTTCAGCAGAAAAATACATATTCAATGTACAGCTGATGTGATTTTCTACAAAGTTTTCTAATAAGTGCTACCTGATTGTAAGACACACAGTCTGATCTCACCTGTAAGCAAATTGCTACGTTGACCCTGCACCCAAACGTGGTGCTCACTGCACGTGCAGAGAGGCCCAGATCTTTGAACAACTTGGAGAAGGACTGTGTTAGTGCAATCCTTGGTCTCTCTTCTGCAACCACCATACATGTTCGTACACAGGACAGGTTAACTCCTTTCACCTGTTTGAGAGGTTAGGCAGAGGAGGAAAAGGTGAACAAAATGCCTTATTTATCTGGACATCAGCAATTCCTAGAAACAGAAGTCATCTGAAAGTCGATTTTCAAAAATAACAGAAAAACAACAGCACCTGTGGCATCTTCCTCCCAGAAGAAATTAACTACAGTGCAACTCTACCTTTGGCACATGTTCACGCATACAACCAGCTCAGATTAGGGGTGTTCAACACCTAGCAGATGGGACAGATCCAGATCACGGACCCACATGATCTGGCCTACAGGGCTCCCCAAGCATCTGAAAATTTGGTGGGGGGAGGAAGGAGGACTTAGTGTGCTACCACTCCCCCACTCCCAAATTTCCAAGCCTTGTGGACCAGATGACATGGCCCTGTATGTGGCATGTGTGGGGCCTGATCTGGCATATGTGGTGCTGGGGCTGCAGGTTGATTTTGCATCTGCAGGACTTGGTCTTGATCCAGTGTGTAAAGGGCCAGTGCTGGGGCAGCAGGCCCAATCCAGCACGGGGCTGGAGCTATGACTGGGTCCACAATATGTTGTGTGGGACTGGGATTGGGCCTGGGTCCTGTGTGTGCTGGCTTGGGCCCGTAGACTGGATCTGGCCTGTGAACCCACTCCACCATACTCATCTGGCCTTCAGGGACAAAAGGTTGGGCACCACTGGCTTGGATAGATTCTGTAACGAAAATTCTGAATTACTAAATCATCTCCATAGTGGGAGCTCTCCCACTACTGACATAGCTGAGTTTCTTTAAAACTAAATAATGAATTTCAGTAAAGAAATGTTTAGCTCAAACAGGGTACTATAAGTGCACGTGGAGTAAGATGAAGAAAGTAATTTATTATTTTTGTAAAAGAACATACAAAATTGTGGATCTCTTTTGTAAGTTTAAAACAACTATAAGGGCAAGAGACCCGTGGTGCTAAAGTGTAACTTACCAGAAATAATTCCAATATCTGGGCAATTTTGTAAGAGAGACTGATCAGTTTGATGTGTTGGTATAAAACAGTGGTGCTCAACCTGTGGGGGTCTGTGAAGCTGGTGCAACTGGCCTGTCACTGGCATGCACGTCAGTGCAGGTGAACACTTCTGCCACTCATCTCCTCCTTTCCCCTGCTGCTGAAATCAGCAACAGGAGAAAGAAGGTATAATGCATAATGTGGATACCATTTTGGGATTTAGGAGACCATTACTACTTGATTGCAAGTCAAAACTGAATTCATGACAGCAGATTCGAAAGTTTGACTTGCAATCAAGTTGCTAAAAGGATTCTTCAGCTAGTAAAGAGCACAGTAATATTCCAAAGCACAGAGCCTTGGTAGTGAGAATGAACTGGGGAAGGGAAATCTTATATAACAATCTTAACAAACCATATCACACCAGGGTAGAGAAGCAGGTATATTTTCTATATGCTCACAAGAAACAAATTGCTGCTGAATGAATCCAAAGGGAGGATGAGTCAGACAAAGATATATACATTAGTCTGTGCGGTACATAAGCAGTACATCACACCAGCTGCACAACACCATTAACCTTGTATTGGACAAGGTATTTCTAGAATCAATTGGTAAACCTGTGTTCTTGCCAAATCCCAAAGTTAAGATTTATCACCTGGAACAGATTCCATTTTCATATCCATATTTGCCTACAACTAAGAAAGCAGGTTTATGATTCAAAACATCCATTATGGCAAATTCAGACATGGGGGAAAAAAATTAACCATTCTTTTTCCTTTAGTCAGGGCAAGTTTGATAAATTTGCTGAGTATTTTCCCCAAAAAGTTCAGAAAGAAAAACACTTTTTAAATTGTCATCAAAGCATAGAAATATCAAGTGCAAAATGTGGTTTTTCTTTTCAGAAATTTGTGAGCAAGTGACAGCTAGCTGCAGTCTCAAACATAGCATGTTTGCGTGGGGGAATAAACCATAATTAAAGGCCTTCAGATATTTCATGGAGGAGCCACTTTTACAGTTGATGACGTGAAACAAAGGGCCAGAACTGAAGAAATATATTTAACTGTATATTGATACATATAGAAATAAAGTCTTCTTACCCGGAGAACGTCTGTCTGTGTTCCAAGGCCTTTGGTGCACATCTCCATGACAGAATAAGAGCAGAAAGTGACACGCACTTTGTACTGACTTACAGCAGACAACCAAAGAGATACATTGCTCTCCAGTTCAAGAGGAGGGACTAAAATGGACTGATGTCCCGAATATACACTATCCGCATGGAAAAGAATACACAAAAATGAAGTAGACTGTAACTATGCTGAACAAATATAATAAAGTATATGCACATTCTGGGCACTTTGTTTACTCTGACCTTTCACAATGTAGCTGATATCCCATCATCTCCTTCACGCATCTACACACTGAGTCCTTTCTACTACCTTTCCCAGGCCTCTCTCAGAAACAGCAAGTTAAAGGTATTTAAAGAACCATCATAGTGTACTCCCCAGTGTCACACTCATGCCTTCCATTTCTACAAGATACATGTATGCTCCCCTGCTGTCTAAAACAAGCCTGCTGTTCAGTACAGATCTGCTCTGGATGTCATGATAGGAAACTCCCTCCCAATCTCTGCTGTAGACAAACCCACTTCCATTTACATTTTGCTTTTTGCACTGACAGAAGAGGGCTACAGCACCTGGGGGAGGCTGTTTGTGACACGGAGCCAGTGCATAGTAAAGCAGCAAGAATATAGGGGCAGGAGGGGACTCAATCTTTCCAGTGAATACAAGCAACACTTAGAAGAGGTCTTACCAAAGTGTTGGACATTGGTTTATTCCTAGGTTAAATTCATCCTAGTATCTACTACTTTTCTTGTGGCTACACAAGGAAACAAACTAAATTTTCCCTCAGTAAAAAGTTTCATAGTTTCTAGGGTCAGAAGGGATCCGAGTAGATCATCTAGTCTG
>NW_017729031.1:84295063-84301364 GCF_001723915.1 Gavialis gangeticus
GGCACCACACCAGAGCACCACGAGTGCTCATAAAGCCGTGCCAGGGGTCCTGCAATAACCTCAGCCAATTCCTTTAGTACTCTAAGGTGGAGATCGTCCGGACTGGCTGACTTGAATACGTCCAGTCCCTCCAGAAGCTCCCTAACTAGTTCCTCACTAACCCTTGGCCCAGGTGTGCCTCCCCTGGGGCCTGACAGGGGCGCAGCAGGGGGTGGCTGTTCCAGTCCCTGCTTAGGAAGATGGAGGCAAAGAAATCATTAAATATGTTGGCTTTATCATCTGGTGTGACGACCAAATTTCCTAACGTGTCCTGCAGGGGCCCCACATTACCCGAAACCTTCTTTTTGCCCCCTATGTATTTAAAGAAGGACTTCTTATTGTCCTTAATCCAGGAAGCTAGTCCCAGTTCCATCTCTGCCTTGGCCTTCCTGACTGCCCCCCTACATCCCTAAGCAACTGCAGTATAGTCATCCCTGGTGATGTCCCCTCTTTTCCATTGGGTGTGCACCTCCCTTTTAGCTAGGAGACATTCCTGGATGTTATACACAAGCAACATGAAAAACCTGAAAGCACAAGATATTTCTGACTTTAAGCTAAATGTATAATAAAAGAGAAGAAAGTATTTCTAGGTTCAAGGATTTTTTTGGGCATCTCTTATTGGACCAACTGTATAGTTGGGATACAGGTAGACAAGCTTTCAAATGGAAAGCATTCTTATCCAGGTCTAGGGAGGAAAGAAAGCAAGGGATGAAGAACAGTGGATGGAGCTGTAAAACTTGAGGAGGAGAAATTCCCAGGGGTAGCAAGCAAACAATTAAAGTAAAGAAGTCTGATTTACTGGGAGATAAAGACCTATCAAAAGGGTGGAGTACCCCTATCACTTGTAGTACGTGGCAAGAATTTCAGGAATCGGGTAGCTTATAGTGTGTTATATAAGATCAATATTGGTTTTCTGTCCTTAATTCCTAGCGTCCAGTCAGTTTATGAATTTTTGTTTTCAAATTTGCCTTTTAAAGGTGTTTCAGAAATTTCCACTGAACGTGAGAGCAGCGAGGGCAGAATGGGAGTGGCTGTTCTGTGAAAAATGTGCTCTTGCTGATATATTTCTCTGCCCTTTATATTCTTTCTGTAAGCATTCACTCTGGGTGCTGTCTAATTTCACCTACATAGTTACCACAAGTGCCTCTAGTGCACTGGATCAGACGCATTATGTTTTGAGAAAGGCACAAGTATGATCCATGGATTCTGATGGACATGTTGTAGAAGGTGTTGATTGTAGCAGCACTGGAGATGTCCTAATAGGTTAAGTATCTATTTTTTATAACATCTCTGCATTTTGTTTTAGGATTGATTTTGCACATCAAAAAGCAGACAGACAAATCTATGATGTTCCGCTACAGAAGACCATCACAGAACCATATAAAGACAAGGCTTACGTTACATCACATGTGCAACTCTTCTTCCTTAACAGTCCCCTCCCCCACACACAGACTGCCTGATTTTAATGTTGCTTAAGATGTTATTAAATGTTAACAAAATGTATATTACATTTATTCTTACTTTCTTTTTTTCTGGTCTTGTAGATAGGAAATATGGGAAACTTTTCCCTTTTGGGTCCTCTTGGTTATTTTATTTTATTTTATTTTTTTTACAACTTTTATTCACAATTTGTAACTTTTTATTAAGCATCTAAAAACTGAAAAATTACTGAGGAGATAGGAAGAAAAAAAATCATAGCAGCACTACATATGCTGCGTTTAGTAGTTTAACTATCTGAATCAAACAGTTTCCCACTCTATTTAGGCAATATTAAATGTACAAAAAGCAGGCCTCTACCTTAGAGGCTTTTAGAAGGGTTTATTTAACATGGATGAAATCAGTACTGAAATCCTCTCTTTCATGTACTCGAAATCCAAGTAATTTCAGCTAACATATAGCAAAATTTGTGCTCCCCTACAAACGTCAGTTCTATTCTGATTTGTCCACAAATATATATTAGGATTACCTAGAGAATTTCCACATGACCATGTATACGCTGTAGCATAATAGTTGCTACAAACAGGGATTCTATAAGCAAAGAAGCAGTAAGGGACACATCAGGTAAACACTGTTGGATTCAAAATGGTATTTAAAGGTTTGTTTTTTGGGGAATTGGCTTATAGGGGCATGTGTGTATATCGGTGTGTATATACACACCTATATAGGGGTGTCTGCATGTGTGCGCGTGTATAGATCTAGATAGATATAGATAGAGGTGTGTGTGTTGGTGTACGTACACCCCCCCATCTATCTATATCTATAGAGGTGTGTGAATATATACACCTATACACACACTTCAATCTATACATCTATCAATCGAAGTGTGCGCGTAGGTGTATACCTATACACCCCCCCACACACACTACAAATAGCCAGAATGGGCAGCAGGGGTTAACTGATTTCTAAGAAGCCTGGGTCTTACATGCATGGAGTTTCTCACAGCCTTGGGAGCACACAGGCTGTCTAACAGAACAAGGCCAATGGATAACACACATAGTCTAGAATACAGTTTTGGAACCAAGGAAGTATGTACCATACTGCCCGTAACACAAAATAACTGGCACCAGCTAACAGGGCCCCAGAACAGGTAGGTCTGAGTCCCCAGTTTTGGGGGAATAGATCAAATTAGGAGATGGCTTAGAAAGACCAAATTAGTAGGTGTGCGTGTGATGGGCTTGAAATGTGCTGACAAGACACTACATGGACATGTGACCACAGAGATAACCAACCAGAGATAGCCAGAGATGAAGAGTCATCAGGAGTCTTCAAGAGGGAAGAAGAATACAAAAGCATAGACTTGAGAGAAACAAAGTTTCCATCCCCATCTCCACCCCTAGGAAGGGTCCCCAAGCCCACCGCAGACAGAGGGCACATGACCAGCCCATCTCATCCACCCCACTGGAGGTGGGGTATGGGCCTCTGCATCCCACCTCCAGGCTGCTGACATGCTGACACCTAAGAGAGCCTCAGAGTGAAGACTACAGCCTGGCCAGATGTACTTTGACTCTGATGACAGCCCTAGGATTTGACCAATATATAGACTTGCTTGATTGTTTGTATTGCTTCTTTTCTGTTATCACTGTGTATCAATAAATGTGCCTATAACTGAATGGAAAGGACATGACTGATCTGAGGGTGGACCCCCCCCGGAACAAGATCTCTGAGTCCTAAATCCAAAGTCAACAAAACATAAGGTTTAAATACTGACCTGCAGAGGCACCATAGTGCAAAGCCCAAGCCACAGTAAGGGTCAAGGCAGATTGCGATCTGTCTGGAAGGGTACAGCTCACACTGTAGCTTTATGGAGCGACATAAGGCACTTGTAGCCGCATGTGACATCTAAAGAAGAAAACAGGTCCACTCAGGGCTTTTATACTTTAGAAATTTGCATTGCTATTAAACACTTGCAAATGGTTGAAGTAGAAGCTATGATGCCTGTCACATTTTTTCAAACAGTATAAACAAAGTCATTTCTACCATCAGCTCAGCCTTTCAATTAGTGTACAAAAGCTAATAACCCTCCAGCTTAGACTAAAATGGGTACTCCTGACCCTTACAGGGTAAAAATCAAACAGGGAAAAAAAATCCCCCCCAACCTCTGACCCCCTTCTCAGAAGCTCTCTGTACAGAGCAGCAAAAAAAGAACAAAGCAATGCTTTCAGAGATGGGTTGAAGGTTATCATCAAGTGACTTGTCTATTGTTATACAACACTTATGTGATAGTTTGAATAGGATACAGGTCTCTTTTCTCCTAGCCACAAGTCCAGATGCATTCAATGTAATACAAAACATGCATTCATTTTAGCAACATATATCTCAGTGAAATTACTATACCTTTACTCCTGCTAATATGCCAGTGGTAGATACACTGAAGTCCAAGTATGCCAACATATCTGGGGAAGGAGGTCTAAAAATAGTTGCCACCTTCTTTTTAGGTATATCATCTATTCAAAAAACATAAAAGCAGAAAAAATCCATGATATTATTGCAGAAAAAAATTATAGCAGGAAAACACAACTTTTAAAATTTGGCATCTTATGTTTCCTAAGTTTTATGGACTGATATACAGTTACAATGCAATATCCAGCTACTCTAAAAGAATAAGTAACGAATGGGTCTCCAAATTAATTAACATTTGTATATAAACATCCAGCTACACTAACAGTCTTAAATTACATTGAACAGAGCACAATACATCTTCTGAAATACCCATGCTTCTTGGCAAGTCCAGGCTAGAATGTAATTCTCTTAACTATTGTAGGCATTTTGTACCTGTGTCCAAAATGGTGGGCCATGTTTTAATATCTACAGCTGTTGCAGCTTCTTTGGACTTCAGTAGTTTCATTATTGCTTGTGTTGTAAGGATACATGCAGACTTACTGACCTGTACAGAGTACAACATTCAAATTATTAAGCTGGTGAGTGAATGCCCCTGTGTTTTCAAATTTATCCAAATCAGTACAACTTGTTGATAGCAGCTGATAGTAAAGAAAAATATTGTATCAATAGAAAAGATGGTTTGAACTACGTTTATGAAATAGTTCATGATCGAGGGTCACAGGAAAACAGTAGCATGTTTTTCAGACATTCAGCTTATTTTATATTTATTATTACATTATAATTTATTGGGCAACTGCTTTTCCAGTGAATAAATCAAACTTCAATACACACTACACAAAGTAATTGCTCATACCTCTACAATCATCTTGACAGTGGGTAGGGTGGTAGCAAGATTTTGTGGATGAGGGGGTCGAACTGTGATAGGTATGCACCCAGCATATAAGCAGCCATAGAAAGTTGCTATTAAGTCTATTCCTGTAAAGGATTCAAATAAATTTTAATGTCATAAATGAGAAACAAAGAGAAGACTCCTCTACCGAATCCCAATAAATATCCTTAATACATTAAAAAAGTGATAGATCATAAAGATTTATCTGCCATAAAGCCAGGGTGTGAATTAAGGGGGAGAGCTCAGGGGCTAAGCCCCCCCATAAGAAATGAGTGCCCCCTGTATGATTTGAAAATCATAACCTGAGGGGGATCTTGGATTGGATTGCTTCTTCACTTAAGTGGACTTGTTAATCAATGAACTGATTTAATTTTGTTGCAGTCCAGCCCCCCCTCTCCAAAATTCAAAACGTAATTGGAACCTTGCATAAAGGTCCATATAACCTTGTGTGTCCCACCTCTGGTAGTGGCTAATCCTTAAATCTGAAAACCTCTATGACAAGATCTTAGCATGTTTTAGAATGATATAACATCTTCAAAGGAGAAGTTCTACTGAAATTCATACTACACAGCCATGCAGTTTGAGAAGGTTATGAAGTGGGCACATTTTCAGAAGAGTATGTGTTTGTCTTCCTTCAGCTAGCATTACAGAAGCTGTAAACTATTCTATCACCAGAAAATTACACTCTTGCCATTTCCTTATTATACACTTACAAACACTGCCACTCCCTCTGCTGTATCTTTTTTGTGGGGCTGAGAATCTGGCAACTTTAATGTGATATGGATGCATTTCCCACTTCCATTCCAATAGTTTAGTACTGTACAAATCTCCAGGTACATTTGTGAAATTCACAAGCAGCTTACTGAGAAAAAAGCATTAAGGGGAAAGGTGTCTGTCACTTAACACTGCCTTGGTCAGTCACTGCCAGGGATAAATTACCAAATTAAGCAGATGCTTGACTATTCTAACCAGGCAATGATTCTGTTTCTTTCTGCATAGCCAAGGACTTTATAGTTTCTGCTGTCTCTGCTTACCTGGTGGATAAACTAGAGCTACATGATCTCCAACATTCAGTCGCCCCTTCTCAGTCAGTGCTGCTGCCACTCGCTCAGCTTTCTTGTGCAGCTGTATGCATGATGCAGTGCTGGCTACTGTGCCCTGTGCAGTATAGAAGTGACTTAGGAAAACTTTGCAGAAAATATATTTTGAAATTGAGTAAAATGAATTTCCTTAGCTGTATTTCACTACCTTTTCACTTTTAGCATTGGAACCGACAGAAGATTCAATGAAACAACAGCCACCTACTTCAGCATCTCAGAAACCAGGCTAACTACTTCACCCCCTCTTAAAATACACACATCAAACTATTGCGTCAGAGGAGAAAGCGGACCTCTTTAACCAATTCTTCACCTCCGTTTTCTTGTGCAGGGACCGGGACTTCCCTGCTGTGATAGAAGCCGGACTCGAGGGGATTGCCTTCAGACCTCAGGTTGGGGAGGACCGGGTTAGAGAGCTTCTGGAGGGGCTGGACGC
>NW_017729031.1:84301737-84311200 GCF_001723915.1 Gavialis gangeticus
ATCTACTAGGTCCCTTCCGACCCTAAATCTATGAAACTATGAAACTATTGTGTCTTTGTCATTACAAACATTAGACGATTCAGCATAGGGTCTAGCTGAATTTTTTTTTTTTTTTAAACAAACAAAACAGCTTAAAAGTCATTTTGTTTGAAATCGAGGCAATGACAGCAGCTTTAAATCAATAAATATAGATTCATTACATCAGCAGGCAGTTAAGCATCATACCATATGCAGCACCATGCTGAAGCAAACCTTGGTGGGCGCAATATGGACAAACCTCTACAGCCAACAATATGCATCTAGAATCTCTCTGATATAACCTTTGATTTTCTCTGCACCTGCCTCTTGTTTCCTCAGTGCCTGCAGACCAATTATTCTTATCAGGACACTATTTAAAGGCCCCTTACCTTTATAATTAAGTTTCCTCCCACAATTTTAACCAAGTTAATCAAAACTTTGTTTTATTCTTGTTTTAGTACTTACCTCACATTTCTCATAACTACATCCTGCATTTTGTTCCTGATTATTTAAAATCCCATTTCTTTAAATGTTTTCTTCATTCTTCTATCTTGGACAATAATTCCAGACCTTAACAGACTGGGTACATTTTCCTTGCTAGCTAGAAATATCCCTAGGAGACCTTGCTCATGAATGTGGCCATTAAGTTTCATTTTCACTAAACTTTACTTCAGGGAGGAACATTAACATGGTGGAGTTCCCTGATGGCAGTAAGAACCTCTGGAGGCATGCTGAACATTGTACAGAAGTAGCAAATGTACTGTAACATTTGGATTGGGGTACAGGACAACAGCAGATTCAGCTGCATCCATCAGTTAATTTACAAGCATCTTGCTGTCAATGTAAGTCCCTCCAATAGTGTGACTTTTACCCTGTTGCCTACAGCTTATCCAGATGACTTGTTATTCCCTTTTATCTCAACACTTTTTTTGTCCTTAAACAGAGTTATTTAGACTAGCAGCAGCAATGATCTTTTTTTGAATACCTGGACCATGTTTAGGAACTATACGAACACATAGTAAAATATCCGTAGCAACTGTTCTGTGATACAGAGATTTCCATCAAGTCAACATCCAGCTCTGTCCTACCTGATACTTCTAACCCTCCCCACTGGAAGTAATAAACCTCAATAGAAAAGCACATAAGACAGACTTATTCCAAACCAATACATTTCTATCCATTCCTGCTGTAAAGGGCCAGTAAGGACACGTTGATAGAATTTTTTGCTATAAGAGACCCAAAGATAGCTTACCTACTGAACCACAGATTAGTAAGGGCCCATTTGGACAGGTTTTCTGCTCTGCAGCTTAACTTGTCTGCAGACATTGTATTTGTCAACAAGATGTGGAGGATTACAGAACACATCTGGAATCAGCTGCTATATAACCACTGCTTTCCAACAGCATGGATGCGAGCCTGCTTATTGAGATAGCTGATCACTAGCTTGCTATGAGTTGCGGTAGTGTCAAGCAGACCCCAGAGCTCTGAAATATTTGCTTGAACATGTTCCAGTAATCAAGAGCAGCATCCCTAAAGGAAGCATAGCTCAGTGGGTTATTAGAGACGGGCACCATTGGTCAGAGTGATCATGGATCCAGCAAGACTGGAAGAGGACTTTACTGGATTCCCTGGATTCATGGTAGTCTTTGTTTTCTCCTTTAATCGTCTTCCTGTCATCACTCTTGGTCCCCTGGTGAGGAGATTCTCCAAGTTCAGCATTCTTGTACTCCTATGCTCAAGGGTATGGAGGGGAACTGAGGCTTCCACAGAATCTCCAGCACAATGTGGACCTCCAAATCTGGAAGCAGCTCAGTATGGAAAGAAATGCACCTGCTACAGCTTTTTTAATCTAGACAGAATGCAGACTAAGCTTCTAGAGAGTGAGCAGAAGTATGGATAGTTGAAGCAGTTAATACCCTTGCTACCTGCCATCATGAGTGGTTGCTCCATCATCAAACAGCTTGGCATATTTTAAGGTGTAGTACAGAGCCTGTCATTTCCTATTTTCATTCTCCAAAATCTAAATGATCCATCTACTGCGTCTGAAAATGAGACTTAAGGTGCATCTTACCTTGGAATTCAGCAGTAGGAAGAGGGGGTGATCTGGAGTTGTCTGGGCTCGCCACTGCAGAACATCAGCTAAGTATAGAAACTGAAACAAAGGAAAGATAGCAGAAAAGTTTCAAATTCACTTAAAATACCCTACACTAGTGCTGACCAATCTATGGCATGCATGCTACAACTGGCACAGGCAGCCAGTATGCTTGGCACATGACGTGGGAAATGGGGGCCAGTGCTGGTTCAAAAGTTTGGCCCTGCAGAAGCTATGGGGGTAGATGCCACCAAATTCAGTGTTTCCATGTTCTGGTGGCAATGGCATTTGGTGGCACTGGGTGATGGCAGTGGCTAATTACAGTGGTACTCTTATACTTCGGACTTGTGGCACAGCTACCAAAAAGGTTGGCCACCACTGCATAATGCTCAGCTTCAGCAAGGTACCATAACTGCTGACCCATCACGAGCAGTCTGAATGAGATATTGGACAGAGTCAGAAAAAGCTCAGTGTTACCTTTCTTGCCTGGTCATTATCCTCCAACTGGGTAACATCTCTCCCTGAGGCTTGTGCAATTCTCTTTCCAGCAACAAGGTTGCCTACAATCATTGAAGCTGGACCGACATCTGAGGTCAGCAAAATAGAAGAGAAAACCAACTTAATGAAGCCATTCAGACTGACAATTGAGCACATACATTACCATAAGGAATGCATACAATATAACTTCAAAAATGTAAAGGGTTGAACTCAAACACCTCAGACAGGAAAAAATACAACCTGGTAACAATTCCATACTTATGGCTTGTTTCTGAGGTAGCAAATTTTGGATTGCAAAGCAACAAACTCCAAGGCATGACTGCAGCTGACAAACACACCCACGTCAGCTTTAAACTAGGTATCATAGGTACCACTAACAATACAGCTATGGCTACATGGAACTTAGCGTGGGTTAATTACACAAGTACTAATGTAGGACAGTGGGTAGATTTGGCAGTCTGTGCTAATGTCTATGCTACCATGACTATATTGCCAAGCAGTAACCAAGTTTAAAGTACTAGTTTAAAAGTACTGTACAAGTACTATACTGTAAAGTTCTGTACAACATGCAATCACACCTTGGACTGCAGTGTAGATGCATCCTTAGAGAGACAAACACAAAAACTAAGCTACATATTATGGTCAACTCACCTGGCTGCTTTTGTCGAGGTTTAGGCAAGTTGGTAACACAAGTATGTGGACACATTAAAACATTGCAAGGATGCAGAGCACCCTCTAGAAAACGCTGTTTGGTTTCTGATATATGAATTCCTCCAAGTGGAGCCTTTGGCAAAGTGTTAGCAGGCACTAAGGCAAGACAATACACACCCACTTGGTGAATGCTGTCAATTGCCTTGAGGGAAAGAAAAAAAATAAGACACTTGTATAAATGTAGAATTTAGAACAGACACTCAAAATGCAAGTAATTTATAACATCAGATCTTTACTAGTAAATCATGATGCAAGTAAAAGTGCATTCTGCATTCACTGAACTCATAGGAGTTTGTGCCATGACTTCAATGGGAGCAGAAACAAGACCCAGATTTTTGCTTTTGCAATCTAGCTCAAGGTGACCAGCACACCAGTGATAAGGGAAGTTCCTAAAAAGTGGGTGAAGTGCAGAAAGGTCTCAAAGACCAGAATTACATCACAACAGGTTTAGCATGTACGGTACAGCCACAAAAATACAGCAGAACAGAAGCCATGGAGAAGAAGAGGGGGAAACATTTTGCTGCTTTACAATCAATATCTGCTCCAGTCTGAGAAAAAAATCTATAACAGATGCAGGTCAAATTTATTTCTATGAAAGGCATCCTTATTGTGTATACTTGTAAAAAGATGATTTAGAAAGCACGAATTTTGGTAGAGACCACCAAGTCTTCCTTAAACAGCCTTCTTCTGAGGCTTAAGCAGCATTTCCACTTAAATTGTCCTTCTTAGTTCTTTCCTTCCTCCCTTCTCATTTTCTGATCCTTCTGCCATGTCTCCTCTTTTATCTTTTGTGTCCTACACCCCCTTCAGGAGTGACAGAGCTACTTCATGTTTCCCTGACTAATAATAGGCAAGGTTACCTAAAGTAGCTGCTGACTTAGGGGTGATCAGGGTAGGCAAAGACCACTCCTGAATCACAGAAACCACATCTGCCAGTGTTAAGAAATTTCATGTAATATGATGAAGCAACCAATTTACTACCAACTGGTTGCAGAACATTCTGAAGGAGAGGTCAGTTTCTGATACTTTATAAGCTCAACAAAATGTTTTCAGAACCAACTAGACTGAAGGACAGTAACATAAATCAAGACAAAAGTATTAAAAAAAAAAAAAAAAAATCAGCTGTCACCTGCAGGGATTTATCAACATGAACTACAGAACTTGTCTTCCAAAAATAAACTGGACTTAAAAAATGCCATTAGCTAAGATCCCCCAGATATATTCAGAAGTGAGCTTATCAGAGCTTTATGTCATTTGAATGGAAGTTTTCTTATATGGGAGTGGACGCTCTGTGGTTCTCATTTGATACAATAGGCCTTATTCATCTGGAAAGAGAAAGGACAGATCTGACTACCTGTAGAACCCTGCTCATCCACTGAAAACTATCCTCCTCTGATGCATCGGGGCGCTGTTCTGCCACAAGCACTATTCGATCATCATGCAAAACGGTCACAGAAAACACTGCTATCCTAAAAACACAAAGGACAGAAGAATGATAGGACTGAAAAAGATGCAACAAAGATGAACATAGCATGGTTTTATCATAATATGGAAATGACTGCAACTCCCAGAGATACTATGTTTTCCACATATACAAGCATTATTCGTGCCAGGTTACCACAAAATCACTCACAAGTTTAGGACAAGAGCAAGTCTGATTTTAATCTCTCTCTCTCTCTCACACATACTTGAGTGAATTTGCAATTGCTGAAGTGGTAAGTGTGCTATCACAGACAGGTTCAAAACATGCAGGAGCTGTGCAAACTTTACCTGTAACTGTCATGCATATTAATTCTCACTCGAAACATCTAGCTACCGGTTCACTTTTGAAAGAAGATAAATAACCATGGCAAATTCCTGGATGGCATGTCTGGCAATATCTAGACTGTTACAAATCACTTTTTAAAAGTTAAAATAGCTACGACTATAGGTCTTTCCAATATAAAACTAGTAACTCCTCAACCAGGAATATGCTAATTTTTACAAACAGTACATGAATTGAAAGTAGTAAAAAAAAAAAAAAAATCAAGAAGAAACTATGCATTTTGCTTCTGCAAGCAAGCAACAGTTCCACATGCCACTGCCACAGCTGCAGTTAGCATAGAGACTTGAGATTAATTTAAGGGCAATAAGGATGGAGGTATAGAATGGTCTTTGAGGGGTCCTTCAGCAGTTTCAAACAATCCCTTGTTTGTTCTTTAGGATACACTGAAAAGTTGACCTAACAGCACAGGCTGCCCTAAAGGGAGGCAGAAGGCTGGATCTGTGTGAGGACAATGAATGCATCATATGCTCATGTTCTCTAACTTTTGGGGAGAGTTGCTATTTAATTTTATTTGTGTTTTACAACTTATGTTAAGGTGCTTAGGGCTCTGGACAGGTATTTGTTCTTATTTTTAAAAATAGAAATAAATAAAAAAAAGATGAAAAACGGTAAGGAGAAATTTTGAAAATGAGGTTTTAATAGAAACCTACCCACAGCCACCAAGATTAATGATTTTATTACATTAAGGTACTTTAAAGCTATTTTGAATCTGTTTTAAATAAATTAAATTTCATACTTTTAAATGTTCATACTTTTTTTTTTTTTTTAGGTTATCAGGGAAAGTCCCATTTTCATATTCAAAATACTACCCCACCAGCATTTTTCCTTCAAAACATACATCTAGAAATTCCTGTGGAAAACTTCTGACTGAAAATTTATGAAATATCTGAGCAGCAGAAGCTGGGAAATAAGTCTCAATGTATTTACCTTCCTCTGTAAACAAACTTCATTGGTTCTACTGCCAGTGCTGTGGCTACTACATCATCCGCACTGTGTCTGCGGCCACTCACTGTCATCAGACCATCCAGTTTTCCTACCACAAACACCAAATTGTCCTGAAAAGATGACAGAATTTGAAACAAACAAGCAAACAAACCAAAATGCAAAGCCATAAGTCCTGGCAATATAAAAATATTGTTTTTACTCAAATCTAAGATGAGGGTTTTTTTCCTGCCCCCAGTCACCATGACAGGGGTGGGGTGTCTTAGATTCAAGTACCAGCTCGGGGAAGGCATCTGGTCAGTGGCCCTGGACTTGGGGCTGAAGCCAGAGTGGAGCCTCAGCCTCCTCTGGGCTGGAACAGTTTGCTTGGCAGGGGAGACTGCAGGGAGAAGGGGAAACCTACAGCCTGCACCCCACATGCCTTGCCCTCCATGCCTGTACCTGCGCCTCCTTCAATCCCTTGCTCCCCCTGCTGCCAGGCTCCTCTGCCCCCCAGCTTCCTCTTCCCTTCTTACTTTCACTTGCTCTAGTTCATCCAGCTCTGACCTGGTCCAACCAGGAGCTGCTGCCACTTCTCCCTGGCTGGGCTGGGCCTGGATGGGGCCATGGCTGCTACTGATTGTCAAGATCCAGAGCACAGCTGCAGCAGAAGGCAAGGGAGGGGGAGGAGGCTGCAGGTGGGAGCGGTGGGGTGGGGGTGGAGGGGCGCATGGTGGGGGACAGGCATCTGGCCCCTCACCCCTTACTGCTGCTTTTCCACCACAGCAGTTGGGGGGATGAATTTAAGATGACCTCCCACTAATGAGATTCTATACATGGAAAATTATATTGTCTTAAATTTGAAGTAATCTTGGATTCCGGTAAATACAGTTATCCTATGGATAAAATAACGATACTGGATAGATTTACATGAGGCCAACATTCTGATGGAGAATTTTGTTCAATATAGTTGCTCTCACATGGAAGGGGGAAGACAACTGCCAACACCAGGCTGCATTATTCAATACTTCTGCATTCTTCACCTCAATAGACTTGCCTGCTTTCTGGCTTTGAAGTGAGAAGGCACCCCCCTCTGGAAATGCAAAGTGTTAACACCTGTTATTCCACCTCTAGTTTAATTTATTCTGCAAACTGTCATACAAAGTAATACTGCTCTGCACTTATTCTCTTTTTCCAGTCCTCCTACATACTCTATACTGTACTGTATTAATTGAGTGGTTCTACTTCTTGAGGTGGCTGGAGTAAGACTGCCCTTTCATACTTACAAGACCAACAAAGCCAAGCAATCCTGTTCTTGTAAAGGGTTGATCTGAAACAACCACTCCTGCAGCTGTCACTGGAATGGTCTGACAAAAATAAAGATAAGGTATCAAGATACTCACCAAAGCTGATTTATTATTTACTGTATAAAAGAAAAATTGAATCATTAAACCTTCCCTGATCCTGATGGTAACCTCCTGTCATAGGCTCTTAAGAAAGTAAGGCTCAAAGGGACCTCTCAAGGTCATCTAGTCAAGCCCCCTGCTTAAGGCAGGGATCATTCTTGGCTAAATCATCTCAGTCAAGTGTCTGTCCAACCTGTTCTTGAAAATGCCCAGGGATGGAAATTTCACAGTTTCTCTAGGTAGCCTCTTCCAGTGCTTGACAACCCTCATAGTCAGAAAGTTCCTCTTAATCTTCAACTTAAATTTCCCCAATTAAAGCTTGTGGCCACCACTCCTAGTTGTGTTCTCCACAGCCACACCTGCACAGTGGGTTTTTTTTTGCTATTCTCATTTCATCCTCTATCAAACCTTTTCCAAGCAGTTGGACCATACTGAAATTTAAGTGAATAGTCACCAGAGTTATACACTAATGTACCTGAAATTCTTTATGTAACTTTCCATAGTAGTAGTTTGTTAACAGAGCTAAGATGAACACACATATGAGCATGATTCTAGAACATGAAATATAAAAAAAAGATACTAATACTATTTCATTGGTTAAAGGAAAAACAAATTTCAACAGTAACATGCTACTGGAGTGAAGGGAGGTGTATTTTGCTTTAGCTTTCATTAATATTACCCTTTAGCCCAAAACAAATAAACAATTAAACAAACAGACACACAAAAACCCAGAAATTGGAAGAAGAAACTGGAGCATGCCCATAGGAAGAAACTGACACTATTCTGCTCATCTACACAACTGAAAAAAATCAAAATGTCTTTTAGGAAATATTTCACATGGCATGAAAGTTACAAAAAGACACAAACCTCAAACACATTCTTGGTGATTCCAAGGAGACCATAGTATGCTGTCCCAGTTGCCCCAGAATTCACACATATTTCACCAACTTCATCAGTCTTACATAGATGAGGAGTTCCATCCACCTTCACAACACATACATTAGCTAAAGAGACAGAGAGAGCGAGCAAGCACATAAGTGCAAGAGAATCATCAGTAGGGAAATACATTCGACTAAACTGTTATATACAGAGCCTGATGTTGCTGAACAGGTAACACCATGAAATAAATTTTAATATGAAATAATAACAACACCATGAAACAAGTTTTCATATCAAATCAGCTAAACCAGAAATTTTGCAAAGCTTTTTTTATGAGATTTTTTTCAGATCAAAATGCTTAAGATTTATGATTTGTCTGTTGTCCACCTGAGCCTTAAAAACATTTTGATAGCCTGAGGCTGAATTTTTATATAGCTTCTGAGCCTGGTCCACTGCAGATATAGACTAAGACTTGTGTTGACAATGCAAATACAAACATCAAAAACTTTTCCACACTCACCTTCCTTTACCTAAACTAGAATATTGGCTCTAATAGAAGGGGATGTAACAGATGAATTCAGATCTACCTTTGGCTTCTTCAGAAACTATTCACTGGAATGATTATCCCCATTAACATGTTTGGAACTACTCTATTTACTTGAATTTAAGATGAAGTTTTTTTTCTCCCAATCACCATGGGAAAAAGCCCCTTGTCTTAGATTCACATACAAAGCCAGGAGGCAGGGAAGAGAGGGGCAGGTGGCTGCACCAGCTCTGACAATGGCCACAGCAGCCTCCCGCTTTCCCTTGCGTTCTGCAGCTTCTGCTGCCTCCCCACCACCACTTCCTCCCATTACTGTCAGGTGCAGCTCAGAGTGGTTTCCAGTTGGATTCCCTGCCATGCAAGAAGCACATGGAAACTGTCCCGTGTCTAGCCAACCAGCTGCGTCGACACTACTGCACTGACTGCCCATCCAATCAGCCACACTGACACTGCTGCACGGCCCAGCAAGGGTGAAGCTTGCACGTGCTTTGCTCCTGGAGGGAAGCAAGCCTGAGCAGCATCTGACAATAGGTGGGGGGAGGGAGGGGAAGAGATTGTGGAGAGTAGGG
>NW_017729031.1:84316200-84326177 GCF_001723915.1 Gavialis gangeticus
AGGAAAGGAAGGCTGCAGGGGAAAGAAGTGGGGGTACTATTTTCCCTGCTACAGCACTGGGAGGGGGACAAACTCCAGACAATCCTCCAATAATTAGATTCTATACCTGGAAAATGATGACAAATTTATACATTTTCCATATATAGAACCTAATTATTGGGGGTGGGGGGCATCTTAAATTTGGGGTAGACTTAGATTCAAGTAAATATGTTATATATGCTATTAACAACCTAAATAAGGTAACATTGCAATCAAAGTTTTTGATATATGATCAAGGTCAGTTACCACCACAAAAAAGTCAACAGTGGTTAGATAGGATGCATATAGTCTTCCATAAACTCAAACATTTGGGTTTTTAAGTTACATGTGCATACAAGCTACTGTATTAAGTTAAGGCTTAGCTACGTATAAATTCATTTTGATATTTATAACCCTCTTAAGTAACAAATGGAAGGTGATTAAACAAGCCAAGACAAATTTAAATGGGGAATAAGTATTTCGCTCTGACAGATAATATGATTTTTCAATTAATTCACCATCATATGCAACACCTTAAATGTGATGTGGGTGGAAAATAATAGGAATTATAGAGGCTGTGCTATGATCTGTGGTCATGTACAGATATAATCATCACCATCAGCTTGCCCATTTGGCTTAAACAAATTACATGATGACTTATGCTCCCCAAAATGCATGGCACTATCTATGGAACCATAGGACACTTTTACCATCAGCATTAAGACTTGCATATACTCAATACATCAGCAGCACCAGTCCCTATAAGAGGAGGACAGTCTTCCAGTAAATAGGGGAGTCATGAGTGAGTCTGGAGATGGTTGGAGGCCAATATGAGATCTGCATCTTCAACTGCAGACAGGACAAACAGTTCTTGCAGGAAGGAGTGGGACCTGGTAATGTGGGGGTCACAGCTCATTCCTTTTTTCTCTCTTGTCCATTCTGCCTCCACAGTTGGGCAAATTTGCTCAAATTGACTGATCCGTTGTCAGACATCACAGTGCCACTGAGGATGATTCAGTGCTCGAGTCTCCCAAGTATTGGTGTCAATATCACATTTCTTTAGATTGGCCTTTAACGTATCGTTGAGGCTCTTCTTTTGCTTACTTTCCAAGTCACAATCACTGATGAATTGGAAGTACAGGTTTTGGGAGTTGGTTGTCAGGCATCCTTATGACATGTCCTGTCTAACAGAAGTGGTACCACATAAACATGGCTTCAATGCTAATGGTATTTGCTTAAGCCGCAACACTGGCATTGATTCTTCTGTCCTTCCAAATGATATGGAGGATTTTCCAAAGACATTTCTGATGGTAGCTTTCCAAAGCTTTCAGACATTTCTGATATGTTGTCCAGGTTTCACACCCATACATCAAGGTAGAAATGACAACAGCCTGACAGACATGAAGTTTGGTTTGGATCCTGATGTCACAACCATCAAAAATACGATTTTGGAGAGGCAACACAGGTAGACTTTATCCAATGTTGAATAACCTTGTCTATGTTTACCTTTTGAGAAAAGTGGCTATCCAGTTAAGGGAAATAACCCATGTTCTCCAAGGATTGTCCTCTAATTGTAATAAATGGAGGAACAGCTGGATGGTTTGGTAAAGTATCTTGGTTTTTGTGAAGTTGATACTGAGTCCAAGCATTTTCTATGCTTTAGAAAAGCAATCAAGAGTAACCTGGAGCTGTTCAATTGTATGGACACATGCACATTCATCAGCATACTGAAGATTAGTAATGGAGGTGCTAGTTGTCTTGGATTTGGAACGTAGCTGGGATTTGGCTGTCCTAGTGATCAGTAGTGTCAAGATCTTCAGGAAGGTGGGTGAATTTCTCACTGAGGCACTGTTAGAGATGATCACTTTTAGCAGGGTCTTTGAAGCATTCAATATAGAAATTCTTCCTTGATAACTTCTCTTGTTTACATTGTTTTGGGATGATGTGAAGAAACATGATGGACTGTATCAGATGATCCTTCTAGCAGTTGTCTGTGTTAGGGTAGCTTGTTATATTTATTGCTTTGAAGTTGCATCTGCTTATAGAGTGGTGAATTATAGTATTGTTTATATTTAGCCTTATTTAATCATCATTAAGTTTTGTATAGCCTTATTAACTTTTTATTTTTTTATTAGCTGGCCTTGAGTTGTTTTTGTAGCGCTCATAGTGCTCATTATAGTATATCTTTTCTTTTTTTTTTATCACTGCAAATTCTTCTAACATAACATAGCAATGGCCTTGTTACCAGCTCAAAGTAACAGAACTTGGCATTAGCCAGCTGAATCAGAGGGATGAAAGCATTGGATATGTTAATTTAATAGATTTCATACACATTAGGGTTGGAAGGGACCTCACAGGATCATCAGGTCCAGCCCCCTGCCCAAGGGGCAGGAAGTTTGCTGGGGTCAAATGATCCCAGCAAGATAGGCATCCAAGTGTATCTTAAAAGGCATCCAGAGTAGGTGCTTGCACCACTTCTGGAGGGGAGTCTATTCCGGACTCTGGGAACTTGGAAATTAAAGAGGTTTTTCTTATGTCCATCTTAAAAACAGTCTTCCCAGAGTTTGTGACCATCAGACCTTGTCTTCCCTTGGGGTGCCCTGGTGAACAGATGTTCTCCCAGCTCCTAGTGCGCAACCCTTATATACTTATAAGCTGCCACCAAGTCCCCACTGAGCCTTCACTTCTCCAGGCTGAACAGTCCCATGCCTCTCAGCCTTTTCTCATAAGACTTGTTCCCTTCTCCTCTGACCATGCGTGTGGCTCTCCCCTGGACTCCCTCAAGCTTCTCTACATCCTTCCTAAAGTGCAGGGTCCAGAACTGGATGCAGTACTCCAGCTGCAACCTTACCAAAGCCAAGTACAGAGGGAAGATGACTTCCTACGTCTTGCTTGAGAAGGGATACAATACAACATCTTCTAAAAAGGCAAACCCACAAACAACTGAGCGGGTCTGATTCTATCCAGTAGAAGTCAGGAACATACAAATTAGTACCATACAACAGCCAACATGGTCATAAGGCAAAAACAGCAGAACAACAGATGCCTGAGAAGCAAGTCAGCACAATTAGAAATGTACATCAAATAAGATTAACCCAAAACCCCATTAAACCAATGTCCTCAAACCTCTAAGTAGAAGGACTAGAAGAGGATATGCAAATAATTTTCTGAATTACTTCACATTTTAAATACACTACGCACTAACTTTTCACAAAGAAAAACAGCCTATGTAATTGTCTGATGGACGTATTAAAACATACTGAACACCCTAATGCTGAAACATAGAACATTGTAGAAAGATGGGATCTATCACCAAGTCAAAGGAAATATAGGATTTTTTCAGACAAATTTATCTTCCATGTCTTTCTTTTGAGATAGTAATGAATTAGTAATAGGCCCATTATGCTTCTAAATTTGGATATTTCAGCATTAGGAGTAGACAAAATAATTTCTCATCTTGGAGTGGTAAGACGAAGTTACTTTTTGCACAGGATATTACCAAAACCCTGAAACCATCCTCATATATGTCCAGTTGGTCTGATCCACTTGAATTTAAATATCCGTATTTGTTATTTTACATCTAAGTGACAAATTCATATCTACCTTATGTAGCCAGTACATGTGTAACATATCCATCTCAGAAATGCAGCAAAAATCAACTCATACCTAATACCCACTTCGGTCTCTTTCTTTTTTTCCTATGAATTTGCAATCATTCGTCTTACTAAAAGAAATGTTAGGTCCATGGCTTAAAGCTCAAGTACTTTGAAAATATGGCCCAAATATTTTTTTATCACTAATTTGTCACTGACCTTACCCATTTGGAGGTAGATAAGTGACAAGCTCCTAGCAAAGTGTTTCCTACATCCAATGCAGACTTCATTAAGACTATAAAGATTAATGACAGTAATCTAGCTAGAGTATCTATTTTCTCCACTATCCGTAACCTAGATCTGTCACTCTTGCTAGCCTGATGCTTCCTCCTCCAAAACAGATTTTTTTCTTTGGATTCTGCAGACATTCATGTTTGAACACTATATTTGGCTACACTAGGAGAGGCAGAATTCAGTGTTGCAATGAACACACAGATTCTTTTACTCAAAGATCCTGTTTATTTTCCCCCTTCAATACAAAAACATTGCCAGAAGCTAAAAATATCAGCAACTTGTGAAAACTATGTATTTTCAAAGATAATTTTAAAATCCCTGCTCCCACCAGTATTTTCTGAGCATCAGATATATCACTTTTGCAGGCCTTGGAGAAGATCATAAGATTAAGATAGAGATTGATCTTTTAGAAGAATGGGCTACAAGAGCTTCATCTGTCTCTCAACATTTTTATTCTGGATGGCATACACCTTTTATGATGGAAATTCAAGATGAAAAATAATTTGCTCCAGATGTTAATGATTTGTTGGACAGGACAAAACACCAACAACTGTGGTTTTTAAATGGTTAGTTCATTACACCAGTTAAATGTTTACTCAAATTATTTATTAGTATGATTAAAATAACCACCATAATAAGGATAGTCATAAAGGTAATGGTATAAGAATATTATCCATTAGCAGAGGAAAAATGGGTGGGATAAGAATAAGTAGGTAAGATGTACAGGATCTCTCTCAACTCCACTTATTTCCCCTCATCCTATTTTTGTTCTGCTGTGCAATGACTATGCAGTTCTAATTAATGCAAACAAATGTCTCGTACTGACATTTCACTAGTATTGTAGACTAGCGTGTGACTGAATCAAAAGCAACCCATCACACCTAAAACTATGGTCAAATTAAAAAGCAGGCAGGACAATATTTTTCCTCATATGTTCAATATTTAATACTTAATAATTTATACTTTCAGTCTGTTCTTAAAATCCAGTTTCAAATATTAAGACAGCTAGCTGCACTGCTGTAAAGGAAACATCACATACAATCTAGTTATAATTATTTGATTAAGGAAAGCTGCACAAAATAAATTACATGGAATGTAGATTATCAATTAAACAAATGTTAAATGTAGTTTTCTTACCTCCAGGCATAACCTGACCAACATCTTGTACAGTGAGCACAGACAGTTTTTCTTCTGTATCCACTCTAATCACACTGTAACTCAAACAATTCATAGACAGCACTGCTTTTCCTGGAGGTGGCCCACCTAAATCCGGAGGTCTAAAATATGGAAGGGGGAGGGAAGGGAATCAAAGTCGCTACGATACTAAGAATGAGTCTATAGCAATACAAACAATAAAGAAACTGTGAAATTCTGTTGAGGATGAAAGCGCATGACAAATTCAACCATAAAAACTGGATCAGTAAGGAGACCAGTAGAAATAACAGGTTTTATATATTCATTTCCCAACAGAAACAGAACCAGTGTTAAAGAATTACAATGGCACTCCAGTAGGAACACACACACACGAGGAGGTATAAATTCTAGGCACGCAAGTGGAAAGAACAACTGCTACAGGGCCCCCTACCACTCTAATGTTTTAAGTAAGTAAAGAACCATAGGTAATGCCCATTTAGAAGCCAGCCTTTCAAATTGTAAGAATAATCTCCCATTGGGAATATAATTTGAACAAGTCCTAAGTTTATGTAAAATACAGAAGAATTGGCTAGAGATCAACAATTATATTTCCTAACAACTTTCCAGGTTTCTAAACTTGTTTTAATTTTGAACGTTTGCATAAAACAGAATTATATCAAAAATCACTGTTTTCCAACCAAAGGGGGCAGGTTTTCAAATTCATGTCTTCTACCATTCCCCCTCAGAGCTTCCACTCTGGATCTCTGAACATTCCTAACAAAACCCCTGTTAAAAAATAACACACTAAAAATGCATCATATTTTGATTAAAAAAATTGTCAGAAATGTTCCAACTTGCTTTCTGACCCTATTGTAAATCACAGCCATTCTTCTAAGTCCAGGAGATTTTTCTCCCCTCCCCAAACATGTTTTTTAGAACCCCACTAATCTGTACTTTTAGTCAGACTATTTAAACTATTCTGGCTGATCTTTTGTATATAGCCATGCTGGAAAGGTAGGGAATGAGCTTGAGGCAAAGTGCGAACAGAACCCGAGAATAAAAGAGTGCCATGATACCACGAATTAAGACTGCCTGTGGGAATAGGACATTTCAGCTGTAGATATTCCTGGCGTGGGAGTTCAATAAAACAGTGTGTCAAACAGTGGTGCCACTATGTCTTTGAGCGGAAAAACATGATGGGCCAAGAAATGGTGTGCATATGAATTGTCAGGGTAGGTATGCTCCACACCAGAGGAAGATTTGGAAATGGAGGTGGTATGTGGAAGGCTATGCAGCTGACAAAGTCTGAACAGTCTGAAAAGCGAGTTGGAGTTATTTGGGACAAGTACCCTTTACATCTCTTAATGCAGCAGCTAGCAACCTTAATAAATGGTGGGCCAGAACAACCCGGCTCCTGTCTGAGTGCTTTTGGTGGCACATCAGTAATGGGGCCAGGAAGATGGAAACTGCACTTGTCCCACTGCTGTTTCCGTCTTCCCCCACCTCCCCATCTTCCAGCTGCAGTGTGAGTGTGGCTCTCTACCAGCTAGAATCTGTGCCCACACCACAACCTTGGGGAGGGTGAGGAGGGTGGGGTGGGGAGAAGCAGTGGTGACACAGGCACAGCTGGAAGCTGCCCATTCCTGGCACAGCTCCTCACTGCTGAGGCTTAAATGTGGGCACATACACAGACAAAAACGGGTGGCTCTGTGAGCTAGCCATATGTTGCCCACCCATCTTAATGTCAACAGCCTTGGACAGCACCAGCATCCCATGACAGTGGGGTGAGATGATGCTGAAGATGTAGCTAGCAATGCTCAGCGATCCCCTGCAGAACTTCCACTGGGCTGGGAATGCTTGAAGCCAAAGGAGGGCTGGTCTTGGTATGCCTGATAGTCTGTAAGGCTTTATAGAGTCCTTTCAGGGTTGGGACATCTCAAAACCCGACTGGTCCCACTGCCATGGTCCTTCCATGCTTCACATGGCTCCTGTATAGACCTTGAAGCATCTACAATACTGTGAGTTCTGGTATTGGATCTGACTGGAGACGAGGTGGTAACATTACTCTGTATCCTGGCAGAAGATCAGCCATGGCATCGGGAGGTAGGCTGGTACAATGATGCTGTTTGGCATGATGTCTGAGGAGACAGGTTTCTTTCAGAGACAGCACCAAGAGCACTGTCACTTCTGGTCTTGGTGATGGGATCTAAAGAAATACCTAAGGACTTAAAGAGAAATATTCTTAATTTCTCTTTCCTTCCTGGTGCTCATTTTTGAGGTAGTGACAAATGTCACCCTTGGGAACACAGGCCTTTCCCCAGGAAGGAAAAGCACTGTTTGTAGGGGTTCTGATGCTAAAATAAAACCTTCACAAAATGGGACAGCTACAGCAACTAAAAAACTTTGGCTTCAGTAAAAATAGATCCAAACAGGTGAGTTCTGGGAACACAGTATGCACTGAGGTTCAGAGATGATGGAACCTCATGGTTCATTTGAAAAAAAAGTTTCACGGGCAACGGTAGGAAAGGTGCTAATACCCCAAGCCTAAGGGCATGGAGAGAAAGGGACTCTTGTCAAAATCTACTCCCTTTGCCAAATCTCCTCCAAAATACAGGGAAGAGGAAAAGCTTTGAAAAAAAAAAAGTGTAACAACGACAAAAAAAAAGGCCTAGATGAGGAATGGTAACAGGATGTGGGACCAAGCTGACAAGTCTCAGCCAGAAGGCTAAGATGAACCAAGATGAATCAGGGGTGCAAAGTGTGGAACTCCCTTCTATTCTTTTGGTGAAGAGAGTGAAGAGATGAGTACATGCTATGGGTAAAAAACATAACAAAAAACAAAGGTCTGGTCAAAGGCTCACACTAAACAAGAGAGAATATTTATGTGGGCAATTACTCAAAGGAGACAAGCTAAGATTTTGGATAGAGAAACCCTTTACTTAAGGATTCAATACCTTTAATTCTGTAAGTAAAGATTGTATAAGATACCACAGTAAATCATCCATAGGGCTTTCAAGCAGCTTTCTGGAAAATCAGGAAAGAACACACTTGACCTTGCTTTTTTGATATTTTTAAACAAGTTGTTTAAAACATCTCTCAGAACATCTTTATAAATCATTAAGCTATAGAAAGAGGTGACAAACTCCATGTTTTAAGAATTCTACCACAGGTTTAAATGAGATACTGAACAACTAGGTCAGTCATCCTTTAAGCAATTTAATTAATTAATTAATTAATTAATTTTAACATCCTTTAAGCAACTAAAACCGTATTCTGTCTTGCTATACTCTGTACACAATATTTACAGCACATACATTTCTTTTTTAAGAAATATATTCAGTTACATTCTCACAAAGGATGATTACCTGCGAATAGCAACAGTTAATGCCTCTGAAGAACTAGCACAGGGGCAGATAACTTCTGGTTTCAAACCTCTGGACTGAAATACGTTGAGAAATGCATCACAGGAAGAGATGGACCCTAAATATACCAATCACAACATTTGAAATATTTGCACAACTGGCAGAACTATAAGAACTAGCATAATTTCCATATTAAATTTTACTTCCCATTTACCTGTACAAATATGAACATATCCTCGCAATACTTTGGAAGTTGGTTAAAGAGCATACCTCATTACCACTTACATAATGGGAGCTCCAGATGCTATAACAATACCTAAGTTAGCTAATGATCAGCATTCACAAAAGTGAAAATCACACTAGAGTAATCCTCCTACCGTCCAGGACAAATTGTGTCACAGCAAAAATGGATTGCATGTCAACTGTTCTACAGTAACTGTTTATGTGACTGCTCTTACACTCCAATAAGTTGGAACTAAGCTGTAACAACCAGGGATCTGGGTTTTCTGTTTCCCATGGAGAAGTGGAGAAAACAGCAGATTTTACCCTTTACCAGAGAACACAGATTTCTCATTTTACTGGAGAAACAGATTTCTCATTTTACTGGAGAAACCTGCGGATTTTACAGTTTTGCAATGAGCTCTCTGCAGGCTGGCAGAGTTCCAGCCTACAAGGAGGAGGGAGCGAGAGGAGGGTGGTCAGGCAGACGGCACCATGTGCACGTATATGTATATGTACATGGCTGCCAGGCAGCCTGGAGAACAGCTCCTGCAGGTAAGTGGTGGGGGGAGACTAAGGGAAGGAGAGAGTTGGGTAGTGCTGGGGCTAGGGCTGCTGCCCAAACGGGCAGTGTGTGGGGCTTGGGGCCCGGGACTGCAATACACAGCCGCAGGGCCCCAGCAGGGAGTGTGATGGGATTGCAGGTGGCTCATCTGGGTCTGGGGGGAGGAGCCAGCTCCCCACCACTGTGCACACTCCTGGGGGGGCAGGGAAGACCCATGCCCCCCAGATCTGTGCATGGTGTAGGGAAAGGCACAGGCTGCCTGTTGTGGGCTCTTACTCTGCTGCCTTCCCCTGGGGCTTCCGCAGCCTGGGGGAGGGCAGCATGGTGGAAGTCTGAGCCCACAGCAGGCAGCCTGTGCCCGCCCACCTTGTGCCCACATCTGGGGGGCACTGGTCCCCCTTATCTCCCTGGGAGTGCACACGGTAGCGGGGAGTCACTCCCCTCCCCACCCCACCCAAGCCTGCTGTAGGCAGGCAGGCTCTGCTCCACTGCAGCAACTGCCACCTCCTGCTGGGGGCAGGGGGCTGTGGACCTGGGTCCCTGGCCCCATAGCCCTGGCAGTTGGCGGCCCCCTTCAGCAGGGCTAGGGGTGGCAGTGTGTGTGTGTGTGTGTGTGTGTGTGTGAGAGAGAGAGAGAGAGAGAGAGAGAGAGAAGGCACAGCAGGGTGAAAGCTGCAGGTATGCTAGCCCCTGCTGAGGCCATGAAACCTGCCGGCTGTCAAGGAGGTAGGTGCAGGGGCATCTGGGTTCTGGGGCCCTGCGCATCTAGCTGCTGACAGGCAAAACTCATGA
>NW_017729031.1:84331177-84334909 GCF_001723915.1 Gavialis gangeticus
TGGGGGTTTTTTTTTTAATCAGAGAAAACCAGGATCCCTGGTAATAACTAAATTATTGTGGTTTAGCTTTTAATCACCATGGGTAAGAGCATGCACATGGACAATAATCGTAGAGAAGTTGGAAGATGGTAAATGCTTCTCTTCCTTTTAATTCGCTTCACTTTGTACATATATTCACATCCTGACTTCCATTTGATATTCTTTTTATTGCGTTTTTCACATATATCATCCCTGGCTGTTTCTTATAGACATCAAAGATATGTTACCCCTTACCTCCTTCCTCGTCCTCCTTCCCTCTCGCTCATTTTTTTTAAGAGAAGGGCTTTACTGTAGTGTCTCTATCTAAAAATGACATTTCTTTCTGCGTTTTGGTGTGGATCAGCCATTCTCCTGGCTGAAGAACTTCCAGACTATGGGTGGCAGAATTTAAATGACCTGATATTTAAGAAGGCTGCAATATGCTTCTCTCACTTTGGGCTAAGTAGTACTCTGGAAACATGAAATATTATCCTCATACTCACATGGATTAGCTCCATCTGCTACTATCAACATTCGTAAAGAACTGAGGCTGACATCCCTTTGATCTCGTTGAGCCAAAAGTGACCAGTGCATATCACGTGATTTTACTACCGCTACACGAGCTGAATGAAAAAATATAGCAAATCTAAGTAATAATTTAAAATAGGCAGCATGTGTAGGGAATACATTGAAAATAATAGATACTTCAGTAGCTACCATGAAGTAGTATCCTCAAGTATGAAAAATTGTTGAGTCAAGCTGTAAAACCAGAACTTAAATATTGGTGGCAGTTCTCTGAAAGTTGTTACTAAATTTTCACATGCACAATCTGCAGATCCCTACTTCAATACAGGAAATAGTAAATTCTTTCTTACTCAAAGCATCCTTCCCACTGCAAAAACATATTCAGCACCTCCAAGAGAACTTAATTTTAGAAAGTGAAAGCTTCTCATCATTCTGAATGGTACTGAGATGAGGAAATATGCTCACCCTCATCCTCTGAATGCACAGGGACATAAAAGGGTGGCATGCTTCTTCATTCTTTAATGCATCTTCATCAATAGAAATACATCAAGCATCAAAGAAAAATGTAACAATGAAGTCCCTAATACAGAAGGCTCAGGCCCCAACTTGAGCAAAGATTAAAGGAAATCAGAGGTGATAAAACAGCAATGGCACATGTTTGCACGTTCACAGGTCTCTCGCAAACGTGTCCCATTGCAGGAGTGTGTACATGTGCACGCATGTGTGCATCTTGTCCCCACCCTAGATTTCATCTGACCTACTTCCAGAGTATCCCACTGTATCCTGCTTTTTGTCTCAATGTAGGATGGATTGTCAAGTAAAAACACTTTAAATTACCTTTGTACGAGCAGACTTTCTGTATCCAGGAAAGTGGATTAACCTTCATTAATGCATAGGGAATACTGATAACATGCATTCTGTTCATAACACTCTGCAAGGCAAATTTTCAAATTCATTTATTTTTTGAGATGTTTTCAAACAGTAACACATTGGTAAACTTGAAATATTACAGTTGTAGCATACGTAGTTTAGTGGCACTAACAGCACTGACAGTTAAAAGTATGTCTAACTAATAAAACTTCAGGCATGCCTATTCAGTCTATTGCTACAGATTAGAAAGTATTTACACCCTCAGAAAAATACATTCTGAGATATTGCTATAGTTTATGTATTCATTGAGATACCAAAATGCCAAAGATGCATTACTCTACAGTATACAGTTCTTTATTGTTTAGTTCACTCACCGTTAATACTCCATGCCACAGTCCAGCATCCCTTTTGAAATCCAGTACGTTTGTTAATGTTTCAGCTGAAAGCACAGAAAGCTTTTGGTTACACTGCTGAATACCACACCCATCAAACCTACAGGACATTTGAAAAACAGTATATCCTGCCAAAAATGCTAGAAGATTTGCCAGGCTTCCAGGAAATTAACAAAAATTGTACCATCTGCCCTGTTACGTATAATATATAGTTTCAGAGAATGAGGTTAGAGAACAAAACTCAGTTAACTGCTATCTTTGCAAATTTGATTGGGGCATGTGTCAGATTGGATTTTTCTTCCCTATGCATCACCACCAGGTAACAGAAGTTCTGTGGCCAGAATGATAGAATATAATTGACTGGGACTTGGGAAGCAATTCTATTGATACACAAAATGAAAAAGACCCCATGGTACACTTCGCAATAACCATGTTTACCCTGCAGTGTTAAAAGAAGCTAAATTTTATAAGAAATGTGTATTTTGTCACTGTGAGCAAATATGACAGCATACAGCAAGGAGTTCTACTGATAAGAAAATGCAGCTCTTGCACAATCATTTTCATGCTGAATTTTAGGGTCAAATTGTCTGCATGTTCAAGCAGTCCAACAGCATGTGCAAATTAGAAGAATATAATTGTGAGCCATACAAGAGGAGAAAAATGCAATAGATTCATACTAAACATCAACAAGTTAACTCTCCATGCTTGTGACTCTCCCAGTCTGATGAGCAATAATTTACCTTGGCTAACCCTCTGACAGCAGCAGAATGCATTTCAACTGCCCAAGAAATCAAATGGTAACTCTCTTTACTTCATTTCCTACTATAATAAATATATTGCTAATATTTACAAGAAACTAAAAATGCTCCCCTCAACATAAAGAGGCTTTGTTTTACTAAGCATAAACGTTGCTATGTTTAAAGTCCACTTCTGGAACTTACCTTCAGAATAGCTACATGCCTGAGTCAATGCATGACAATGTGCCAACATGGAAGCATGAGATACAGTAATGCCCATCGTGCTGCCCTCTTTACTCGTCTTATACTGAAATGAGAAAATTTATGGGACTTGTAAATTGACAAATGTACAAATTTAATAAAGGCTGGCCAACTTTCAGTGCTTAATCTCTAGGACTAGTTGTTTTGTTTTATAATATACAGGATACAGAATTATATTAAAAGAATGAAAACCTTAATATTATATGCATTTATACTAAATATAAAATGGTACATTATTTTGATAGTTTCCTTGACCCTGCCATTTGTAAATTATTTATTTTGTAATTACAAGATGGAACATGATGTATCTTATCACTATCCTGACTATTTTGCTGAGGTGCAGCCACGGGTTCTCTTCTCTTTGCCCCTTTCTCATTTGTTTAGCCAGAGTAATCCTCAGGTCAGAAAACTCTGTGCCTGCTTTCATGTTTGTAGAGCACCCAGCAATTTCAGAATGAAAGTCTCATTGAAAAACAATGATGGTCACTTAAAGACTATGAATATTTAACCTAAGGAAAACTGCATGGGACCACAATAAAAAAAATATTGTACCATATAAGGAAAAAAATGTATACATTTTGTTTTCCTTTTTCAATAAGCATAGAGGTAAAACAAGAAGATGGAGATAGTGCAGGACTGGAAAAAATGGTAAAAATTCAAGGTCAAGTCAGCAGAGGACAATGCCTTTCAACATCACTTAAAGTCAGCTGTACAGGGCAGGAATGGCAAAGGACTCTGATAGTACAATGTAAGCAACTGGTCTCTACCCTACCTTCTGCCTGTATGACAACATGACCATGACTAGCAAACTAAAGATTAAGAAATACATTCTTGCTCTACAATAGAAAAGAGGTAATCTACTATGCTAAATAACTGCATTTCTCAACATTCCAAGGCGGACATAGAGCTCGGATTAGCATCCCAGATTA
>NW_017729031.1:84334920-84340732 GCF_001723915.1 Gavialis gangeticus
AAGATCTACTAGGTCCCTTCTGACCCTTAATCTATGAAACAATGAAACACTACACAAAGCAATATTAGAAAGAAATGCTGTGTGGACTAGGCGCGAGCAGTGTAAGTTTACATGTTAGACACATTATATTTATTCACCTCAATGTAGGCAATATCAGCACTGGCGTCCTGTACTTGTGGATGCCAGTCCTTTGCCGGCTTGGCCAGATGTTTTCCATCAATTACAAACCAAATCAGACGAGGCCACCCTTAAAATAAAAACAAAGAAATGATTATTAAAACAACCCAAAAGAAACATTTTGTTTTTCAATATTTTGGGACACGAACAGTTTAGTTGGGACAAAATGCCAGCACATGCTGCTGACAGAAGAAAGTGGACTGAAAGTGATTAACTGCTTGATTAAAATATTTGCTTTGGCAGAGGTGGGTCATTTTCAGATTTCTCTGCAGTTTTTATTAAAAAGCACAGCTAAAAATGCGTAATCAAAATCAAAGCTGTAAATGTACAAACATTGTCCCAGCTCAATATTCTTTGCTCTACAGAAAAATGATGGATAATAAAAAAGTGTACCTTTGAACGTAACCACTTCTCCAGTTTGAGCTTTAGGGAGGCCTTTCTGACAAGCGTCTGTTGTCAGAGCCAGCGTTACTCCACAACTGCCCAAGAGAAATCCAATCTGCTGGCTGCCAGCATCCTACAGAAAAGCCACAATATCACAATAAACATGCCATAGTAAAGCTTTATTAAATTCTGCCACGTTAAGAACACACACAAAGTTAGCTGTTAATATACATTTTCCTCAACACCATATATGTCTTCGCATTCACATAGGTAGAGACTTTTCAATAAGAAATCTACACAAGTACTTAGTGTGGTACCTATTAGCACTTGACTGCTGTATGTCGGAATCCTCTTCTGACCCAAATTCATTTAGTCATACTGCCAGCAGGCTGGACCCCCGGCCAGATGAGTTTGACACCTTTGCTCTATAGGGACCAGAAGACTGCATATACAAATACCCTATTTTCGTCCATAGATCTTAGTTATGAAAAATGATATTGAACATACCCTTTACAAAGTATATAGGTTTTTGCATAGCAGTGGTTATCTCTAATAACTTTAATGGGAAAGATAAAATTAAAAACCTCTAGTCACAAAGGAACAGCCATTTGTGGATGGTAGAAAAACAATTAAATTAAGTTAGGGAAATAATATATTGGAAGTATCCTGATGCAACAGATAAGGCTAAATGCATTACACTACCAGTTCCGAATCTGTAGTATGTGTACCACCAGTGGTATGCAGACAACCTGCCAGTGGCATGCCTTAACAGGTTTATTATAATTACTTTATATGACAAAAATTTGCTGGTGGTACTTAAGGTTGTATTATTTTAAATTGGTGGTGCATAATCTGTCAAGAGTTTAGGAACTGCTGCTTAGATAGCCAAATCAATCCTACAATAAAATATTACAACGAGGCACAAGTGTCTATGTATAACCTTGAAATGTTAATATGGAAGGATATACTTTTCATTGTCTCTTGATTTGCAACATCCATTAGAGCAAGGAATACACATGATACAAACTAAAATCACACTGGATTATGTTAAGTCTCTGTTATAAGACAATGGGTCAGAATAAATTTTAAAATGGTTTAGCAATTAAGCTTTTTAGGTCAAAGATTTTAATTCATTTCAACTACATCATTTATCAATATACAATATTTTTAAATGTTTTTTTCAGCTATAGTGTTAACTACTACTATTCTGCCCATTTTTAGGAAAAACAACAACTGTAAATATATTGAATTGTTATGTGCTGTAAATGATTAGCTGGGGTTTGTTTTTTTTGTTAGTTTTTTTTTGGGGGGGGGGTTTCGCACATCAGCAAGATGACAGTCTAACAACTTCATTTAAAAAAACAGCACGTTACTTAAGTATTTTATTTTTGCTATTGAGTGACAATATACTAACTTACCTTTCTTGTTAGTGGCACTTCTATTGGCACAGGAATAAGCTCTGCCAGGAGGCACCCATAAAATGCCACCATAAACATCACAGGATCACTGTTAGGAAATACGAGCGCCACCTACAACAAGTAAACTGGTAAGTCTTTGATGTATTCTTTTGGATAACTATGTTCCCCATATATTGTTCACGTTCATAGTTGCAGATATTGCTGCAGAAGTCTTATGAGTCTTAATATTGTTAAAAAAATGCACATGCATGTGCTTCTGAGTTTATTAAGCATTCAATGCAGTCCTTTAACACTATTTTAAACTGATGCAAGTTTACATGGGGAATGAAAAAGTTGATGAAGATAGCTGACTCTGCTTAGACTTTTCCAGAAGAAGTGCTAAATGTTGCATGTCCATGATACACACAAACATTGTGAGGCTTTCTTCAGTTAAAGCATTTTCTTGACTCACCCACATTCTTGTGAACAAGCTATATACTTTCTTATCTGTACTGCAGCTCTTTGTATACAAAACATGTCTGAAAAGATACTGGAGGCTATAAAGGAAGAAGGATATGGGGCAGATCAGTCTGGATAGGCCCTGCATAAATACCAGATTAATTCATTCAACATGGGAAAAAAGCCTTATTTTGGATTTGAATACTAGTCTAGTGGCAGGAGGGGGCTGCAGCTGAGGTTCTGGCTCTGGCCTTGACCCGGGTCTGGAGCCAGCACCATCAGTAGATGTGGAGTCAGTGGCAGATGTGGTGAGTCCAGATCTGTGGCCAGGATCAGGTGGGCCAGGGTTACAGCTGCTGGAGGCACTGCTGCCTGGCCACAGCCAGGGCAAGTGGTGGGAGAAGGGGAGGAATACAGGGGACAGGGCAGGTGGCTGGGAGGCAGGCACCAGGGGGTGGAGGCACCAGGGAGGGAGCCGGGGAAGGTGCCTGCCTTCCCACCCCCTACTCCCTCCACTTTAGCTTTCCCTGCCATAGAAGGGGGGTGTGAATTTAAGATAACGCTGCAATAATTAGATTAAATAATTTTCCATGCACAAAAAATCCGATTATTGCGGTGTCATTTTGGACTCTGGTAAATATAGTACATAAACACAATTAAGGAAAAATGTGATGGAATCATAACCCCCAGATGCATAGCTTCCTTCTTTCCCCTAGATTTAAGCATTAGTTCTTGCTTATTCAAGAGCTACTCCAGTAGTCACTTACCCTGTCTCCAGGTTTGAGTAGTGGTTCATTCTTACTGGTTAGCCTGTTAAGCAAAGTATATGCTAACTTCAAGCTCCGACTCCACAGTTTACCTGAAATAAGAGCAAAAACCTAAGAACAGGCGTAACATTTTAAGAGTGAGAAGCAACAGATTAAATTTAAAAACCTAAAGTGAATGGCCAGCTTGGGACATCCTACAAGGCCAGATTTTTAGAGCCTAACTACACTTTTTTCTTAAAATCCAGCCCCATTAATGTGTTTCAAAGTTCTTAAAATTATTCACCATAGAATTACCTCAACACTGTATATCATAACCATGTGATACATGCAGAATTTTTGGAGCAATTAATTCATTGCAGCCAGGAGGGAAAGATGAGGACTGTGGCTTCTCCTACATCCTCTAAACCTTGTTTTTGAACAAAGTGCAACTTAAAAAAAATAAAAAGAAAAAAATAAAAATCAAATTTATAAGAACATCTAACTTTGATTTTACAATGCATTATGAATGCATCCTGCCAATCTTCACATATGCGCCCTCTGCACAAAAAACAGTAATTGCTCAAAATGACCCTGTGATGGCAACATGCTCAAAGATTATTGCTACGTTCTTTAAACAGCTTATTGGGTTTATTAGGTTCTGTTTTTATTATTTCATGCTTAAAACTAAGCTCCTGAAAGATAGGCTCAATGTATCAAGTAACTGATAGTGGTTTCCAAATTGTGATATTAAGCACTTGAAGGTCTGCAGTGAGCTGGCTGGTCACAAGGCATTGGTTCTCTTTGTTTCTAGATGTATTAAAAGCTACTTTCCCATTTCTAAGGTTGGACTGTATTATAACAATGAGATCTTCCTGTTCACTTCCTCTCCCATTTGGTAACACAAATTCCTGGGGGCAAATGCTTATGTGTAGAAGTAACCCTTAGAAAGTTTACCATGTGAATTAATTATCTAAAAAGCAACCCCTGAATGCTGTTGACTACTTTTAAAGTAATCAGCATGTTAATGTTTGAATTCAGTGTCAAGAGTGAAGAACTCACATTTTTTTTAAATGACATTTTATTGAGTATTTTCAGACATGCGGGTTTGTATCCTTAAACCACTACCACGACAGAACAAAAAACAAATTCCATTACAGCAAATATCTTAATTGAATTTGACTTCCAATTAAGCATGGTATTAGATCTTTGCTCTAGTAACCTGTAAATAGGTTACAGTTGTCTAGGGCAGTGGTCTCCAAACTTTTTTGATCGCGCACCCCTATCAGTAAAAAATGTTTGAGCACGCACCCCCAATTTATGTATATTTATATAAATATACATCTAAATAGAAGTTCTAATATTTTCTTCCTGCGCCCCAATTGATCATCTTGCACACCCCCTGGGGTGTGTGCACCCCACTTTGGAGACTGCTGGTCTAGGGCATCATGGCATAGTACCTCATATGCAGTGGGCATGTCTACATATGTGCTTTAATGCACAGTAGCTTATTTTACTGTGCATTAAAGTGGCACAGAGTGCTATTATGCTAATGCGCAGTGAAATAGGCTATTGTACATTAAGTATCACCTAAAAAGAGTGAGATTGCACTATTGGGCATTAGTGCAGCTTAATACGCATTAATTTAGTACCTCACACTAGAGGTACAAAATTTAATGCACATTAGGAAAAACACATTAATGCATGTGTAGACATGTCCAGTAAGTAATAAAAGCTTTAAGGACAGACTGAAAAACAATCTGTTAGATTATGTTTCATAATGCACCTGGATATATTCTTTGGATTGCCTATTTTAAAGAATACTCCTAATCAGCTATGAAACAGCAATATCAACTACTCTTCAGACTATAATTACTCTAAAATATAGCTAGTTACCACTTGCTATGTAAACAAAATCTGAATGTTCAGTCATGGTCATCAAATAGTAAGCTTCTGAACAATAAATTTACTTAATATTTAGAGCACAATTAACCAGGGGCAAAGTCCTTGCCCTGTACAAAGTAAATTAAAAATCTGAAGAACACAAGAGGCTATTTCAGCTCTTTTTGTAAGCAGTATTTATTGGACCTCTGTTTCCTATTACAGTATGATGTCATGACCCTGGGCTAACATACACACCTTATCCTTTAGATCAGCAGTAAGCTACATACAAACTTTAAACAGATTTCAAAGAAGTGATGCATAGGAAATCCTCTAATTTTAGTTTTATAAAATCTTGCACAATACCACAGCATAAAGCACCTGAGGATCTCAAAACAGCTCAAAATAAGAAAATTTTAAGAACTCACATTAATCAAAGAACATATCGTCTTCCAGCAGCAGACCGTGTTAGGTTTTAGTGCATATCTCCACCTATAGGTCTTTGGTTATTTAAATACATAGCTCCTCAACCCAATGAGAATACCTAAAGTTCAGAATAACTGAACAGCTTTTCAAAGCCAAACAACTATATTTAACTCCATTAATCTATTCAATGACAACTTAAGTAATGTTGCATAATTGCCTATTCAGATTTCTTGGATACTTTATACATAATATTGGATTTTTATGAAGGGAGAGATCAACATATGCAAGGAGAAACATTTTCCTAATATCTAACCTAAACTTCCCTTGATGCAACTTCAGACCATT
>NW_017729031.1:84345732-84347207 GCF_001723915.1 Gavialis gangeticus
TCCACCTATAGGTCTTTGGTTATTTAAATACATAGCTCCTCAACCCAATGAGAATACCTAAAGTTCAGAATAACTGAACAGCTTTTCAAAGCCAAACAACTATATTTAACTCCATTAATCTATTCAATGACAACTTAAGTAATGTTGCATAATTGCCTATTCAGATTTCTTGGATACTTTATACATAATATTGGATTTTTATGAAGGGAGAGATCAACATATGCAAGGAGAAACAAAAAATTCTCTCCTAAAAACATCCGACTAATGAATACCTCCAGTTTATGAATGTAACAGATTTCCAGTCCACTAAGCTTCCTTAACATATCTGGATACAGATCTTCTGTTCAACTATCTACCTCGCAAATATGAAGAGTGCACTTTTTAGTCATCTGCTCCTTCCTTCACGCTTAAACCCAATAGAAAGAAGGTTATCTTTCATCTGCTCTTCAGTGAGGAAGTCCAATTACTGCAGCTATTGTTAATGAAAAAACCATTTGATGAAGAACGACTGATTGCTTAATAAATTCTCCTAAGATATTGATTTCATTTGCTCTGCAATATATACAACACTTAGTGGTCTAGCAAGCTATATTCTGAACCTAAACAAGGTTCTCAGGAATGACTGACCATTCTGATTATAGTTCCCCCTAAAGTGAAGTAAACAGCTCATTCCCTAATTACCTTTTCATGTTTAACTAAAACAATTAAGTCAATACTTGCCATATGTAAGTGTATAGATGGGTTTTCCAGTAGTATCCAATGCTGTTAGACAAGGGGCTTTTGGCTGAGTGGTACCCCAGCGCTGCAAAGCTGCCAACAAAGATGGAGGCCAATTGGTTACCACACCTAAAGGTTCACCTTTAAGGACAGCCATCGGAGTTCCTTCAGGCTTTGGCTGATTGGGATCAGGCTGTTGTACTAAAAAAAACAAACAAAACAACAAAAAACACAAAAACCCACCAAGATGATTACAGTTATGAAAAGTTAACTCTTGAAATGCCTGCTCTTTTCACTAGCTTTTCTTTATTCCATTAACTACTCCCATCACCTCACTCTTGACAGGTACACCAGATTCATCGTAACATTTAGAATGATGCTGTTCTAAGGATTTGCTAGCTTCTTCACCAACAGATGAAAGTTTCTATGAAATGTTTGGAAAGCCAAGTCCCCTATTATTCAGAGACTGCCAGGTGATTGGTTAATCTGAACCCCAAATTCTCTCTCTTACTCTGCTATGGAAAAAAGATATTTTGCTAATCTGTTTGCTACCCATCTTGCATCAAGGTAAACAATTGGAGAAGCATTAAACAGCAGTCCCAGTGATCACTTGTACACTCCGTTTTGGGGCAAAAAGTTCTCAATTGGTTGCTGACAAAGAAAGATGTTTAGACATGAATAAGTGTATAAAACACAAGCTATTTGGAATGCTTCTATTTGAAAGGGAAGTTTAGGTTAGATTTTAGGAAAAAATCTCT
>NW_017729031.1:84347256-84349226 GCF_001723915.1 Gavialis gangeticus
TGGTTGCTGACAAAGAAAGATGTTTAGACATGAATAAGTGTATAAAACACAAGCTATTTGGAATGCTTCTATTTGAAAGGGAGTATTACAGAAAAGAGGTCACAGAGATGAGCAAACACTTAACATTCCTAAATCGGTGAAAAGATAGAAAACCTATATATATCACCGCAAAGGAGCAAATATGCTAACATATTTAACTCTTTACCAGATGGTCTGTACTATTTTATTGTTGTTTGATGTTTTAATATTCAGAAGTTAATTACAGTACGACTGCTCCTGTTGATAATTTATAATAAAATTCTTACTGAAAAATTTATCCCAAGTGCAAATATTTCATTAATTTCTCAACATGAGGAAAACAGAGGATAAAAAACTGTTTTTCAAGCTTAAATGGTGTGATTATTTTATTGTTATTAAATTATTAAAATTAACATTATTGTGTTAAGAGTGTTACTAAACACCAATATCAGTAAAAATAAAAAAAATGTTTATATTGTGGCATGTTACAGTACCAACACCAAGAGCTAAAAAAATTAGTAGACCTCATATTGAGCAAAGCACGATGTGTTATCTAATTGCAAAAAACAAGAAAAGTAATGAGTATATTGCTAAGAAATACCAACATTACAATCAAATGGCAGCTTCTAATATATATATTGTATATATCAATACCATCTGAAGAAGCAAACATGCCTCCCTCTGAGATAGTTAATGGGGGGGGAATCAGAAAACTGTGGAGATACTACAATTTAGTAAAATATTTTACCCTGCTGTTACCTTCAAGTAGTTCTTCAAAATCATCCACAAAGAACTCTTTCAACGGTGGACGCTTTGGTCTTTTTAAAGTGTTCAGAAGCTGTTGGATTTTTGAGGAAACTCTACTATTCACTGGAACACCTGTCAAATCCACACAAAGAACACGTAAAACAAATATACATTTTCCCAGTCCTCTATCATAAGAAAACAAAACAGAAAACATGCTGATATTTTTCTAACAACATCTGACTACACACTGAGGACATTTACACTGCATAAGGAAAAGGGTGGTTTAAGAATACAGTAATTTGTTTGGAAAAGGACTTCAATCCATCAATCATTACACAAATGCTAAAGCTGCTTTAAAACAATGCCATTTATTAGCTATCTGTCCACTGTGTGTGCACTGCCTGAGTCTAATCTTGCTCTGGAAAATGCTGACTTTACAAGGTTAGAAAATACATATGACTAATGTCTATTTTTTGAAGAACAAGCTTCTTCTTTGTTTTTCAAAAATGTTATTTACTCAGTTTTGAAAGGCAGCAAAGGAGAACCCTTTAAGAATTAAGTGAGGCTTTTACTCTTTTAAGCACTGACAAAAAAAATTGCTAAAACATACAGTTAGATAGAATGTGACTGATTTATTTTTCATTTTTGCTTCCCTCTGGGGGTGATTTCCCTACTTGGAAGCAATATAAAATCAGTGTTCCAAAACTAAAAATAGTGCAAGTCCTGTATTGCATTTAGGATTTACTGTAATTGCAAAATCTTTATATTTCCAACAGTAACGTTCTCCATTACAAGATGGGAAATCTGCGAAGGATGTCCAAGTGTTCACTCAGTATACAGGAACTTTGAACACTTCAGAGATCACAAGCTTAGGCCCTGGGGGAGTGGGAATGATATGAATCATCTTCAACAGGAGCTCTCTGACAGATCTGTAATAATATTAACTTATTCAAATGCAGTTCCATCCAGTCCTTTCCTGAAGGACAGTGGCTGTGAGGCAAAACATTAATTGACGAATTAAAATGATTCCACAGACACTATATCAGGCTCCTCTCTGGCTGTATTGAAAAAATTAAATGGGTATTGAAAATCCTGAGATTAAGCAAACATAGTAGACCCAACCTGATGTTTGACATACATTATATTGAGATATTGAAGAACTGGACATCTTCATAGATTTCATAGACATTAGGGCTGGAAGGGAC
>NW_017729031.1:84349898-84373712 GCF_001723915.1 Gavialis gangeticus
TGCCAAGATCAGCTTGCAGGGACATGTAGCTTTCCTTAAAAATATATATAAATTTGTGTGCATCTTCTAAAGATTTCCTGGCCAAAAATCACATGCTGGCTGTCTTCCATATTTCTCTGCATTTCATGAATGAGAAAAGGAAGACTGAACTTCCAAAGGGAGAATGCCTTATCTCCCAAAACACAGCAGGGGGCAAGAAAGAAGATGCAAGGGGCCCAATATACATTAAATTGTTCCTGATGCCCCACCCCATGCACAACAAACAGTATAAATCTGCATCAGAAAGATAACATGCTACCAGAAAACCAAAATATTACTGATGTGAATCCAATTAGATTCCACTATTCCTGGCACTGTATACAGTACAGCAAAATAGCTTGTTACGTTGCTTTTGGGAGCAAACTGAGTGTGACAGCAAACATTATATTGCTCTGTTGTCTATTCACTGATGCAGAAAAATGACTGTATGTTTAAGGGTGGGATCTTTTGGACATATTCACCATCTGCAGTTTCTAGGATGCTGCTGTTATAGCCTTTGGGAACTCCTCGTACAGATGCTACTTGTGGTCGCTCATGATGCAAATGTTCTACAAGGCCTGTGGTAACATCAGGAGGTGCAGAGTGGTTATCTGTGAGAATATAAGAAACAGACAGAAGGTCCATTAGGCATCATAATCATTAGCAAATACAAGGTTGCCTTTCACTGCATGCATATTTTGTTCTAGCTTTTTCCCTGGAAAACTCTTCCTTCAAAAAATAAATAAATAAATAAAAATCAGTAACCATAAAAGAAATTGGAAAGTGGGAAAGGGGAGCAAACAAAAAAGCCCTAATGTTTAACAGCTTTGCATGGTCTGTTGCAAGCATTCCAGGAGAGGTATGAGCTACTGCAACCTGACAATTGATCATAAGAAATTCTGATTGGTAGTCAAGTCCCTTCCCGTTAGTCAGTTAGATCAGTTGAGAGATCCATCCTGGATGAACAGCACAACACAGGAGTGAAAGAGACATTCTCTAGTTTTATAGAAAATAAAGCCCCCACAATTCAGCCTGAGAAGAGTAAACCACTGGATTCTGGCACAAAAACAGCAGATTCCTTGAAAGAGGAAGAGAAAGGGACAAGTAAGAGAGGGCACAAAGAACGGTACAAGGATAGCAGCAAGTACTAATTTTTTATCTGTATTTCTACAGAATACAGACTAATTTGTGGAGAGCCTAGAAGGCTGAGTACTAAAGAGAAAACATACTCGTACTCAAAAACACACTCGTTAAGCACAAGATATATTTGTTCCCCAAATAATCAATGGGCTCTAAAAGCAGGTGGTTCTTTCCGAACGGTGCATAGGCTATTCAAATGCCTATACGACTTTAATGGTTGGAATACCTTCAACATTTACCTCTGGAGATCATATCATGTTAGATCATAAAAATATCACAACTATAAACACCTAACATTTTTGTTCACCATTCTTCATGTAGGATTATGCTCAGAGCTTTTTGAAACAAGAAGAGATAAGTTACAAACTGGTAGGATAGATCTGGATTTGTCCAGCAGGAGATATTTATTTATTTCCTTGATTAATATGCCACCCTTCCCAACAAAAGCTCAAGGTATCTTATACAAGACAGAAAAATAAAACAAGCAAACGAGAGAAAAAAACTAAACAGAAAAAACAAAATAACTTAAAAATTCAAGACAATGCACAGTTCTGAGTTTTATATTTAATTTTGCATGGAAAAAAACGGGGAATACATTGTCTCATCAGGGTGTCCCAAGGATGAAAGAACTGAAAGCTTCTAACATTGGTGACTGGGATGTATCTGTGAAGCTACAATTGAGATGGGTTACCTTGTAGGAAATCTCAGCACTCACTAAAGGGCTAAGGCCAGAAACAAAACAACAGAACCAAGCATCAAAAAGTACCTTGAACCAGCAGTATGTGCTGGCTGGGATCACACCAGGTCCCTTAGCCAAAGTAGAGTTCCCCGAGTACTAATCAAAATGTGGATAAGTGGCAATTTAAACTTTCCCTCCCTTTTACTCACTTACTCAGCCAAACCCAATTGTGATCCATATGTTAAAGATTTCATAATGCAGGTGCAACTGAGCAAATCCTGGCATCTGTAAGAGGCAATTAGATCAGCAGCAAAGGCTGAGCTCATAGAATAGCTACTGGACACCCTGGATATTCAAAATCCTTAAGCAGAGATGCACAAGTGAAAAAAAATCTTTCTACGAAAGGCAAGATTATGCTGCTGTACTATTACAGAAGGTGGGCATTTCTACAAGTCCATTAATGGGCTGTGGTTAATGTACATTAAGTTTAGTACCTGTAATAAAAGGTACCAACTAAATGCACAGTTCCTGTGGCTGCTGCACAGTAACACCAGCACATGCCTTTAAGTGATGCTAAGGTGAAGTAGACCAATTCTACTACTCATTAGTGCAATAGCTTGGCTTTTGCCAGGATGGAATAATGCACAGGAGAATTACTCTGAGCATTTAGTGTCTCATGTAGACGTGCCCAGTGAGAGGTATCACTGACAGCAGTGAAGTAAGCTAGCTCAGCTTAGTAGTTTTTATTATATAAGTATATCCACCGTGCACTGAACTCAGGCTACAAATTTCTCATGGGCAACACCCAAACATGACAAAGTAATATTTAGCATAAATTAGAATTAGTAACAGGGACAATAAGTGATTCCTGAATATGAAACCTGACTCGTGCAACCATTTAAGAGGTTTTATGATGGACTATTTAGCACTCAGCATAAACTGAAATGCCATGGGTAGGTCCTCTGTGCTTTTCTGTGGTTTCTTTATTAAAAGCTGAAAACATTCTTAAGTTTAATAAAGCACTAGAATCTGACTGAATATTATAGCATCAACTTACCTATAAGATGGTAAAAATGGAATCAAATTCACATGAGCCTCATCCTACAAGCTGACTTTTCTGTTAAATTTGGTATCAAGGCTTTTGAGTGATATAAGCTGCACAGGATTGTATTTCCTGAATGCATCACCAACAATCTTAATTCAAAAATTACATTGGCTATATGACTTTGCCAGTAGAATGCCACAAGAATAGCATAGTCTCTGTTTCTTTATACAAGGACACCTATGCTACATACTAAATTGGCACAGATCTAAAACGTAATTGTGGCTCAAGAATTCTTTTTACTATGAAAAAAACAAACAAAATTCCGCAGAGTCACTGATGCCAGATGCACATGGGGTCGTGCAGACAGCAGAAGAGCCCAAACATACAGACAAACACAGGTTGTTATCTTTTGCAATTTTCTCTGCTGGGGAAAGCTGACTTAGTAGGTGCATTTGGTACAAATACTTGAAATTAAGTTACAGAAATGCAAATGCTTGCCACATATTCAGGAACAGAAGAGACAGGAGAGTTACTTCCTAATTTTTACAAGCAGCTACAGCCAAAAATTACTTATCTTTGGCTGGAGATATGTTTTTAAACTTGGGAAATAAACACTAGAAAAGTCTGGGATGCCTTCACTTGTGTACAAAATGGTGCATTTAGAAACAGTCACAGCAAGCAAGCCACGTGAGGCAATATCAAGATATACTCAGAATATGTAGGATTTGATTAATGAAGCACCCATCTAAAAAACATGAAGTGAAACACTGGCATTCAATATACAAGGGTGCTGATCCATAGTAGCAGGGACCTGTGACAGTTTGTGAGCCTACCTTCACCTAGGTGTTTTTCCCCAAGAAACAATGGGAAAAGAAAAGAATAAGATGGAAAGAATGGTTATGGGCCCTCAGCAAACCTTTCCCCTGCTATCTACATTCAGCTTCAGTTGGTACACATTCAAGAGCAGAATCTGACCGTTACTGGCCCGAAAAGGCAAGATTCTTCTGACATGTACAAGTAAATGTCAGAGAGAGTTCAATTTTCAGATACTTTGTCTCAAATTCAAGATTTCCATTCATCCAAGCTGTTTCAGCTATCCCTCTGAGGCATCGAGAACTGAGAACTGTAATAATTTACCTGTACCACAGATAGCAGAGGATACTGAATGGTACTAAAACACTGAATCATTGAAGGGTCCCAGGCCACTCAAGAGAAGGAATCAGGCATCAGAGTGGAAATGCACAGAAGAAAATGCAGGACCAAGACAGAGAATTGGGAACCACACAGAAGGTGATTTCTCTCTGAGGAGAGGAATTTTGAAGTACATGGGAAACCAGATCATGGAGGACTCAAACTGGTAACCTACACAGGAAGGCCAATTTAGACCAAAAAAAATTTGGCTGTGTCCAATTTTGTTGTTTTGCCTACAGATACCTAGTCACTGTGGGTGCCTCTACACAATCTCAGAGGATGCTCTGATGCACCATAATTACATCAAGTCTGCTGTATTAATAGACTCTGCTGGAGCATGGTAATTATTGCGCTCCAGCAGCCTCCCACGTCTCATGCATCAGTGTCCCCATGCTACAAAATGGCAGTTGGGGTGCTCGAACTCAAGCTCATCAAATGAGCTTCAGTTCAAACATCCCTGCCACCATATGGAATCGTGGGGATGCTGATACACAAGATGCTGTGGCACTTTAATTAGAGTGGTTCTCAGAGCCTCTCTAATTAAAGTGCCGCCCCTCCCACTCCCGAACCATGTGTAGAAATGGCTTATATGGCCTCAAACTGACTAAAACTAAAAAAACCCCACTGAAAAAGAAAAATAAGGTAAGTTAATAAAAATGAACCCAGCCAGGTACCCTGACACAATCTGCACCCTGATATACTTCATTCTCAGGTACCCTTTCCAATCCAAACAGTTTAAGCTCTATATCTGAGAGCATTTCAGCTTTATAAAGGTGCGGTAACCATAAGGAAAGAGGCTCACAGTTTAGAACTCTACACACTTTAAGTTCCTGCTTCAAAAAAGAAAGGGAAATTGACATAAGACTGGAAGGGGCTGACACAAACCCAGGAAGGGTTGCAAACACTTAGGAGAAGATGATTAGTATTCAAATGGATCTTGGTAAATTAGAGAACTGGGAACTCAAGAACAGAATGACATTGAACAAATAGAACATAAAGTGGTACACTTATGGAAGGAAAAGCAAAGACACTAATATAGTATGTAAGAACTAGCTAGGCACTAGGATCTGTGGGTTTTGGTCGATCAGAGATTCAACAAGAATCACCAATGTGATGCAGTTGCAAAAAAAAAAAAAAGAAAGCATAATGCTGGGTTGCATTAAGAGAAGTATTGCGTGCAAGTGTAAGGTATTGGAGGTAAAAGTATCATTCCACTTGGTACTGATTAGGCATCAGCTGAAATATAGGACATAGTTCTGGGCTCTACATTTAAAGAATTATGTAGAGAAACTGGAAAGCATCCAGAGGCCAGTGAAGATGAAAAAGGACATGGAATGCAAGCCACATGAAGAAAGGCTGAGAGAAATAGCCTTGTTTAGTTTGGAGAAAAAGAAACTGTGCATATGCATATGTGCTTGAGGAGGGGGGACAGGGAAAGAAACATGATAAGCAGCCTTTCAAATATTTGAAGGGTTGCCATAAAGAGGAGGAAGAAAGTGTTCTTCCTTATCACAGAAGGCAGAACCCGAAGCAGATTTAGTGTAATCTCAGGAAAAAAAACCCCTAAATATAAGAAGAGTGTGACAATGAAACAAGCTGCCCAGGGAAGTTGTGAAATCTCTTTTTTTGGAGGTGTTCAAGAAGAGGCTGGATAAGTATCTATCTGGGATGACTTAGGAATAGCACATCCTGTATTTGTGAAGCGGGTTGGACTAAAACAGGGGTTTTCAACCTTTTCTGGTTGGGGTACTCCCGGTGGCTGATCAAGAAGCAGGGAGTCCCCCGGTGACATGGCTGTGAAACTGGAAGTGCCACTGGCTTCTCCATGCCACTGCCATGTACCCCCTGGGGCCTTCCAAAGTACCCCCAGTGGAAAACCCCTGGACTAAAAGACCTTTGCAGTTACCTTCCCACCTTATGATTCTATTATTTTTTAATATTTAAAAATTCTTCTACCAATGGTTCTCAGTATCACGGATGATTGCAAACTTCTGCCAAAAACGTATAAGAAGCAGGATGGGTGCTATTCCACTAGATCAACGAACAGAATAAACCAGTATTTGAAGATAACCTTGTAAGAACTTTGGCATTCTGTTGATCCTTTAAACACCTAATCCTGAAGGAAGAGCGTCACTGCAATTAGACAAATACTTATACAAACAGAAATTTAATTTTCTAATTTCCCTTTGCTCCTACTGATAAAGAGTTTTAAACAAAAGTTTCTAAACTAACAAACACAGTTCTAACCGACTTTGCAACATACCATAACTTTTTTCTTCTAGGACTTCTTTTGGCCTCATGGATCAGATAAGTGGTATGGGGCCAGTCCACAAGCCGGATTGAGCCCTGGGGCCTGGCATTACCCTCTCCCTTTCCTGCACTCCAGGATTGGTCCCCAGGGCCTGGAACCACCCCTTGCCATGCCCCACATGCTGGGGTTGATCCTTGGGGGCTAGGCACCACCCCTTCCCAACAGGATCAGGGCCTGGGCGCCTGGTACTGCCCCCTCCCATCTCCTGTAAAATGGGATTGTGCTCTGGGACGTGGTGACACCTTTTTCCATCCCCCACAGGCTGGGGTTAGGCCCTAGAGCCTGGCAGTCCCCTGGCCCAGCCCTTTGTGCTAGGATTGGGCTCCCCATCCAGCACCCATGACCTGGAGCTCCTCATGGGTCTGGAAACTTGGCAGTTATGGAACTGCCAAATTTCCAGACCTATGGGGAGGCCCACAGGCTGGATGACAGTACTGCAGGCCACAACTGGCCTATGGACTAGGGGTTGAGCACCTCTGTTCTAGGACAATATAGTTTGTTGCCCTAGAAATTACTAAATCTAGGTAAAGGAAGGGGTTTTTTTTCTTCTCCGACCAAGTCAGCAAGGATCACTGGGATTTTTTTTTTCCTTTTTTTTTGTCTACCTGTACTGTGGGGGACACAGTCCATTGCCTAAGACTGACTGAGCAGATTTAGTTTCTCCACCACAGCAGGGACCAAAATCCCTTGTTTAACTGTACTGGTATTTATCAACAGGAGGGTAGGGATGTGGCTAGATAACCCCCTGATGCACAGAGATATGGCAACTTCCAGTTGTTGCCTCAGTCACATTTGTGATTGTATAGGACTAGGTGTTAGCAGCAGCTGCTTTTTATTGGCCTCTCAAATTGGCACCCAGAACAGTGTGAGGATGCACAGTGCTGGTGAACCACTGGCACTGCCCTTGCTACAGTACTGTTTATCAATATACCAGACAGTTACAATACCAGACTTGCAGACATTTTTTCCACTTTCTTCAGCTTCTGGAAAAAAGGCACATGTCTTTAATTCTTACTTTAAACAGGACTACCCAAGGCTGTTTCTGCCAGCAGCTGCCCATGGAAGGTCCAAGGTCCAGTCCTGCATAGTGAAAAGGCCCACACTAGAAGGCTGAAATGATCAGCTGGGGCCCAGTCAGAGTTTTAATTTCATGACAGCTGCCTTCATTTTTAATCCTTCATTCTGAAGACTGAGACTGCAGAAGATCAAAGCGGATGCCTCTATCTCAGCACAAGGCAGCACATAACTGAGAAGAATGCTAGCAGGGAGGTGACAAAGTGAGGAGCTGGGAACTAACACTTTTCAAGATGAATGGCTGCCCTCTCCTTGAAGCAGGCAAGACAGGGACAGTTTCTGCACATGAGATTCACTGGCAGTCTTACTACAGGAAACCAGATTTGGCAGACTGTCTAGATTTTAGGTGTCATAAATTAATCACTATACCCAGTTTTTCCATACAGATCCTGAAAACAAAACAAAACAAAACAAAAAAACCTGTTTACAGCAAGGCTCTTAAACTCACTTCATACTCTGAGCCAGATCTAAGCACAGGGCTTTGAGGGCTGGATCCAACCCAGGGCACGTGGTGGTGGCAGGACAGGCAGCAGAGGAGGTAGGACAAGTCTGTGGGCCAAGAGGCCACTTGCCACAGCAGGGGCAGTGGCGATATCTTAAGCAGTTGTAAGGCAACCAGGGCTGTATTAGCCCTCACTCTCCCTCCTGTTGCTGAGGGCCATGTCCATCAGTGCCCAGGGGCCCATAATTTTGCAGCTAGCTTTGCTCTTAGCCCCATCCCCTACTTCCAGTAGCCTGGTGGGTCAGGCAGTGCACTCTGAGGGGCCATATGTTTGACATCCCTGGTTTAGAGGATACATCAAGCAGAGAGCCAATGTATTTATCAAAATCTGTGATATCTGAGGATGGTTGCAAAAATAGCTGAAGTGAAAAACTGGTAACTATTAGGGCTGTGCGAAGCTTCAGTCCCTGATTCGATTTGGCAGAGATTCATCCTCATTCAGTGGCTGAATCTCTGAATCCAAATTGAATCAAAGGACCCTTTAATCTCTCCTAATCGATTCGGAGAGATTCAACTATTCGGACATAGATACAGCTCTAAACATTTTTTCTACATAACTAGGTAGCAGAGGCTCTGAACGCTGCGGCAGATGCAGTAGCCCATAGAAGCACTGGGGCTCCCCAGCCCGCTTGGCAGCAGACCCAGTAGTGGACCAGAAGCACTTCTTGGGTCCACTGGGGAGCCTGGGTCTGTGGGGGCACCTGGGGTCCCCTCATGACTGACTGCTGAGTAAGAGGGGCGCAGGGAGGAGGGGAGGGCCCCAATGCACTCCCCAGCAGTGGACCGGAAGTACTTCCGCTCCACTTCCAGGTTCGCTGCTGAGCACACTGGAGAGCCCCCCGTGCTACTATGGGCCGTTCTCTCTGCCCCAACACTGCAGTGATCATGAGCTGCACCAGATACCTCAAGGTATGTAGAAAAAAAAAACTTTTAAAGCTGTGCCCGTGTCCAAATCGCTGATTCACTGAATCAGCATTGAATCTTCAGATTCAAATTTGGCCAAATCGAATCAGGGACAGTGATCCGAATCAACAGATCGAATCGCTGTCCCGATTCAAGCTGAATCTGAATCCGAATCGGATAGGGCTCATTTAGCACAGCCCTAGTAACTATATCTTTGCTCCAAATAGTCTTTTAATTTAAGTGGCTAATCAGTACTGAAGAAATGTCTGTAATCTCTGTTTTTAAGACTGAAGTCTTTGAAGAGAATCTGTCAGTATAATGCACAGATGCTAAGAGCTCTGTATAAACAAGATCCTAAACAGGAAGGAGAGAGCCAAATCCCAAGGTCGTCTTCGGAGAAAAGCTAACTGATTAAGAATCTCCAGTGAGAGTCTCGCTCATGTAAGAATGAGGCAAGAACTTCAAGTTATTAACTATGGGCTATACAAAATAAAATTTAAATTATTATTTTTAAAACTTTGAAGAGATCTGGAACATGTACTGAAAAAATTATTGTTCCACATGCCCCCCCCAAAATCTTTTAATATTATTATATTTCTGCACACACTGTTACACAGAAGATCCCACCAAAAACCTTCAACATTCTCCAGGAGAGGTAAAAGGGGATAATTTTGCAGAACAGAGGATCAGACTTTCCTCTCTCTACTTCTGAACTCCCAAATTGCAAGGTGTTAAATTCTGTATTTTGGATTGACCCATATCCATTTTAACCTGAGTTCTACCCTCTAAGCTTGAAGATGAGGCAGATCTTTTATTTGAACACAGGATATGCATACATATTCTCCCACAAATACTGCAACATTTTTCACTTCAGTTCTAAAAAGTATCATGTACAAACAGATGCATAAAACTTTCTGCTCATAATCTAAACCCATGGTTGTGTACATACTATATTTTCATAATCTATATTTAAAAATCTATGCTAGCACCAAATCTATATATAAACCCTTCACTGCATTCCAGCAAACCTTTTGTTCTCCTAATCTATCCAGCTGAATCACCTTTGAATAACAGAACCTAAAGTTACTTGGGCTAAATGAGCGGCGATCAGAAGACATGCACCAAACATTTGATATTACATTTTGAAATTGTTTGTTATCTCTCAGAAATGTAACCTTGGTTTGATTTACCAAGAACCTAATGTTTTATAAGAGAATGCTTATTTAAAATTAGAGTGCAACTGTTTCTATTTAAAGTAAAAAAATCCCCCACAAACCCGGTCTGTGGTTTGTACATTTTAACACTATTTGTGAATACTGCTTACGAAAGCAAAGCACTCACAAGAGATACCTGACTTGCACTTATACAACCTTAATACTTTTTCAGTTTTTCTAACAATTTACTCTTTTTAACCACACACAGGCAGTTCTGTTACTAACCTAGCTGAGCGTGTGCCATAAGATCTGCAAGCACAGTGGCAGCAGCGGTGGCAGTAGCAGTATTGGAAGCAGCAGCAGGTTTCCCTCCTGGATGGGATGAGGTGGAGGATGCAGAGGATGAGGTGGAGGAGCCCTGGATAACCCGGTTAAGCCAGGGCTCTACGTTGGAATGGCTCTGGAACGGAGTGGAGGTGATCCGCCCTTGCCGACGTAACGAGCCCTCATCTTCTGATGCAGACGATGTGTCTGTGATTAAAATAATGATGACAGGCATGTAATGTAGGAATGACCCAATAAACGGGAACATGAAGTCTTTCCATGTTCTTCATTTGGCTTTTCTCATGTGCTAAACATGAGATGCATGTATTAAAGCATATGGCACATTCACATGTGTAAATTCTGTTCAGTTGCCTGCTTTTCGTGTTAGTGCATAATTTCTATACAGGATCACTGAAAAACAATGTCTAACACCCTTGAAGCAACATACTTCATTTAAGTGCTTTCTTTGGAATGACAAATAAAACCTGCTTAAATAAAGCCACTTTTCTTTCAGCATTTGAAATACAAAGTAACCACTTAGAATAAAAACACACACCTGACAAACAGAGTAAACACTATCTACTTTTCAACTGCATGGGTGGAACTCAACCCCTTGGTAAAGAATCAGATTCAGCATTTTCCATCTGAACCACTGAACTATTTGATATCTCTGAACAGATTCATAAAAACAATTACTGAATAAAGCACAGCCATAGACCAGCTAATTAACTAAAAAGTAACAAATTTCAATGGACTAAGCGTATTACATTTCTTAAGTCTCTCTACAACTAAAATAATTTAAAACGCAATCAAAAAGGTATATTTATTAATCATGTAGTGCAGTGCACTAGGGATTATATGAAAAAGCTGATTCAAGTCTACGATTATAATGGGGGCAAACAGAATTTACTGCTGTCAGGGTCTGATAGAAAAAACTTCCATTCTGACTATTTGCTTATGGGTCATTTAAAACATTTTCAAAATCTCAGTTTTTGGACTAAAATTTTCCAAACTTGTATTCTATCCAGAAGATTTTTTTAAGGTCAGAGTAGTAAGGCTTGTTTGACTTTAGTGAAAAATAGGGAATTAAGTCATAAAATGAAAACTAAAATGGCGTACAGCACATAATTCTATGGTTTAAGCTTCATGGCCACCTGGTCGGTAATCTTAAATTCATTTACACGCAGAACTGGGGATAAAGTAAGGGGAACTACTGACTCCAAAGCAAATGGGACCTAAAAAAGGGCCCCTGCCAAATTTTTACAGTGTAAAAGGGCTAAGGAAAGGCTCTAGCCTTGGAAGACAAAAGTTATCATGGATTACAGATGATTAGTAGGCCCCTTCCCTCAGTCTTGACTAAACATTGTAGGACTGCCAAGCTTCTTTTTGACTGAGTGTCACAAGCACTGTAAGAGTTCTGACTGTTGGATTTCCTAATGTGCCCTAGAGAGCCTGCAGGTCAGGAACGTGGGTCTTTTCTGAGAAACTCCTACAGTAATCTTAACTTTGGCATTTCTCAATCTTAAAACACTTTAATTGTTCAACTTCAATGGACTATTAAGACAGTTTTGGCATGAAATTACATAAACAATCCCTAGTTTATATTTGGCAACAATACATTTTATTTTTGAAAATCCTAGAGAACAAACATTTTTAGTAATTTCAGAATGACAGTTCTTGCACAGCATAAAATATATGAAAACTGGAGATTACTTTTCTGGTAAAGAATATCCCCAAATGCATTCAACTGTGGCCTCGTCAAAGCTAAACTTGCAGATCTTAACGACCTAACCATTTCTGCTCAAGTTACACATTTATGCCTAGTAAGGATATTTTTATTCAAAATAAATCCCTCTATCTATAATAATTACTCTTTGCAGGGATACAGCTGTGATAGATCACCATTCTTGGGTCCATGCCTTGTGTAGAATACTTCTGGTCAACCCCCACAGCTTAAAGCTCTTGGCTGCCAACTCTAGTGGGGGCCATTACAGCCACCTCTGTAGTAGGGCCAGAGTAAATTATTAATATCTACAAATTTAATTTACTTTTAGCCAAAAGGGCTAGGGAAAAACATTACATATAAACTGGCTTAAGTGATCAAAAACTGGTTTAAAACCTGTAACAGAACAGGCATTCAGTGCACATAAACCAGTTTCAAACTGGCCGAAACCAGTTTGAGATGAACCTGATTGAAGGAAGTATCAGACTTAACTGACTGAGCTCAAACAGGTTTATGCAATGTCTGTCCCAGACCCCTTGCTGGTTTAAGTTAAATCAGAGTCCCCCAATATCCCGGCACGATCTCGGGGCTGGGCTCTGTGTGGCTCTGCTCCAACGGAGCAGGGCTTGCCCTGGCTCTCTGCTCCCCAGCCCAAGCAGGGACAGGGGCCTGGCCAGACCCTTTTCCAGAATGGAGCAGGGAAGAAATTTATTCCCTCCCTTCCCTGTTCCTGTCCCACCAGCAAAGACCTGCACTTCCCTGTGCTGGCTGCTCCAGTGGCAGGGACAGGGCCAGCCCCAGCCCTAGCCCTAGCCCCAGCAGTAGCCTTGGCTGAACTGGCCAGAGAGGTTTAATTCCCCCCTCCCTATCCCATTGGCAGGGACCTGAGCCAGGTCTGCTGGGCATTTCCCCCCTTGCTGCTGCAGCAGTGGGGATGGATGCAGCCAGAAGCCAGTCAGCATGGCCCCTGAAGCAGAGGGGGCAGGGAGGGGAGTTATACTTCCCCCTTTACTCCCATGGGACTGCAGCCAGGTTTGCCCGCCCCAACCACCACTCGCAACCTGCTTGAGGCAAGCAGCAGAATAAGTCCCCTTCTGCCCCCTCCGCCAGACACTCCGTCTCCTCTGCCTCAGGGGCCATGCCGGCCAGCATCTGGCCATATCTAGTCCCATCGCTGCAGCAGCAAGGAGGGAATGCCTGGCAGACTCAGCTCAGGTCCATGCTCGTGGGACAGGGAGTGGAGAATTAAACCCCTCTTTGGCCAGTTCAGCTAAGGCTACTGCCCGGGTTGGCCACACGCCTCCCAGCACAGCTACCCTGCAGCTGAGAGCGCACTGCAGCACCCCCCCAGCACCTGGCCTGAGCAATGGCAGGCATATGCCGGCATTTCCTGAGTCCAGAGGGAAGGTCTGTACAGTCGCAAATTGGTTCAACTTTGGCAGGTTAGATTAACTTGAAAAGATTGAATCAATTCAGGCTCTGGCTTTCTGAATGTCTGTCCCTAGGTAAAAACTGAATTTCATGAAATAAAATAGTTCTCCATCCAATACAAAGGGATTTAGGTAGTGGTCTATTACAGCGATATGTCTTCTGAGAAAGAAGGTTTCAGATAAGTAGATTTCTCATTAAAGACTCCTACTCTGACAATATCCCATACTTGGGAGTAAAATTCCAAGAAAGCTGCTCTATAAAAACAGCAAACGTAGAATAACAAAGTAAGAAAATCAAAAGTAGAAGAAACACAAGTCAAAATAAAAAGCTAAAAGCATTTTGGTTAAAACAAATGAAAAATCTAATGCGTTTTAGAACAAAAGTAAAAAAAAATGCAGATAAATGATACCTAAAGGAGGAAAATTTAACAGACAAACAACTCCGCCCCTTAAAGTACTAGGTTACATAGATATTCCAGAAACGATATAAAAATTATGAAGTGTAGAATAGGAACAATTACAACAGTAATTAATTGTGGCAATTAGCTAAATTTTGAGTCTTGATAAACTGTGCAAAGAAAACTACATAGTTACTTTACAAAACTCTTCAGTGGAAGCTGATGAGAGGTTACCTGCAGAAGCCAATAACCACTGGATCAAAGATACATCCAACACTATTTAAATTTGCAGTTCACACCAAATTTGAGGAGAAAAGACTCAGCAAGATGAATACAAGCATGTTAAAAATGCTAGGAGGATGATCGACTGAGTAAAGGAAGCTTTAGCACCACCATTAGAAAAATTTTGCCCTTGATCTTAAATTTATGTAATTAATTTCTGAAATTTTCTTGTGCTGAGCTGAGAAACTGACTTCTTATATGAGAAATTTCAGTTTACAACTATTAAGAGGACGACTTCAACTTGGAACAACACTAACTTCAGACAATGGAAAGATTATAATGGAATTGTTCAAAACCACCAAGTCCCAAATGCTCCATATAACTAGAAAGAGATACAAAATGTTTTATCGTAGTTTATTGCAGAAAGCCAAATAGCTCATAAATGCGCTATTTGGGAAGCAGCCTACAACCCAACAGTAAAGAACGGCAGTATTCATGTGGGGTCTGAAAAATTATCCACAAAGGACTGTATCCACAAACTTTTTCTGCTGAAACTGGCATGTCCTCTCAAAAAGTTGGGACAACCTGATAAAACAAAATTTCAGCTTTAACACTTTAGAAACTGTATTGATTGGAAGACGGTACACATTATTAAATGCAGGGAAAGTCATGATTTCATGTGATTAGGTGTGCAGCAGGACTAACTACCACAGTATACATCTGCATTGAACAACAGGTGTTACTAGACCAAATACACACATTTTTTCTGAGTTTAGTCAGATGACACACATGCATACAATTCTACTTTCAAACTGATAGGAAAGACATTGCTTTAAAAAGTCTTTCTGGTGACATGGATACAAAACACTAGTAAATTTGTACTTACAGAAGTGGCAATAAAATTATACTTTTGTTTTTAAACTACACCACCACCAGATCTAAGGTGCATTTAGGAAGGTATATTAATGATCCATTTATACTGTGCAATCATATTAGGCGCATTTAGCAATGTCTTCACAGAAACTGTCAAATCCTAAACCTAACAGAGAAGGAAAATGGCAGAGTAGATCTGCACCTTATAGACTAACTAAATCAGAGATACATAAATTTTCTTAAGTAGCAGCTTACTTCATCAGATACTAAGAGGGGAGTGCAGAAAGCTGAGCTTCTAACAGAAAACAGTGATCAGAATAGAAAGGGTAGGGAAGAGGAAGGAAAAAGAAAGGAGCACTGCTGAGAGGCAAGGTGGGTAGAAGAAAAAAAACAAAGCAGTTCACCTATTAAGGGACATGGGTATTATAAAAAACAATCCAGGTAATGAAAAAAGAATCTACAGTCTCAGTTTAAACTATGCTTAACACAATCCAACCTGTGGATGATTTCTTGTCTGCAAGAAAGAATAAAGGAATGGGTCAACTCTTCCATGTTTGTTCATATCAATTTGGTGGCATGACTGGGTCAGGACTGAGTGATGAACCACATAGCAATCTGCAATGTTTGACATAAAATTTGTTTTTGGAGAGGTCAAACACATTAGTCTGCATAAAGCTACTTCATAAGGTTTCTCTGTCCAAGGAGTGTGTTCTGCAATACTAGTCATTCAGAAGCAGCCTAGGAAATGTGTGCCTTGTAACCACTGAAATTTTAGGGTTCACCATGGTAGCATATGTAGATATACTAGGACTAACCACCATCACCGTGGCCAGGATGCTCAACATTTTTCAGCACAGTTCTTTATGGAAGCTTCTACTGACAAATTTAGTTGGCCAGCTTCCAAATGTTGCATCTTGTCCAGAAGTAAGAAAGCCTTTTGGAGAAACCATATCTATCAAGGCTCATATGCACTCCACTGTCTCTGACAAACAAACTTGGCCTCTGGCTATCTATCCATGACATTCTAGTGATTCCAGAAAGTGGAATTTATTTTTGTCTTCCCTCCAAAATTATATTCTTCTTTGCTTGCATAATTTGCTCATCAAGAAAAAAAACACTCTTATATCATTTGTAGAAACATCATTAAGTATTTTGTGAATTCATGCAGTACCAGCATTACCACTGTCACAAGGGTTTTCAAATGGTTGGCCTGATTTCTTAATGACATGGAATTTGTCTGGTTATTTTGTCCTGCTATATAATACCAATCTTAAGTCCCATAAACCATCAGCTTCCCCTAGTTGCAGCACTACTGAGATCCCATTTAACTTTCCTTTCACTACATGTAAGTTGGGAGGCTTTAGCTTCCTGGTACAGTACACATACAAAGTACTAAGGATGAGTCAATGCATCTGATGTGACCATATGGTGGTGGGGAGGACTACCCAGCCAGAGAGAACCTCTCATGCAGCTAAAAAAGGACTGCCTATTTATCTCAATTTTTTTCAAAACTGAGATTTATGCTTTCTAGAAGTAGGGTTCTAAATTCTGATTACCATTGAAGAAAGGAGCTCACCAAGCCATGAACAATCCTAAATCCACGCTTAAAAATACAACCTGGCATCTTTATTAATAATTCCCCTCGTCAGCCCTAAGGGAAATAGGGACTGGATGGCTGACCTTATAAGCCAGTGGTTTCAACCAGAGTGCTGTGAGATCTTTTGAAAGATGCTGAGGTGTGAAATGATAACCAGGTATGAGGAGATAATAGCGGGCTCAGGTTCCTCCCTGCCCTGCTGCCCTGTACCCGCTGCCCAGCCCTTCTGCAAGGAGGCAAATGCTGTAACAAATTAGTTTTTGAAACATGGCGCTGCTCCATTCACAAAGGTTATGGAGAGGTGGCCTTGAGTTTAAAATGTTTGAGAACCACTGTAATAAACAATGAGAATTGAAGCTAGTTTGTCTATCATCATAAGCCTCTGCCACACTGCTCTATGGAAGCTCAGTGTTCACAGCCATGCCCATCTCTATTCTGGCACGAGCTACTTACACTACCAAGGTTCCAAATACTTACATAGGCTTGTGGATGGTTCAAGGGTTCTAAAATATAAGTTTCAGAGCCTCTCCCATGAAATGATGAATGAAATACCTCTGCTGTCTTTATATGCACTTGGGCACTCTTTCACTTAAGGCTTGCATCTTTAAAGCAATCAAGGCCAACCCAAAGTCTAACCCGTTAAAAAAATATATTGTGGGATAAGAGGAGAGGTGCATTCAGCACAGACCATACCCAACCCCCAGCAACCACAATCCCTTCCCTAAAGTAAACATGGCTTTGGTTATGTTTTCCTGAGATTATTACCAATATTTTTTAACATGGTGGACATCACCCACCACCACTTGGGACTTTTTTTTTTTTTTTTTAAAGTTGATTAGTTGCTTCTTTACATCTGAAAGACAAAAGTAAAAGGAAAAAAAAGAGAACAAACTCAGATCGCTGCAAGTATGTTTTTGTTAGTAACGGTAGGCAAAAGATCATTATACAAAGAATATGCAAGCATTAAAGGAAAAGTTGTACTTCCTTTATAAGGAAATACTGTAGAAGGAAAAGAATAATGAGGCCCAGGAAAAAAGGAGATAGCAGTACAACAGGCCAAGGCTGCTCAGCCATTGATGGTTGTAAGAAATGGAACAGATAGGTGATGGCACTAGAGGTCACTGTGACACTAGTGCTGGGCAACATACAAAACAAAATCATGCCAAGAACAAGCTACTCCTCCCTAACTTTAGACCTGATGGGTCATATAATTTGTATACAAGACAGTCATAGTTAACTAACTTAAGTAACATACCATCTTCATAAGAAAAATGTTTCTCTTCATCTTGGAGGACTTGCTGCAAGAAGGCAAAAGTAATATTTTCTATCTTTAAAATTAGTAGGATTTTTCCCTTAAATTATATACTAGATTAGATTGCCTCAAAAATGAATGGCATGTGATGAGCTCTAGGCATGAACCATAGATGTTTTAAACCAAATAGGAGGCTACCCTGCAGTACAGCAAAGAGGATTTTTTTTAAACTTCGATTTTTAAAGCATTTTCCACAGTTCCCTGAAGAAAAGGAAATGTTTAATAAAGAATCTACAAAGCTCTGGCATATTTTTGCCAAGAACACATCATTCAGAATAAAGCTTTACAAATGACACAGGCAGTCTTCTGGGCCTATGAAAGACAATTATTTACCACAAAGTACTGAAGTTTTTAAAGTCTGTCTTAGCAATAGTTCTGCTAAGAAGGAGGACTCAAAATCTTGTGGAAAGTAGTACTGCCAGGGATCAAATCCAACCTAAATTTTAGAACTGGAATCAACATTCACATTGCATGCATAAAACTTTCTGCAACACCCAACTTGTAGGACAAACAGCAGCATTCACTCATTACATTAATAATGTAAAGTCTACCCGACAATATTTATGTATGTTGACTTATTAGGTACCTGGAGGCGTGTATGTCTCTACTGATGAGTGTACAAGAACAGAACGTCTTTTGGAAGGCATGGGCATTTTCCTCTCTTTGTATTTAGCCAATGCTGCTTGTACTGCTTCAGTATGAACATCTATACAGAAACAAAAACAACGGAAAAAAAGGATTAGTAAAGAAATGAAGAAAAAGTAAATTTTCCCTCAAAAGGTTCCACACATTCTCTGGCTGTTTCCAACTATCACTCAATGATTCCATATAAAACTTGCTCAGTTTACAGGTCAAAAAACCCAAAACAAAACTGTTATGGCCAGCATAGATTCAATTTTCATTAGAAGTGTTGTGTCATAAATGATATGTAATACTAATGCTTTAAATTCACAATGTACATGCAAGAGCTCTTATCTAAACATTCATTTGTCTCACCACAAGTTAGTTATTCAGTCTGATACAGTATCTTTCCAGTCTCAACAGCAGCAGCATTTTCTCAGTTCTGATGGGACAGTTGAAAAGACAAAGGTCTAAAGCCAAACAACAGTAACTACACTGTTTTTAATTTATCATAAGTAATACTTACATTTAATCATCAATCACTTAAACAGCAAATATTTCAGAATCAATGAAGCTAGAGTTATTACAAGCACAAATCTTTGTTCCTTTGATTGAGAAACTTAGCAAGACTACTAACAACATGTTTTAATGTACATTCACCTGCAATGCTTGAGTCAATTTTGTTGTAAGTGATGTTACAAAGAATCACTAAGAACAGAATTTAGAGAGCTCCTATACACGAGCAGAGCCTGCTCCGATGTGCTGGAAATAGAGTCTGCTGGGGTACAGAAATTGCAGCGCTTCGGCAGCCTTCCACATCATGCGTATGAGTGTCACTATATGTCTCTGCCCTGAAAAAGTGGTGGGGGTGGTGGTGAGGGGCACTTTGAAATAAAACACCTTCAATGAGCTTTAGTTCAAAGTGCCCCACTACCATTATTTCAGTGAGGGGACATGCAGCAACACTGATGCACATGATGTGCCGGCACTTTTAAGTAGCGCAGCTCACTAGTTAAAGCGCCCATGTTGGATTCCACGGCACATGTAAAAATGCCCAAAGGTTCTGCACTTACTCTCTGGCTTTTCTATATCTTATTGCTTAAATGATTCCATTACAAATTTGCTCAGTTTATAGGCTAACAACACATTTTTTAAAACCTAAAAAGCACTGTCAATTAGGATTTGTCAAAGGTAGTCCAGCTGTTATCTGCCACCTGTGTCGCTGGTTATGATTAGAACATGACAGACAGTTAGGTGTGAGATGCATAAATCCAAAACCTATCTTCTACAGTCATGCAGAGTTAGTATTATTAACAGTAGTAAAAAATTATTTTCGATCAAACACATCAACAACCCATATGCTAAGGTGTATCTATTTTTATTTTAATGGATTTTATTCATTTTTTTTAAACAATAAATGAACTGAAAATCTGCTACCCTAGGAAAATTTGTTTATTGCCAACTAACACTACTACATTTGCTGAAAGATTTGGCAGGACAATTTTCTTGCCATTTTCCAGTTGGTCTAATAAAAGGTATCATTTTGGAACCAAGAGTTCTAGTTTTTTGAATGTCTCCATATATAATACTCTTTGTGCTGCAGAAGATGCCAGTAGAACAAATAAGTATTTAATAATTGGAGGACCTATCCTCAAATTCAGGACTTTTGAAGATTAGAATATTTGCTAAAATTATAGGCTTATTATCCTTAAATCCAGAAATGAAGTATTTCTGCTAGGAATCTGATGAGAAATGGTTTAACATAATATTACATGATATCTACCCATTTAATCATGGCAGAACTTGGCAGATGACAGGGTCTCTTCCAGACTCTGTCTTCCTTCAGTACACATGGTTGAACAAAATGCAGCCATGAAAAGTTCTTTCAATTAAGATATCTATACTATATAGCAAAAGTTCTATTTCTAAACTTACACATTTTTTTCTGCATGATGCCAAACATACAATTTTATTGCATGCCTAAGAACAATCTGAATTTCTTGAGGACATATTATATTACATATCTATTTCTAAAAAACCCTGTAAAGTCCAACAACATTTCTCTTCATGATCATCACATCTGAGCCTATCCTTTAAATGCTCTCGAATTTTCTCCAACTCCTCTACAGATACCTTCACTTGATTCAACAAGCTATAGTGACAGGACCAATGGCTGTGGTGGGGCACTGTTGGTGCCTGCCACTTTAAGGACTGAGCTAAACAGCCGGCAGGTGCTTGATTACAGTGGCCATTTTAGAACTGTGGCCACCCATATAAACACAGCAATTCGCTGCTGGCAGGCGGGCAGAACCATCGCTTGGCTGAAAGGCTGTACAAAATATCCTGGAGGTAAGGGCAGGAGCTTAAGAGGATGGTTTGGAGGCTCCTGGGCCTGGGCATGACTTAAAACTGCACCCTGCCAGGAATGGGTGGCCTGGTGGGGTTCCTAGTGGTGCAGCATCCCCCAGGAAATACCAGGCCAGTTACCAGCCCAGCGAAAGGCAGGTCAGGGCACCTTAGCCCCTCACACCCACAACACTGTGGGTGCAAGGGGGGCAGGCATGGCTACAACCACCTGAGCCTGAAGAGGATGTAAGACCCAGGTGGGGCCAGGTACAGCTATGGCCACCTGAGCCCTCACCGGGGGGCGGAGATGTGGATCCCCAGTGACGGGAAAACCAGAGGGCTAGGAGCCCAGGATGTGTATGTGAGTGTGTATAGAGTTGCCCCAGGAGGGGCCAGGGTAAACCTGGCCCTGTCTGGGTAACTGGCTGACTACTATCCTGGTGAGGGTCGCAGGAGAGGCCCAAAAGCTGGTACGTTTGCCACCCAAGGTGTATGCTAGGTAAAGCCTATGGCCAAAGGAGCCTGCTCCAAGAGGGAGTAAGGTAGTACAACTTCTCGATGAGTGAAAGAGACCCTGCGGGAGGGGTGGAGTGTAAGGAGGGTGGTATGAATGGGTGTTTGTCTGAGGCCTGACAGCAAGGGCCAAGCTTGGTCCGGCTGTAGGCCAGGAGCATTGTCACCTGGATGCCATCTGCAAGGCTTGGGTTGCAGTGTAGGGAAGGAATGGAGTTGCAGATGGTGCCTCTGGCATCAGGGCAAGAATGGGCATCCTCCCACCTTATTGGAACCAATTAAGAAACAACAAGGTGTGGCAGGCGAGGCGGTGGGTGGTTGGCCCAGAAACAGATGGGCAGGCCAATGGCAGACTGGCCCTGGGAAAGCCTTCTAGTACAGGCTATTCATAGGTGTAGGAGGTAAAATCTTGCTTAAGTCAGGTCCCAGAAAGGAGAACATTCATTATAGTTTCAGTCAAAGGCAACAGAAACAGGAGGTTGATTCCACCAACCCTGGGAGAATCTCTGCTATTCTAATCTACATCCCTCCTCCAACCGTTGATCCTCTTCTGTGCCCATCTGCAGTGCACATCTCCAGGCACCAGTGCGGACCAACACCAAATAGCAGCATCATGAAAATGACATAGAAATTTCACTACAGCTCAGAAAAATTTCTACTCAGTGATACCTAGCAGTCTTTTTAATTTCATTCTGCTGTTCAGTTGCTCAGGAAAACTACTTATTCAGTTCAGTGTTTGGAAAGTTATTTTTGTAGCAACAAAAAATAAATGTATATATAAAATCAAAGATTAAAATTCTGCAGAATATGCTTTCCTAGCAGCACCTTTTTCATACAGAAATACATTTGTAAATGACACAGGCAACAACATTTTAGTTGAATTTATTTTATATATTATAAATATATTTTATATTTTTGTGATTTTTTTAAAGCATTCAAGAGGAATTAGCAAGAAGAATAAAAAGTGCATCTTTCCAAACAAATCCACCCAGAATCAAAGATTAATGCACTAATAAGCAGCGCAGTGGGTTACAGCCCAACATGTGACAATATGTCCCAGTGGGTGGAATGTGTCCCCGCTGGGGGATGTGAAAGTCTTAATGGCATGTGCATCAATTCAAACATACATGATTCCACAAAAATTTTTCTATACTACAAAGATAAAACCAAGTCCACTTCTGACCAACAAAAAGTAAAAGGAGTACTAAAATTCTGAAGAAACAGAATGCTTTATGACAGTGTGTATGTTCTGCCGCTAAGATCTAAATAGTCAAGAAACTACTTCAACTCAAGTTTCTCATTTCAAGTACCCAGGTAAAAAAGAAATTGTCTAGTATAGTTATTCAGGAAATCACTGTCAGACTTTTAAAATAATCTTTGCTACTAAAAAAAGTCATCTACTGAGAGGGTTAAGGAAGAACAGATATTGCTTAGTTTCGTATTTCCCCCCCACAATGTATTGATACTACTTTATATTTTTAGTTGATTAATTTAGCTTCAACACATTCTATAACCCCTTAGAAAATAAAAAATAGGAATAACTCATTAATTTCAACACTGAATGAGTTCAACCTTTTTTCATCTGTGGACCCCTAAAATGTTTTGAATGGAAGCGAGGACCCCTCCGGAAATTTCAAACGTAGGTGTGGGCCCCTCTGAGTTGTAAGTGTGGGTATTTACATACTTTTGATTGATCATAATAATCTTTTGTGGATCCCTTAGACAGTCTGTGGATCCCCACAGGTTGAAAACCAGTGCCCTAGATTATGTTCCACTTAAAAAAAAGTTTGTATACAATTCAGTGCATGTTATACTGAATTGCAATAGTGTCAATCAACTTAATTTACTGCTTTAAAAGCATCAATTATGTAGTTTCATCCTTGAGCAGCACTTTCCATATCTGCCTTTTTACCTTTCCCTGCTTTCCTACCTCCCATACCTATGCCTAGGGCCTGGTTTAAATTGCAGGCCCAGCTTGTGAATATCGTGGCTCAATCATGGCAGGAGTTGCCGTTTTCATGGCACCCGGCCCACTTTGGTTAAGGAGGCAGATTTAGGGTCATCTGGCTGGGTTAGCCCAGCCCCCAGTGCCAGGCTGGGGGCAGGGATCACGAGTGTCCAGTGCAGAAGGAGGGGAAATAAAGGAGTTGTGAGGCAGGCAGGGGGACCTGGAGCACAGACAGCACTCAAACACAGTGAGCCGCTTCCCCTCAGCCTCATCCACTGCTGCCCCTGCCCCTAGCTCTGCTTCACATGCAGGCATCCTGCTGGGTCAGTGCCAAGTACTTCCCTGCCACTGCCCACCTAGCGATGCACTACTGCTGCTGCAGTGAAATGCCATGGACATGGCCACTTGCTGGGGAAATCCCTAGCAAGAGGACATATCACAGCATTTCATTGCAAATCATATTTTTTTTTGGGGGGGGGGGGGGGGAAAA
>NW_017729031.1:84373784-84385607 GCF_001723915.1 Gavialis gangeticus
GGGGGGGGGGGGGGGGGAAATCACTCAATTCCATGATTTTCATGAAAAATGCAAAACTGCAATTTAAACCAGGCCCTACCTATGCCACAGCATCTTTTACTGAATTTTAGTATCCATTTTCTTTTCCTCCTCTGCACTTCAGTTTTTCTTCCTTTCCTTTTGCTACCACTAGTTAAAGTGCCATATACAATTGAAACACCATACCCCATTAGCTACAAAAAGGAAGCAGGAACATTCTCTCTCATCCTTGCTACTCTACAAATGGTAGAAATCTCTATTTACTTTTTCTTCCTCAACCTCTGATTTTTGCTTCTGGTGAAATAAACATCTGTAGTACCAGAGTTACATATAACTGAATTCAAGATGAGCATAAAAAAAGAATAATTTTAACTCACATACAGGTTAAACTAAACTATAACCACTCAAAAAAGAGATCCATTCATCTAGAACGCTGCCATCTTGCTCATCTCACAAAAAAAAAAATAAAGCAGATGTAGAAAGGATTCAGAATGGGTGAGTAAAATGATTAGGCACAGAAAGGCTTTGGTGGGAAGAGATATTAGAGAGATCAGTACTATAGTGTTGTAACCAAGCAGATAAGATGGGATGATAATGCTAATAGTAAAAGTGAATAATCAGCATCATTTTAAATGGAAACAAATTAAAAGAAATGACAAATTCTATTGTGAACAAGCCTCTAAACACACAAATCGAAGTTCAAAGAATAAATAAAAGGAACCAATGGCATTTGTAAGTAGTATGGCCCTTCAGAAGTAGCACTCCCCGACCAATGCATGAATGTTCTAGTAGAAGCTGCTCCCCAGATCATCCACAACCACCCATTCACAGGGAGAAAAAAATGCTTCTGTGCTAAATTCTTTCACAAATATATGAAAGTATTGAAGATCTTTTGGGTTCTGCCGCCAGAACAAAATCAGACTGCACCAGGCCTTCTTATAGTTACAGCTATAACTAAGTATGATACCTACTGCTCTGTTTCTCTCAGATACTGATCAATGACAAGGTTCCTCTACAGTCTATATTAATATTTTAGTTACTGACTGTAATATTACATTGCAGACACATTTGAAATACAAAAAGAGATAAATTTAAAGCAAGTGATTAAATTATACATTAAAGTTAAGCATCTCACCTCATTCGTTTTGTGTGATATGCTAAACCCTTAAACTTGAGAAGTTCATTCCTGCAGAATTCATTACACTTATTTTCTTCTATATTTCCTTATATAGTCCATCCAAACCATTCTTTCAATTATTTGTAAAGAACTCATGGAGATATACTGCCTTGATTTTAGGAGCAGGGTTATGTTTTTCCCCCATATAATGCCAATTGTGCAAATATGATGCTTTAACTTACTGGCACCAACCACTTAAAAGGAACAGGTGACTCAAGGACTAGTAAATGTTATTAGTTAAATGCGGGGCATTTAGGACTTCCTCCGGATGATTCCTTTGTCCTCCAGTCCCCTTGATGGCAAAGAAAAAAACCCCTTCAACCAGAAGCCTGTCGATAGTTATAAAAGAAAGGCTTTCAAAAGCACCTGCCTCTCTCACTATTGTGAGAAGAAATCTCACAAAAAAATACAATGTATTTTAGCCACCTGAGCAGTAACAATAGGAACAGGATGCGACAAGGATATGGGTATTTTCACAAAAATTTCCAAACAGGTTTATCACATTGAAACCTGTTTGAATGTTAATGTAGAATATCCATTGTGACGTTTCCCTTGCTCGTGTGCAATTGCTCTGAGTCAGGAAATGTATGAAAGAGAACTTTGGTAAATATGATCATTCTGTATTCCTCATGTGAAAAAATCCTCAGTGGTCTAAATATTAACAGAGGGTGCTCCAATGGCAGGAAGCATGACTGCCATACAAATGGAAACTGTTATGCATGGCATAAGTCTGTAATAAAGGAAAAACTAAAAAATGTGTGTTCATGATTTTCTCCATCTGGGATCTGAGCAAACACTGCCTATGTGTGCATACAAAAAGCTGCTTTGGGGGTGGTTAGCTGATCTTCTTTCTTTCAAAAATAAAAAGCTCATCACTTTGTTCCTCAAGTCTGAGGTCTGCACTTCTTTAGTGTTCCTCAAGTCTGAGGTCTGCACTTCTATGTAGGCAGGTCTGCACTTCTTTAGTGTTCCTCAAGTCTGAGGTCTGCACTTCTATGTAGGCATCCATTTTATTTCAGCTGCATTGATTTTTCTTACCAGATCGAAAGCGCTCATCCCTTGAGTTGGTAGAACGTGATTTTTGCTGTTTAGGTACAGCAGCTGTGGCTTGTGAAGAGCCTGGGATTCTGTTCTCTGCTTGCAGGGATGGGTCTACACCTGAAATACAATTCCATTCCATGTAAACAATTCGTGCTACAAACAAGACAGTCATTGGTTTAGTGATGTATACGTATTTGTATCTCCTTTGACAGCTACTTAACTGTTGCACTCTAGTGCACACCTCTGTATGAAAAGTGAAACAAAAGGGAATGAGATTACTACCTTTCTTTAGGCAAAGCTAAATATACAGTTCAAGTTTCTGGCTCAAAAAACTCTGAAAAGTGATAACATTTCATTAACTACCCATAACTGAATATGCATTTTTTTAAAAAGATGCTGTCATATTTTTGTGCCACATATCTGTAAAACAGAAATGCAAAATAAAGCAGTCAACATTAAAAAAAATCTAATAATTTACTTGCAACTTTAAGACTAAAAACTCATTACTTTATCCAGCATCTATCAAACATTATTGAACAGCTGAAAAACATGACATTGCTTCTATCAGCAATGTACTGGAAAGAAGGAGCTATCAAAGGTCGTCTCTCATCTTAATACAGTGTATCAGGAACAAGTCAGTGGAAAGATTCAGATACATAGATCCAACTCACAGGAAAGATTTCTCTTACAAAAATGTTCTACACCTCAGAGCTATCCAATTAAACTTCAAGGATTTATTGTAAAGTGGTCAGAAAAAGCTGTATTCTCTCTAGCACTAAGATGCATGCTTTAAGCTAAATATCACTGAGATAGAGGTCAAATTTAAAGAGCTTTCATGGGAAGAGGTGAGGTGGGGAGGGGGAAAAAATCATCGGCTGAACAAAAAACACATCTCTACCACCAAAGCAATTTAAGATTTTGCTAGTGGAAATGGCCTTACCTTTACACTGGATGCTGAGTAAGCTGAAAGGACGGTGCATGATTTATTTTAAAAATAAAAACTGAACTATATTCCTTTCACGGTTAAGCAACTCCAAAACAAAGCAGTTGAATTGTATAAATATGACAGAGGGTAAGGACAAAGCTGTGAGTAATTGTTGTTTATTCTGCGATACAAGACAGAATGAAATCGAAAAACATAATTGGAGGATAACCTCACGGATTTCAAAAGGCCATGTCTACACTGCCTCCTTGATGAGCCCAGGAACAGAGCCAAGAAACAAGTCCGGCCGCCCACTCTCACTAAGTGCACACAGAAGACTAGCAATTAAACAGCGCAGACAGCTGAGAGGGGCCCAGCATCAATGTTCCAGCATTGCTCTAAGGGTCTCTCAAGACAGAGCCTGAGTGTGCTGCTGGGCATGTTGTGAGGACTCCTACAAGCCGCTTAACTGCTTAGCTTGGACACACAGAGGACACAAGGGAGTGGTCTGTTTCTTCACTGAACCAGGGTACCAGACATAAATATAAAGGAGCAAACCAATTACCCATTTCCACTGTTCTCCTGTCTCAGAACAGTGAAGCAGATTCCTCAAAAGAAGGCACAATGAAGATTGAACTGTGCAATAACATTAAGGGGGCAAATCTCTCTTTGACATCACTTGGTTTTTATGCCCTGAAGTATTTTCATCTTGGCCTTTATAAGCGCAGATGGGGTTTTAAAGTTTACCAAGCTTAATATTGTACAGCACTATGCAAAAATACAGGCCCAGAGTCACAAAGGTATTTTGGCTCCTATCTCTTGTTGCAAACAGTGTGGAGCTAAATGTTTAAATACCCTGTATGGATCTGGACCATAATTCTCTTAATTCATGTCAAATTTGCTGCACCTGTTTCACCAAACCAACAAGTTCTTGTATCAGAGCAAGTCTGAGCCTCAGCTGCTGTTTTGGAGCTTCTGTTGGTCTGAGCCACATTCAGTCATTTGCACTTGTGCAAAGTGAATGTGAAATGCTACCAAAGTGAATGTGCTCCTTTTGCAGTGGTATAAAGAACTACCGGAGGAAAAGATAAATAGAAAATAAGGCTCCTCGTTTTTCCTAGCATAACTGGCTCTCCTGTTACAGTCCTGAAGAAGTCTTCTGTACGTCTCATCATACTAGTTTAATTTACAGCAGAGAGGCTGAACCACAGAAAGCATGAATTGTCATCACTCCACTGAACTTTCCTGCTTCGGAACAAAGAATAAGGCATTATTTAAGTACTCTTTACTAGTCACTTTGCATGTTTGTTGTATTTTCCAAATAAATGATATAACCAGGAACAGGGGGGGAAACCCAAAAGGAGAATAGGGAGAGAACTGCAGAAGAGGATGAGCTATTTAGTTTGGTTTTTTTTCCACGGGGCTTTTCCCTGACAGCAAGAGTTTGAAATGTGTATGCGTAATAGGATACATCTGTTTGCAGAGGACTAAGATTATTAACTCCAGAGTCTCAAAAAATCTATAATCCCTTTGCCTGCCTTCCTTAAACTTTGGCTTATAATGCTGTTCCTAATGGCCTTTTGAGAGTGGAAAGGGAAAAAAAAAAAATCACTGAGGCCTAGGACCCTCTGTCATGGGATTCTACTACACCTCTAAAATAATGGTATGACATTTTTCATCTTAGGCTCTCAAAGCATTTTATAACCATGAATCAATTAAATAGTAGGGGACCAAGGTTTAATTTACATATGCCTCATGGCACCTCTTTTATTCCTATTCTTCATTATTTTTAGAGGCATTATTTCATCTCCCTCTCTTTCCTTTTCCAAATTAGTTCTAATTTCTTTAGAATTAGACAAAAGCTCTCAAATACAGATATTGAAGGAAAGCAAGTCTTTGATATAACTCATCAAGCTTTGATTCCTGACAAAGAAAGTGTCAACTGTTATTGAAGGAATTATGCTTGCAGGAGACTAGAAAGATTTTGAATTTGTACCAGGAAAGAACGTTGTTTGAAGACTTCTGACTAAGATGTGGCCTTCACCTCCACAATGTCAATGAGTTCTCAGTCCATGGTTAATTTAAGTATGCCAGCTGTTCTGCCCCATTTGATCAAAGCACATTTTCAAATTTACCACCTTGAAATATAATAGTCTCAAAGTCTTAGTGCCCAAAATACTGACATTCCTCCTATCACCTTGACTGGACCATCTGCTCTGCATCAACTTCTTTCCTTAGGTATGCCTCTATAAAGACTAAATGCATAAATCATGTATCTTACAATTTCTGGTTTTGTATTTACATTTCAATAGCTAATAATTTGTTTTGCTTAGCAAATATAACATACACATCCATGAAGTAAAGGAAAATATTTACAGTTCTCAAAAATATAAAAAACAATTACCTATTACAGTATTTCTCAACCTTTTAAGTAGCAAGTACCCCCTAACTTCTGAAAATTTTAATAAGTACCCCAAAACTCAATTTTCCAGGGGATTTTATATTTACAGAATAATGTGTGCCATATGTTGGAAAAAGGGCTGTGTATGTAAGGCCATGATATGACAGATGTCTGATCTGGTGTGGGTAGGGTTGCCACCTTTTATACCGGGGTGCACAACTCAAGTATGTACCTGGACTAGAGGTGATGTAGGCCAAAGCTAGGAGGGCTGAACCCAACCCAACACATAACTGGGAAATTTAAAGCGCCGCACAATACACAGTGCACCAAATTTTTTACCATGGCTTTTAGAGGAAGAGGGTAAGAGAGAGTGTTGGGGTACCCATGTACCCCCTGCATGTCTCGCATACTCCAAGGGGTACGCATACCACAGGTTGAGAAACTATGACCTATTATACTAATTTCCTTGGTCTAAATAAAAAGATTAACTATAAATCTACAAGAATTAGTTTCAGCAAAATAACAGGCATTTTCATGGAGTTATCTATTTTACCTATTTTTCCCTTAATATTCTGAAATACCCAAAATGTTTCAAAACAAAGTTCTAGTGCTCCATGGTGTGAAGCAGGAACTAGAAATTCTTATGGTCCATTAAGGCTAGGGACACAAACCAGCTTAAGTGATCAAAAATTGGTTTAAACCTGTAACAGAAGTTCAGTACACATAAACCAGTTTCCAAATGGCTGAAACTAGTTTAAAATAAACCTGGCTGAATGCAGTAGCAAACTTAACTGATTTAGGTCAAACCAATTTATGAAACTTCTGTCCCAGACCCCTTCCTGGTTCAAGTTAAATCACAATGCACCAGTATCCCAGCATGCTTTTCAGCCCTGGCCTGGGCTGTGCTGTCTACTCCAGAGAGCAGGGCTGGCCCCGCCCTGCTGCTCCCTAGCTGGAGCAGTGAGGGGTGGCTCACTGCCCCGCCCTGGAAAACCGTGGCTGGGTCTCAGGCAACAGAGGGGGGTTAAACTCCCCTTCCCCCGAGTATGGAGCTGCCCTGCTCTCCTGGCTTACTGGTGGCTGCAACTGTGGACTACAAATTCCAGAGGCATCTGGAAGCAGGAAGAGGAAGTGATGAGCAACCCTGCAGAGTCCTGCTGCTGTGATTGTGGACTGCAAATCCCAGAGATCTCAGGGGCAGCAGAAAGAGGAAGTGAACACACAGCCCATGCTGGCTATGTGCCAGACAGCTGTGCTCTAGCATCATCCCCCCCAGCACCACATGGGGTCCCAAGCCCCCCAAACCTCCCAAGTGCAGCCTCCCTCAGCTTCATGGGCTACCGGGTTTCAGGGCTGGGGGCAGGCAGCAGAAGCTAGAGGAGGGATGGGGAGCATAGAGATGCCAGTGACGGCAACAGGGAAAAGGTGAAGGGTGAAGCACTGGATGAGGAATGACAGGTTAAGTCCTTAGGGGCCGGATGTGGCCCAAGGGCCACAACTTGGATAACTCTGGCTTGGATGACAGATCAGGTCACATCAGTAACAGGCTGACATGGCAGGACAGAAATAAAACAGAACTGTGCAGAGGAAACAAAGATGAAAACAGAGTATGGGGACACAATAAGCGTACCATGTTACAGGTATGAACTACATAAAGAGCTCAGAATTTCTACCTATAGTTGCTCAACAGAATTTTGTTATACAGAAAAAAACTCATCTTTGATGAAGAAAAGGTAGGACTGTAGGCTTGGTTCACGAAATAAAAATTAATTTCTCCAGAGAAGATAACCAATTAATTCAGAATACTGTGGATACAGAATGAACACATCGTTAAACAGAAACAGGCTTTGTATTAGAAAACCTCTCACAACTGCATGGGAATTTATCAGGTGAGCACAACCTATGTATCTGGTATTCTTATAATGATACTCTGACTGAAGATGAATGACTCAAGTTTATTTGCGAGTCCAAGTTAAGTTTTTTTGCTGTGATTAAGTACATGTTAATGAATTTAACTCAAAAGGCTCCAGTAAGGTAGGTAGATCAGAAAAAAAGTTAATGGTACAACTGGAAACTAAGACTAGGTGTCCTGAATTGATGCCTTACTCCTCTTAGAAGTAAAGCATATACAGAGTAAGGAACCTGACTGCTATAATGCTCTCAAAATTAAACCTGAAAAGCAAGGGTATTTTATAAATCCATCTTTACTCTGAATAGTTAATTAAATATAACAGGTGTCACTTTTGAGTTATGGTACTATAAACCATCCATGCTCATTTTTCAATGAGAACTTTTCTTCTCCACAAAATGTTGTAGAAAACATGTATTATGAAGAAGCAATCTCTAATCCAGTGGTTCTCAACAAAGGGGATGGAATTTCTCAGTGACCTTTGGGGACAGGACTAGGAACAATGACCTCAAGCTTCAGCATGGGGAAATTTAGGTTGGAGATTAGGAGGAACTTTCTGACTATGAGGGTGGTAAAGCATGAGAACAGGTTGCCTAGTAATACTGTGGCATCTGCACCCTTGGAAGTTTTCAAGAGCAGGTTATACAGATACTTGGCTGATATGGTTTAGTCAAGAAGGATCCTGCCTTGAATACAGGGCTGGACTAGAAACCCTCATTAGGTCCCTTCCCGCCCTACTTTCCTATGGTCTCTGATTTTTCTGGGATAAGAATAGAAGTAATTTTTTTAATGGGAAGAGGAGAAAAATATATAAAAATATTTGGATATCATAAGCAAAAACAGTATGCAATAAGTTTTTTCATTTTGTAAATAACTTTCTTAATGTCCTACTTTGCTTTTGTATCATCCATTACAAAGCACAGTGAAATAAGTCACTTACCGTTGTAAATTTTAACCAGTGTTTGTTATTGCTTCTCACTTAAATAACGACATATAATAATTCTGCTGCTGATTGCCTCAAATTACTTGCAGCTTATATTCTTGTCAAACTGAGACCCACATACATACAAAACACAATGTGTTCACCTTGAAATTAGAGACAATTCACTCTTAATCAGCACATTTGTTTGCAGTGCTATTAAATTTTCTTTTAATTGATATATGTTCTTGATCTACTTCTGACAAATCACATGAGGAACTGGAAAGACTTGAGCAGATTATCCCCATGAAAACAAAAAAAATTCTTATATTCATTTGTATTTTGTATACAGTTGTTTACTGCACATTCACGTTTGTCTTCTAACACTTGTCAACTAATACTAAGGTAATATGTATTAAGAACAAAGCCAGCTGTAATTAAATGTTCCAGTAAATATGATAGAGCTGTAATTTACAATTGCTTTAAACAGCTTACACAGCTTCTGGAAAATTTTGTCTAATAACTCAGTTCTGTTTATAGAGCCACTAGCTCTGCCGAGGGGGCATTTCCCCCCTAATTACTGCTAATTTCCAGTACGTCTGCTGCAAAGTTAATCCACTTTTGTATTGCGAAGTATTTCAAGTTTAATTTGGCAAATTAAATGTTGTCTGTATTGAGAACAAATATGGTCTTTTCCTGCATTTCCACAAATATTCATGCTTCTCTTTTTTTGCTAAAAATCTGATACCCTGTGGCCTCTAATGGACCTGACTTGACAATTTAATAAATATTAATTAACAGATTAGACTTTTTCATTAACAAATGAGAATTTTTGCTATTATGGTAACTGAGATGCTGTGTTATCAAGGTGGTGGCAACATGTGCTGTTCAGATGTAATGGTGGATGGGTCTTGACTCTGAAAAGCTTACAAACAAAAACTGGTAAAACCTAAACTGAAATGATCTGTGTATTAAACAATGGATTGTTCAATTGCCTTCCAGACATTTTAGCCCAGTTTGTCCTACTCTGAGTGAGTTAAACCCAGACCTTTTCTCTTTAGAATACTTCCAGCTTTGAATAGCAGATTAATTAGTGACCACTGAAATTGCATAACATGAGATTACAGAAAATGAATGATTAGTTAGATTCTTCATTTCTCTCATGACCATATTCAGTTGATCATATTTTAGTATGATTCTATCCTGTATCAAACAAGGTTTCTCAGTTCATTAGAATATCTGTTTCCCGAGCTTTGCCAGGATATGTCCAAAATAGGGATGCACCGATAGAGATTTTGGGGGCCAATACTGATAGCTGATTTTTAAAGGAGGCATATCAGCCAATATCGATTCGATTTCTGATACAGCATGGAGAGCTTCATGCAGCTGGTAAGTCTGTTGTAGTGGAAGGGGAAGGAGGAGGGAAGGGGCATAGCAGGGCAGATCAAAGCCCCTGCAGGGAGGGAGGTGTGGGGCTGCCCAGCTGGAGCAGGGTGGGTCAGGGTGCCGGACGGAGCCATGGCTTGTCTGGGGGATGCAGGGGGGAGCAGCTCCTGCTGCTGTGTGCACCCTAGTAGGGCACAGGGAAACGGGGGTGTCCCTAGATCTGCATGGGGCATGGGTGGGGTGGCTGTTGCTGCGGGCTGGGGCCAGGGCTGTGTGGGGCTCTTCCCAGTGAGGCCAGTCTGTGCTCAGGGCAGGCAGCAGTGGTGCTGGGAGCAGGCTATGGAGAGGGCTGCAGCAACCCCAAAATTTGCCGTAGCCCTGCCCATGGCCCCCCACCACCTGCCCTCAATGCAGGCCCAGCTCCACACCCTCAAGAGTCAGGAAGAGCCCAGTGTAGCCTCAGCCCTAGCCCACAGCTGCAGCCCACCCCACCCTGCCCAGATCCAGGGGCACACACCTCCCCATGCCCTCCAGAGGTGTGCGCAGCAGTGGGAGCTGCATCCCCATCCCCGTGCCCCTGGGCTAGTCACAGCTCTGTCCCACAGCCCACCCCACCCCCGCTGGGTAGCACCTGCCCCTGCCCCAGCCCCACTCCCTCCATCACTGCGAGGGGGGGTGGCTTTATCTGCCCCCCCCACACGCCTTCCCTCCCCACTCCTCATCTACCACAGTAGACTTACCAGCTGCACGCAGCTCTCAATGCTGCCGGGCTGTGCTGTGGCTGCACACATGCACAGGTATTTATTGGACAAATGAATCACCCACATCAGGCCAATTTCCGATACACTCAATTTTCTTCATATCAGTGCCAATCAGATATCAGACCAATGTATTGATGCACCTTTAGTCCAAAAACATGGTTTGTATATAGTACAACTAGATTCTTCTCAGGATTCAGTTTCTTTATGTCACATGAAGATGATGGGCTGCAAACTGCACAGCTGTTTGCTGCAGCTTTTACTTCAAAGGGCATTGCTTCTCCAGTCAGCTGCATATAAAAGGCACAGCAATCAGCTGAGCAGCTTGTTATTGATCCAACAATCCATTGCGAGTTAAGTAGGTTACAGAACACCTATACACACACAAAAAATATTCAGGTTCTACTGCATTTAATTTTAAATGTATTCATTTTAGAAATCCCTGCACAACATCTATGGGTGCTGATAGATGTGGAGCTCCCCGCTGTAACTCATGTCATTTCAGCAAGCACTCCCCTCCCCTCCCCGCAACCCAACAGACGTTCTCTGTTGAGTTGTTTCGGGGAGAATCCAGCGTGGAGCTGGCTGCATGTCGTAGCCTCTCTGCCCTAGGGCCTACATCCAAGCACCTGTAGGGAGGCAGAAGGAGGTTCCAATCTGCCTCAGCCTCCAGCACAGGCTGGGCAAATCCCAGACCAAGCTCCCTCCCCTCCCTTTTCCCCCTCCTATTCTGCAGACAGCACTGGGGTCAGGGTTCGACTGCATCAGCCAAGCTCTGTCCAAGCAGGGACTGACAGAAGTTAAAGAATACTCTGCTTTGGAACACCTTCATCTGAACGCCCATATAATAAATGTTCAGACTGTTGTGTGATCTGGCACTTTTAAAGCACTCTGCAGCTGTGCGCTTCTATCAGGGCATGGCTGTAGAGTACTTCAGGGACCAACTGCACAACAAAATGTCACTTTTCTCAGCAGCCTATTTTTTTTAATCAATGTGGTTCCTGGTTTGTTCATGTGTTTGCTTTTAAACCTGGGGGGTGGGGGAGTGGAGTTAGCTGGGTTTACCTCCCGGATAAGGAAGTAAAGAAATGTGTCAATATCATTCTAATATTATAAAAGCCTAAGTCTGTCTGCCTGTCTGTCCATAACGCTTTATTCGCTAACGCTTTATTCGAACGCTGATTGACTGAAAAACACCCTGCTCATGGGCGTCTGGTGCCTCTCAAGTCAGGGGGGGCATGTATGACTGGGGGGGGTGTCCTCTGGTGACCAATCCCACTGATGGGGGGGAA
>NW_017729031.1:84385776-84389962 GCF_001723915.1 Gavialis gangeticus
TCATCATAAAAGCGGCAATGCCACTTCCAGAACTCCTGCAGCCACTTCCAGAAGCAGCACAGCCGCTTTTGCTGGCAGCCCCACTCTCTGGCTGGCGCTTGCAGGGGGCGCACTGGTGCCCTCACCTGTCCCCTGCCTGCTGGCTAAACAGAGAGCACAGGCTGACAGAGGATGCAACAGCGTGCTCAGGGGGTGCACATGCATCCCCTACGCATCGCCCTGGCCCTGGTCCCTTGAGGTGGGGGCGATGAAGCAGACTGAACAGGGGAGGTGAGACCAGCAGTGTTGGCCTTGCCCCCTGCCTTGCTCCTTGCAGGTGGCAATGATGGAGTGGAGTGGGGGGCAAGGCCACCAGAGCTCACTTCGGCCCCCTCCTTACTCCTTGCAGATGATAGCGGCGGCAGCACGTGCAGGGGGGGTTGCCACAGGGTGGGGCGAGGCCACCAGCTCTGGCCTCAGCCCACCCCTCCCCCCTTCTGTTGTTGCCACCTGCAGGGCCCGATACGATGGCCGTGGGGGGGAACAGCAGGTGCGCTGTGGCAGCAGTGGCAGGGGGAGGGAATGAGCAGGTCTGGGCCCAATGCGGGGGAGGACTGGGCCCGAGGGTGGGGAGAAGCCAGGCTGCTGCAGCGGGACCGGGCCGACCCAGCAGCGGAACAGGCTCTGAGCCTAAGTGGAGAGGGTGTGGGGGAAGAGTGGAACCGAGCCCAAGCCAGGGGAGGAGGACCAAGCCCAAGCTGGGGGAGAAGCCGGCTCACTGTGGCGGTGGGGGGAAAGCAGCAGGCCCTGCCTGACATGGCAGCATCTGGGGGGAGGGGAGGTGTAGGCCTCCTCCCCCACATCAGGCCCAGTTCCACTCCTCCCCCACCTGTCCTTTCCTCTGCTTCTCCTGTCCCCCTGCCGCTGCCGGTTTTGGCCCAGGCTCGCTTCTCCCCACCCCTGCAGCAGCCTGGCTTCTCCCCACCCTCAGGCCCAGTCCCCACTGCACCAAGCCTGGGCCCACCCCTCCCCCCACTGATGCAGCGGGGAGTGGGGAATGGGCCTGGACCCCAAGCGGTAGGATGGAAGGAGGGAGTGGATCGAGGACTCCATCCCCCCCGCTCCCCGTTATTCTTGACAGGCAATTGGCTAGTATTAAATTAAAAGCTCAGCCAAGCTTGCACATCACGGTTGTTCCAGCACCCACTTCTCTGGTGTAACATTTACATTTTAGATCAGAGAAATGATTCCCAACTAGGATGCCAGAGTACCGTGGGGTGCCTTGGGATCCTTTCAAGGGTGATGCAGGGTGCCATGCAACATTAGCACTATTAGGTTTGCATACATGATGCACAAGATAAACCCAGAGATTTCAAATCAGAATCCACAGTGTTAAAAGACATTCTGATCTGTTGTAGTCTTTTTCTGAGTTCTGTGCAACAGAAAAATTGCTTTATTATGTTTGCATAATCAAAACACAGGCGGGAAACTAAGAGCTGACATTTTCCAAGGAGTGTCTTGAGTCTAATGAGGGGTGTGTCTTGAATCTAAAAAGTTTGAGAACTACTGCTCTAGCATTAACTGTCTGCTAGAAAGTGCCAAAGCCCTCCTTGACAACTAGCTGCTCTAAAGAATCAGGAAACTAAGGGATGGTCTGGAAACAGCTTATGTTATGCTATCCTTGATTACTGGAGTCTCTCTCTATCGACTGAGATGATTAATCATTATAATGCATCCCATGCAGTTCTAAAGATCAGTAGCAGCAGCACTGGATCCATCTGCCTATTGCTGACTCCAGAAGACACTGGAACTGAAAGGTTATTTTTACAATAAAACCTATATTTTCCAAGCACAGGATTGAGATCTGAAAGTTTTTGGCACAGGCCCTCCAGGCTCATTACACTCATGCTAGTTGAATGGATCTTTCATTTCTTACACAGTTCTTGTACAAGCCAAGAAACTGGCCTGTTTTCCTTACACTTTTCAACTATTAAATCCCTATTAAAATCATGGGATTCAGAAATATCCTTGCCAGAACTAAAAATACCAGAAATCTTATGTATATTCACACTACTGGACTGGTCATCACATCATGTAATTGAAGTACAGAATTACGTCTATTCAAACAAAATTAAATCCGAGTTAAGAAAAGTGTACCATACCCTTCCTGTCTTATGGACTCTGCCTCCTCCTCTTCCAATTTTGATAGTATAAGCCTATCTAGAAATAGATGAATTTATTCAGAAATTAATTCTTCAAAGTCCTATTAAAGTCAGTGCAAAAAATGTGCACTGAATTAAACAAGAATCTTAGTGGGCCCTTGGTAAGCTTTCACTATGAAGTAAATGGTGACTGCTTGGATACAAACAATTAACACAATTTTAATTAACAGAGTTGTCTTTTTTGTGAAGATGGTGAGTTGTTAGGAGTGCACTCTGTGAGATACTATCTAGATGGCCGCATTGTTATTAACGATTCATACCCAGACTTGTACTCTAGTCTTACCAGCACTAAAAATCCCATAGGATGCCCTGACAATACCATAACCACAGCAGCAGCCCTGGGCACTAACATAGAGCAAGTGCCAGTACCAGTCTGCAACATTCAGTACCCCCAAGCTCTGCAGTGCTCCACAGCAGGGCTGTGCAAAGCTCTGGTTGCCAAATCTCTTTCAAATCGAATCAGCCCGATTCAGCGGCTGAATCTCCAAATCTGAATCTAATCGGAAGACCAATTAAAAGGTCCAAATTGATTTGAAGCCTCCGAATCTATTTGGAAAAGATTCGGAGATTCAGGCAGTCCCTGCTCACTGCCACAGGGAGCTGGATCCGGGCTCTGTGCCAGTAAGTAGGGAGTGGGGGGGGGCGGGGCGGCTGAAGGAGGGGGACAGGGACCATGGGGGAACTGCTGCCAGGACCCATCCCCTGCCTGCTCCCCCAGACTCCCTGAGCACCCCCCTCCTGCTCTCCCAACCCCGTCAATGGCTGCCCTGCCTGACCACAGTATCCAGCACTTAAAAAAAAAAAAAAAAAGCCCCGCACTCACTGGATGCTGCAGTGGCCATCACGGCCTCTGGGAGCTCATGGCAGAGCCCCCTGATGCCGCGTGGGGCAGCAGGGATTGCCCCCCCCTGCCTGGCAGGAGCCAATGGGTGTGGGGCTTTTTTGTTTTGTTATTTTGTTTTTAAAGTGCCGGGATGCTGGAGCCGGGCAAGGAAGCCACTGACAGGGCTGGGAGAGCGGGCAGGGGGTGGGGCCTGTTCAAACTGGAGATTCGGCCGAATCAATTTGGGACAGTTATTCGAGTCACTGAATCGAATCACTGTCCTTTAAATCAGCCAAATCCGAAGCAAATACTAGCTGCTTTGCACAGGCCTACTCGACAGCATCCCTGCCTGGTTAGTTCTGACTCTGACCCCTGATAATACTCCATTCCCATCCTATCACACCTCTCCTGAGTATGAGGGCCTGAGACCAATCTTGTCCTTAAGCTTAGCCCACCTCCCACAGTTTGTTCAGAACTCACCAAGCAAGGCTGAAACACAGCAGTCCTCTACTAAGGACTGAACTCCTCCTCGTATCTCTACTGTCCATGATCAGCCAAAACAGGACGAGTGGACATGATCCGTGGAAGTGCTGTTTGAGTTTTCAACTCTTGGCCAGCAGAGCCTTTCTGGGTCTTAGCCCACCTGCTACTTTTACCTCCTTCTGTGATAGGGACAGAAAGTTTATGTTGAGGGTGGATGTTCAGGTTACCACAAAACAGAGGTGCAGATACACCCTACATTAGGCCTGTGCTAAGTGGTAAGTATTCGCTTCTGATTTGGATTCAGACAAATCAGAGGACAGTGATTTGATTCAGAGATCTGAATCACTGTCTCGATTCAATTCGGCCAGATCAGATCTGAAAGATTTGGTGCCACTTTGGAGATTCAGTCATAGATTAAACAGGCAGCTGACAGGCTCCAGCTGGTAAGTCTGTTGGGGTTGCAGGAAGGAGGGAGCAAGGGGGATGGAGAGATTGGGGCTGGGACAAGCTGCCCAGCCTGGGCAGAGGGAGTGTATTTCTTGGGGAGGGGGCTGGGGGGTGTGGGATGCAGGCTTGGCAGCGCTGGAATCAGGGGCTCTGTCCCGCTGCTGCTTGGTTGGACTCCTAATGCTTTCCTGATCCTTTGCCTGCAGCCCGTTCGCTGCAGAACAGCTTTGCT
>NW_017729031.1:84394962-84395534 GCF_001723915.1 Gavialis gangeticus
GGAGGACGCAACGCAGGCATGGCTCACTCTGGGTGGAAGGGGGCAAATGGCAGCATGGCACAGCCCCTGCTCCCAGCACTGCTGTGCCCACATCTCGTGGCTTCCCATGCCGGCTGGCAAGTGGTAACAAGGCAGAGCCTCCGCTCCCAGTGCTGCTGCACCTGCATCAGCACTGGGAGCAGGGGCTCTGTGCTGCTGCCATTTGCTAGCTGGTGTGGGAGGGCACCAGGCGTGGGTGCTGCTGTCACTTGCCAGCCAGTATGGGGGGGACATGGGGAGTGGGTGTGGCAGCACTAGGAATGGGGGCTATGCTCTGCTGCTGCTTTCCCCCTTCTGCCCGGAGTGAGCTGTGCCCGCATCCTGCCCCCACTCCTTGCCCCAACTGGGCAAGCAGCAGCAGGACATAGTCCCTGCTCTGAGTGCTGCTGTGACTGCATCCCACATCCCCTGCCCCAGATGGGTAGCTTATCCCAGCCCCAAGCCCTCCCTCCCCCCACTGCCTTTCTAGCACAGGCTACTCTTACTGCTGGATCTTCCAGCTGTGGCTAATGAACTGCTGCGTGGCACCAGGG
>NW_017729031.1:84400534-84402592 GCF_001723915.1 Gavialis gangeticus
CCACCACCCCCATAATTTCTACACCCCACAACAGAGCCATGAGCATTCCCGGATCTTATAGCTGCACCTCCAGAAATGTAATACAGCTCATCCAATGCAACAAATGCCCTGATGGAAAATACGTAGGAGAGACCAAACAACAACCGCGCACCAAAATGAATGCACACTGGAAATCTATCAAAGACAAGAATACCCAATTACCTGTGGGGGCACATTTCTCACAAGAAAACCACTCTCTCTCCAATCTCTCAGTTCTGATCCTCAAAGGAAACTTACAAAACATTTCCCAGAGACGAGCCTATGAACTCCACTTCATCAACCTCCTGGATACTGAAAAATCATGGACTAAATATAGACATTAGACTTATGACACATTATAACCTGTCTGACATCTGACTCCCCAGGTACCTCTCCACTATTCATCCCCCTTTTGTCCCCCATTGACTCCTCCATCTACATTTTCACTGACTGCCTATCTTGCATGCAAACCAGCCCAATCTCTGGCTTCTTTACTTTTCATTCCATCCAGGAAGAGCACACACCAACTGCTGAAACTTCCTCAGCCTGACGAAGGGTTTTTGAACCTGAAAGCTTGCTTAAAATTTTTTCCCCCAACTATTTTAGTTGGCCTAATAAAAGATATCAGATTCACCCAAAGAACCTTGTTTGCCTTGAATTGATTTGGAGCTTTTAATTGATCTCCCGATTCAATTTGGAGATTCAGTCCCTGAATCGGGCAGAATCTCCTCCAAATCGAATCATCTACCGAAGCTTCGCACAGCCCTACCTTACATAACCTTGCATTTTTATTTGCTGCAGATTATGTATTGTTCATTCACATAAATACCTTTGTAGCCCATGCTACTAAGACATATATCCATTTACAAGGAAATAAGTAAAATAAACATTTAGAAATTTAGAACTGGTCGATTATCTTTTGATCATATTGTATATGCACAGGATAGAATAAGAGTAATTGCAACATGCAATCATTCCATGTAGTTTTCAGCTTTTAGAATGCTATTTCAATTTCCCACATGAGCTGTCTTACAAACCTAGTAAATGAAAAGACCCTGTTGTCTTACCGTCTGCTGAAGATTTCTGATTAATAAAAGGTCTCTCTTCAAAGAGATTTAAAAGGCAGATAAAAATAACTCCAGACAGCAGTAGAATCACAGAAAATGAAATTGCATTCAATCTATAATGAAGTCTTCTAGGTACAAAGCAGTTAATAACAGAGTCAAAACACACTACATGTTATGGATCTTAAAGTGCTTTAAATATAGGTTTTGGAACAGACAAATCTTCCATGTTTGAAAATATAATAAGGCATTTCAATGTAGCAAGGTTAGACAAGTGAAAAACAATGCTTCCATTTGGCAAGTAATCTGTATTCTGTCTGTAGCCATTTTTGAAAAGCATGGTTCAAGTGAAAGCAGAGCTTTATGAAATCTGAAATTACTGTCTGTGTGTCTTCACACCCCTTTAGTGTCACTTGAAGTTTACTGCTGTACTTCAGCTGCATCGTCAAATTTTAGCAAAGGTGCACAGAACATATAGCTTGATATGCCTTTTAACATTTGTTTAAGTCTAAATAAGTTATGAATTGGTCACTAGAACCAATGTACACTGTGGATATAGCTGCACACTCAAACCAATGCCATAAGGTAGATATACCTGTAGCACAAGGGTTAAATCACAGAACAGTAAAAGCAAGTTGGGAGGGAGATCACTGGGCAAGAGCCAGTAGAGGTTCGAAGTGAAGAGCAGGGAGCACAAGACAAGGTAAAGCACGAAGAGAGCAACTGGAGATCTTGATATAGGAGGAAGGGTATTCCAGTGGCTAGAGCAGTAGTCTCAGACTCAGGGGGCATTTCAATCTCTTACCAGTGACTTTTGGTGGGCATAGCACACAAATAAGTTCCTGCAAATCAAGAAGGGCAGGACTTAATTACACATCACTTGCTCCGCAATAACTGCCTATGCATTCTGCCATGGTAAACAACAGATTTTTTTACCTCCCTGCCTGACATCTGACACCTCCAGGGAAGGAATTCT
>NW_017729031.1:84402813-84407037 GCF_001723915.1 Gavialis gangeticus
GGTCTAATAAAAAGGTATCATTTTGGAACCAAGAGTTCTAATTTTTTTGTATGTCTTCTTGTCTCGGACCAACATGGCTACCAAGTACATCCCAGCTAACTTGTAGGAATTCAGCCTTCTTTTACTGAGCACTAAACTACTCTGGACATACTTTGATATATATGGAGCCCTTCCCTCACAGTACATTGTGGAGCAGTGACAGTGACATTTTCTCTGTCACTAATGTTGCACATGAACTGCAAATTGTAGTGCTCAAGCCAGCTGCATTATGGGCTGGATGAGATACTGCAGTTTAGTCATGGCAGCAAAGAGCTCTGCAAAGGTTAATATTTGCTTCTTGGTAGTTTATAGTGTAGACAAATTCTTAATGTCTATCTGTGCTTCTATTTTCCATCTCCAAAGTGGAGATAGCATTTTCTACCTGTCAGGGGACTAAATACAGACAAATACCCATTATACTCTAATGTATAGATCAGTGGTCCTCAATGTTTTTAGACTTAAGGCACCACTCCAAAACTTTTGTAAATTGAGCAACATCCATTTCATGAACTCACTTATTACAGTACTTACCTACTTCTTTGCAGAGGGGCCAGGCAGTGGGGGAAGGGAGACAGCCCAGTGGGAAAAGGCTGAACCTACCATTATCTGCTTATCTCTTTACACCTGGAGCCTGAGCCTGCCCTTATCTGCTCACCTCCTCATACCTCCGGCTACACCTTTCAAAGCATCTCAGGGCACCCCAAGAGAACCTGGGACCCTCCTTGAGAATTGCTAATACAGACATTGCTAACTGTCAGAGTCAGAGGGTTGGGAGGGACCTAAAAAGGTCAACTAGTCCAAATCTGATGCACTAATACAAAAGGCACTATTCCTAACCCATCCCAGATCAACATTTACTCAGTCTCCTCTTGAAAACCTTCAGTACAGGATGTTCCACATCTTACTTGAGCAGTCTATTCTACTGCCTTCCTGTTCTAACAGTTAGGAATTGTTCCTAAAATTTAATCTAAATCCGTTTTGCCGTGGTTTAAGTCCACTGCTTTAGCTCTCTCCCTCCATGACAAGGGTGAACAGTTGTTCTCTCTCTTCTTTATGGCAGCCTTTCAAATATCTGATATTTGAAATGCTGCCGGTCATTTTCCCTTCCCCTTAATCTCCATTTCTCCAAATCAAAAATACCTAGTTCTCTCAACCTTTCTTTGTACAATTTGCATTCCAACCCCTTTATCATCTTCATTGCCTGCCTCCAAATCACCTATTTCTGCTTCGCTCTTAAACTATGGAGTCCAGAACTGCAAATCATATTCCAGGTAAGGTGTAAGCAGCTTTGGGTACAGTGGCACTATCATCTCCCATGTCTTACAGTACTTCTGTTAACAGGCTAAAACTGCATTTACTTTTCTGGTGACAGTATTACACTGATAGCGTGTGTTGCACCAAACCCCGCAGATGTCACAGCAGCACTACTCCGCAGCCAATTTATCCGACTGTGCGTTTGTGCATTTGTGGGGTTTTTCCCCTTAAGTGAAGCACTTGCATTTTGTCTGATAAATTTCATTCTGTTGTCAAGTGCTCAGTTCTCCAATTTATTAAGACCCTTTTGAATTCTAAGTAATCCTTCAGCATGTCTGCAGCCCTTCCCAGTTGTGCAATACACAAACTTGATCAGGAAGGTCTATTTTTGTACTGAAATCATTAAAATGTTAAACAGCACTGGACCCAGAACAGGCCCCTGTGGAACCCTCTTGAACATTTCTGCCATTATGACATTGATCTGTTTATAGTTACTCTGCTTGTTGTTATTCAGCCAATTATACATCCACCTACCAGTACCTGTATCTAGGCCACGTTTCTCCAATTTACTTACGAGAATGACACAACAGACTGTAGCAAAAGCCTTACTAAAGTCTTAAGTATATTATGCCTGCCACAATCCCATCATATACTGAACTAGATTTCTTTCTTTGACAGGGTAACAAGTTGGCTTACGCAAATTGAGTACATAGTGGACATTTTCCGTTTCACATCATGATTCTTTCCAGCAGATATGAGGAAAATTAAAATCTCTCATCAACACTATGTGAACACCTTTTTGGCAATTCTTATTATGGGCTTGAATATTCTTATTATGGGCTATTATGCTTCATCTATCTCCTCTTCCTGATTTGGAAGTCTAGAGTAGGCACCTACCACTAAGTTTTTATTGTTCTTCTCCTCCTTTACCCTCACCTATATACACTCAGATTTGTTGCCACCATCCTTCCATGAACTAGGAACTAATCTATATATTTTTTACATAAGGCAAGCACGTGCTCCCATGGCCCAGGGCTGGAATGGAGTAAGAGTTGTCAGAGCCAGAGGGGGACCAGCTGCTGAGGGATCCCCCTCCCTGCCAGTGGGACTGGCCGCTGGTGGACCCCCCGGTCGCTGACTCAAGAAGCACCGGACACCCATGTCCCAAAGCCTAAGCACACTTTTCTAATGTCTGAAGGAATCCAATAAAGTGAAATAATGTGAGAAATGCTAAAAGGTAACAAAACCATATACTATACTACTTTGTAACTCTCTAATTAGATACTATATCATTTTCAAATCGGGCATCTAAACACATTTAATAATCCCCATAAGACAGTTTAGTGAGCTGTTACTGTAATGTGATATCTAATTTTAATATATTTCAGCATTTAAAGCAGTTTTCCTGTAAGTTACATAATACAACAACAAATTTCACATAATGCATGATTATGATTTTTATTTCAAACACCACCAAAAATGTGTACTTGTATTTGTCTTAATAACAATGAGACAATTTGCATAGGCAAGTATTTAATTTTGAGTAGGAGAATAGAAAAGATTTTCATTATTGTTGAATCAACTGTGCCAACTGCCATTTTACTAATACTCCATTTTTTCAATGTGGTATCTTTAAAATTGTATCTAAATCCCGTACAATCATTCCTATCAGTCACTCTGTACACTTGAATCAAAATTCTGATTATAATCATGCCTGGATTTACTTGGATGTAGAGCTAGCCTTCAGGTAAGATTTCTACGGTTTTGGCAGCTATCAGAAACAAGTCTACAAATAAAACTGATTCTCATAAGACTTCAGGGCAGATGTAGCACATTGTGGCAAACTTAAGATTAATTTTATTGTGAAAACTCAGGAGCTTCACAAGATTTTTATTCTTAACCTGAAGCTAGATGCATATTCCAAACCCTAGGAATAATGCCAAAGAACTTCTATGATCTTCCAGTCTCAGAACAGACTCTTCCTATACGTAAATGGTTTTCAGGAGGTCTCCCTACTGAGTTTTGAGGGCTGTTCAATGAGGAAGACACCTGGTTATATGGCTCTCCTCCGGTCTATCTCCTAGTACAAGAAAGAAGTGCGAGACTTCTGCCATAGATTGCCACCTTCTCCCACAGATTCACTCCATTTCTCCTACTCTGGCTTTGCTGCTGGAATATATTCCATTTCAGATCTGAGAAACCAGTTAACCACATCGTAAGTAGTAACTCAGCCACATGTTCGTGCAATTACAGGTTTCCCTCGATTTATGCGGGTTCTTTATATGTGAATGTGCTCTTATGCGATAAGCATATTTAGACCCATAATTTGTTATATGCAAGGTAAATTTGCTCTTATACAATCAGCATAGATGCCCCCCTGCCCAAGCAGGTAAGTCTGTGGGGAAAGGGCCATGGCCCCATTCACCCCAGCGCCAGCAGCCCTGGAAGCAGCCAACACCAGCTGCCTGCAGCTGCTGGTTTGCACCGTGCTCCGCCTGTCCCCCCACGCCTGGGCTTACCCCAGCTCCTGGGCTGCGCCATGTCGTGGTGTAGGCAGCTGGTGCCAGCTGCTCCTGGGGCCACTCCAGCACAGGCTGGGATGAATGTGGACAAGCAGAGCTCTGGGTGGCGTGGGGCACAGCACTCACCCCAGCCCTGGCTGCAGTGGCCCCAAGAGCAGCAGACACTAGCTACCTGCACCAGGGCATGGCACAGTCCAGGAGCAGAGGCGAGTGGGGACACGCAGAGCACGGTGCAGCCCAGCAGCTGTAGGCCACTGGCACTGGCCACTCCTGGGGCCAAAGCAGCTGGGGCTGGGATGCGTGCCGCTCTGTTCACTCTGTTTTGCTGCCTTGTGCAGCCCTGGGAGCAGTACCCCTCCCCCTGTCTCTTCTCTAGTCCCAGCCTCACTCCCTCCCTCCCCACCAGTGG
>NW_017729031.1:84412037-84423348 GCF_001723915.1 Gavialis gangeticus
CCCTGGGAGCAGTACCCCTCCCCCTGTCTCTTCTCTAGTCCCAGCCTCACTCCCTCCCTCCCCACCAGTGGAACCTATCCCTATTTGTTACATTGTAAAGTGAGTTCGCTTTATGTGAATTCAAGGTATGCGTCATTCTCTGGGAACACACGTACAGCATAAATTGACGGAAACCTGCAGTAAAGCAGGAAATCAGCCACAAAACATGAGTAATAATTTTGTGTCTGGTTCTCAAAGCACCTTAAATTGAACATGTGGCTGGCGTACTCCTGTGGCTGGAAGCACCAGTCCACTCCCAGTCACAGGCACACCAGGCATGTGGCTTGCTACTTGTTGATGCAAAGGGAGCCCAAGATCATGATCCCAGGCTCCTCGTGGACCAGCAACAGGGCACTGTTGGGATCTGATCCCCAATCCTACAATCATGCTTTTTATCATGCAAATGGGGCATTGTAGACAGCAAGACTGTTGGGATCAGGAAATCATAATTTGTTGAGTCTTTAATCATACGTCTGTCTGCAGCCTTTGTCTCTGTCTCTGTATTGCCTTTACTGAAGTTTTGGCAAAGCTGATGTGGTTTCTGTGCTGCCTGGGGAAAATGTGGAGATGGCGAGCTGGTACTCATTCCCCCTGGCGGTTGAGACCCATTAACTGGACTCAGGACCCCTTCTAACTTTCTGGCTGCTGACAGACATAAAATAAATAAAAAAATAAAAAAATAAATAAAAAAGCATTTTACCGGAAGCAGCAGCATATTAGTTTGACCTGGCTCTGCAGCGTCTGTATAGACTGGGAGCTTCAGAGGGGCCTTTCGGCGCTTTTATTTAATAGCTGAGTCAATCAGCTATTATATAACAGTGCCAAAACTGCCCCACTAAACTGCCTGATCTATATAGACATTGGGCAAGCTGGGTCCAATTAACATGGTGCCTCTTTTGGGCATGCACTGGGCTTTGTTCAGGAGTGCAGAGTTTAAAGTAAAGCACCATGGGGGGGAGAGGGGGAGAGTGGAAGGGGGTTACATCTGTAAGCAGCCTCTTTATCAAACTCCAAAATACACTGGAGGGTGGGGAGGGTCTCACCTATGAGAGGTGCCATGTCTAACCAACAAGGCCTCTTCTCCCAAGGACTTGCCACAAACGGAACATTAAGGCAAGGCAAGGAACTGAGAGTGATGGGAGGATCTACTTCAGATGAGGACCAAGAAGCCTATTTCCACACATACACAATTATCTGACGATTGTGTGCTGCAACCCAAGAAGCTGTTTTGTTGCCAGTATTAACACTGCAGGGGAAAAAGCTAGAAACTTAGAGCATCTGTACACATGCTCTGAGGTGGAGGGAGGGATACTCTAATAAGAGCGGCTCTGAGAGCCACTCTAAATAAAACACTTTAAGCATCACGTGTATTCAGTATCCTGCGCTTCAAAATTGTGGCAGGGGCACTTAACTATAGCTCATTCGATAAGCTTTAGTTAAAGCATCCCTGCCATCATTTTGAAATGCAGGAATGCTGAATACACGTGATGTGGAGGCTGCTGGGAACATGCTAATTAATACACTCCAACAGACTGAATTAATCAAGTCTGCTCCAACATGTGCTAATTGGCATGCGTCGGAGCAGAGTTGTCACATGTATAGGTGCCCTAAGTTCTGATTAAAATCATCATTTATATACTTACTGCCACAAATTAAAGGAGCTGGAAGCTATAGATTGAGAGAAGAATACAGAGGTAAGAAAAGAAGGGTGTTTGTGTCAGAAAGCTGCTAAGAATTTTTCCAACTATTTGAGTTGGTCTAATAAAAAATATTGGATTTACCCAAAGAACCCTGTCTGCCTCAGGTAAGAAAAGAGGCATTTTGCCAAATTACCATATTTACTTGAATCCAAGACCAGATTTCCATCCCCACCCTATCAGTCAACATAGGGGCGGGGGGGAAAGTCTTGTCTTTGAATATTGGCACTCCAAAGGAAGTAAAAGACTTCAAAAAGCACTCCATAACTGTAAAAGAACACTCGAGTACAAATTTCTGTTCTCAAATTGTACCGTCCGCATAAATGGATATCATCTTAGGGAGCCCTGGCAAAAAACAAATAAACCAACAAAAAACACCCAACAACGCCCCCCCCCAAATCAACCTGAGGTAACTGGTACTTGAAAGATCCTGACCATTTCTGGTTTGTTAAAAAGCTGATCCTTTTGCTTCCATGTAGGATATATTTTATGTCATTTGAATAATGTGTTCTTACAAAAATGCTATAACTGAGTTTAAACTTTTAAGATCGATATCTCTTGACACATTATGAATTTCAGTAACTGCTTCAGTAGGGAAGACTTAAAAATCCAAATTGTTATATTCTATACCAGGGGTCAGCGATGTTTTTGGGTTGAGTGTGAAAAAACCCTGCAACCTGGATTTGGAAGATGTTGGCGTACCATGGGTGGGGGTGCCATAAGGGGCCCAATCCTTGTTGTGGCAGCACAACCCTAGTCCCTTCCCCACCATGGACCCTGAAGCATGCGTGTAGCTGCTGCTGCTGACCATGGAGCCAGGCCAGGGCTTTGAATCCCAGTGCACTGGTTGCAGCCTCCTGGTTGCCTACCACATCCAGCCTGCATGCTGGGCAGCTGCTGCCTGCCACAGAGCCCAGGCTGATCGCAGCAGGGCTTGCTGCATCCCGGCTGCCTGCTGTGAGCAGCTCAAACTCCAACACCAACAGCAGCTTCCCGGAGCTTGGGTCAGCTGTGGCGTGCTGAGCAAAATGGTCTCACATGCCATGCTATGGGGCACATGTGCCGGGGGGTTGCCAGTCCCTGTTCCATACTCTAATTATTGCATTAGATTTCTCTCAGTTGGGACAAAATTAATAAAACAAGGTTTACTTTGTGTCAAGACAATTTCACTCCAAGTTTTCAGCATACAATTTTTAGATTTTAGACACTATAAAGAAAAAAATCAATTTCCAGATGAGTATTTTTGCTGGATTTTAAAACACTTAGATTACATTTTCAGTTTTTACAAAAAAGTTTCATACAATTTTAGATTTGATTTGATGATATAGTTAAGATACTTGTAGTTATTGCTATCCAGGAGTCAATAGTGACCGTCTCTCTGAACTTAAGTACTTCTTAATACAGTTTACTACAGATTTATTTATCTTATGAATACAGGTTGTCTTCCCTTATTACAGTATTACTGTGAGGAAAAAAAAATCTGCATTGTGATCAAACAAATCTCTAGGCATCACCTGATCCTGACTCTAAGAAGTGAAAGACAACAGGTCTCTACTGTAGATGTCAGCAACAATATCAACTGACACAGAATTGAGAGCCCAATTTTTGACACAAAAAAATCCTACCCTAAAGGAATAGCTAGCTTACACTTGCCATCTGGAAGCCTGAACTAAATAATCATCTTAAAGCTTGTTAAGTTTGTTTTCCAGAAGGAGAGACCAAAATGTTTTATGCATCACAGTTAATTTGTTATGGCTCTCTCAACCTTTAGATAAGATGAGATTAACACTCAGGATTGACTAAAATTCGACATTTGGTACATGCTACTTTTATAATACATTCCTAAGTTGGGACAAGCACCCATCCCGCATATGGTAAATGGAAAACTTTTGTCCAGATATGAACATACTAAATAAAACATGATATATAGCTGTTTAATTATTAATTGTTTTATTAACTTAACCCCTCCCCAGTTTTAAAACTTCTGTACAGCTTTCACAGCCTAATTTATTATTACTATTGAACATTATTGGCATGAAAGTATGTTTAATTTTACTTTTCTGTTCATTTTATTTGTCTGCGTCACAATATACCTTTACTAATTTTGCATGGATACCCCTTTGCTACCTCAGTATTTAAAAACAATATTCCAAAGACACAAATAAGTAACTGGAATGCTGAAGGAATGAATATGAATATACAGAAAGTATTTCCAATACATTTGTTTGTATTTGGCACTAATTTATAATAACTACAACCATGACCACTTGACATTGTTATACAGGGGAAAAAAAATCACTCTCGTTAGCTCCTAAGTGGACAGATATCTGTACTTTAAAAGCTACTACCTTCCCTGTTAATTAGGGATACCAAAAGATGGCATCTCCAAAAATGTTAAGCGAGTGGACTGTAAATAAAAGCAATTATTACCAAGTACAGCTTGTATAATGATCTTATGCTACACATCAGTTAATCCAGCATCTTTTATGAGCACTTAAATTTTGTTTAAAAAGTATGTGAGTGACACATTTTTCTGAAACATGCTCCCTTTGAAAATGTGTTCTTCTGTTTATTTATTAATTTCAGATACTAAGGTAAAAAACTACCAGCATTTCTTTTAGGTTCAAACATAGCTCACATTCTCCACTGTGCTAACACTGCCAGCATCTAACATATTCTGTTGATAACCAGTGATTTCAAGAATATTGTAAGAAATTACCAGAAACTAGTTTGACCTGCTTTCCTTGAGCATATCATCATCATCTATTTTAAAGGGCCTAAGATAAATGTTAGTGTTTTCCTAAAGAATAAAGATAGGAGATAATTGCTTTAAATATTAAATTGAAATTTCAGCAGTATTCCTATGCGACTAGCTTAACATCATTTGGAGGACCATCTTATTGGGAAATAAGAGCTGGCTCTTCTATAACATGGCCAGTATCAGTTGCATCCTAATAAGCAAGATAGAACTTCACATGATAGCCTTCTACTTAAGAACTGGTGTCTGGTACATTTAAGAACTAAGATAGGCTTCAAATTCCAAGACAACAGAGACCATATACATTGCAGCTTCAAGGCCATGATAAAAGAATATTTATTAAACTGATCTCAAGCACTTGACAAATATTAACAAATGTGGAGTGCAATAAGGTGCAAAGGCAATCTGCTATCAGAGTCTGGATATCTCAATCTTCTTGCTGAAATAGCACTTCCATCACCAGGTGTAGTCAGTAACATAACCTGGGATGGATGAGCAAGTCATGGCTCAGGTGCCATGTAGGTAACGGGTGGCTGAAGGTGGGGGTGGTAGGCATCTCAGCCTGGGACTACTGCTTGCCTTACCGCTGCCTGCCTCTATGACAAATTGATGGTGCAGATGTGCCAGAGTACAGGGGACTCTGGGAATTGTAGTTTTGTAGAGCAGCCGTGAAGTTTGCTGCTGCTGGTGGGAGAACTGATCTCCATCTTTTGCTGCCAAATTCAGCACTTTTTTGTCCTCTTGACAAGGATTTCTGTGGCAAAAAAAAGTGGGGAGAAACTCCCTGGGCAGCAAACTCCACTGCCAGCTAAAAAACTATCATTCCAAAAACACCAGGTACATCTACACACACGTTTCTAATGCACACTCGCCTATTTTAATGCACATTAAAGTGTCACAAGAAAAAAAGGTGCTCTGTTGCTAATGCACATTAAAATAGGCTAATGCGCCTTTTTCTAGTACTTCACAATGGAGGTACTAAATTTAATGTGTATTTGTGAATCCACCTTGTACTCCATGACACTGCCAAGCCCTCTGCTTGCTGCTATTCCTGTGCTTGCAATCAAGAAGGCATAAGACAGGGGGAGAGGGAGAGACAGCTGCTCCAAGTCCATTTTTTCCACATTATGCCTCTGGGTGTAGAAAGGTTTGAAAGGTGTAACCATCAAAACTGTGAGGACAAGAACAAAGTCCAATAGCATGATCTGATTCTGTACTGTTGGGAATACTTTGGTATGAGAAAAAACTGTTTCTTCCCTCCCTAGTGGATAAGCAGGAATGGTTGAAGTATACCTTGACTGAGAAACTCTAGTCCAGCAGTTCCCAAACTCTAACAGATTGCACACCACCAGTTTAAAATGATACAACCTTAAGTACCACTAGCATTTTTTTAAGAGTTCAGCCTTAACTTCCACCAATAAATTTTTGTCATATAAAGTAATTATAATAAAAAACTTAATATGTACCATTGACAGGTTGTCTATGTACCACTGGTGGCACCTGTACCACAGATTGGGAACTGCTGCTCTAATCTATAAGAAACCCATTCTGGTAATACTGGAGTACCTCATCTGGAATCAGGTGCTTAGCACTATATCAAAACTGATTATAAATCCACCTTGTAGAGCTTTTCTTGATGTTGATCAAGCTGCCTCTAAGTGAAGAGTAGCAGGACTCCTCTGTGCTGAAGAATCAGAGTCCCATCTGATAAAAAGCCCAGATGCAAAGCAGAGTTCAGGCACTCCTTTGTCCCAAGACAATAACTTTAGGGGAATCAGAAAACTCCTGGGGCAGCAACAGCAACAGCATGTCTGGGAACATGAACTGCTTCACTTATATGGGCATTTATGGGCACATGCATTTGTATAAACAACAAAATGCATTTCAGCACTGAGAAAATAGTAGTGGTGTGCTTTTGAACTAAAACATATTGAAGGTGTTTTAGTTTAAAAACGCACCACCGCCATTTCGCCTTTTATACAAATGTATGCGATGCAGCGCCAGGCACGTCAGTTCGTGTGTAGAAAGCAGACAAATGTATGTGTATAAATGCCTGTTGGGTTCAGGACGGTCTACTTTTCCTTGACTATGAAACACCCTCATATCAGAAAAGTTGGCAAACACCATTAGGAAAAACAAAGGTCCTGGACTTAAGCTTCCCCCTGAATAGAAGACCTCAAACTGTTTTCACTGGCAAAATAGAGCTATCCTGGAATCACCATAGGCCAAAAGCATACCCTGAGGGACTGAGTCTGATCTTTTAGATGCAATTTGGAGAGAAGTTCTTGCTTAAAGCATCTGTTCCAACTGTTCTTAAGATCAGATGTAAGGATTTGGGAGACAGATATCAGCTGCCTGACAAATCTGTTTCATAGTTTGATAGGCTCTGCACTGGAGGGTGGGAGGATTTTGCTGACATAAAAGCTGTAAATATCCTAATGGATAATATCATAAGTTGTTCAGCACTTGCTCCATGAAGAATCTGTAGGTTCTGAATATTGCTCTGAGCTTCTGGCTACTGACATGCAGACTTGCCTCTCAATGGGACCAGAGATACTAAGATTGAAAGCTGTCCATATGAATTCCATAGCCTATAAATGAAATGCAGGTCATCTTAGCTCTGGATGGTAAAGAAGAGGCTGATGGGACTCTTTTGCAGGCAGTCTCTAGGTTCTTCTACCATTTCAGAGAAAACAAGACTAGAAGGGCAACTGTCACTATTATAGCTAAAGAGTGCCTGCCTGGGGGTCTGGTGACTTCAGTCATCCCTGCATGCATCATAGCTGTAGTGTGCTGTGCAGTGTCACACATTTGGCACAAGACAATAAGGAAAGGCAAGTTATTATTTTACCATCACATACAGATTGGCAGATGGTCCAGGCTCTGTAATATGTCCTCATGGAGGTTAGTCACAAAAGATATATACCATCCATGGTATCCCTGTAAGCAAGATCTGTTCTGCACTAGCTAATTGCACAGACAGATGCACTGAAAAAAAACAGTATTTAAGTAGGCAGTTTCACTAATATGTATATGTATATATGGTGCAGTGACGTTGGACAGCATGAAGGGTTGGTTGAAGCACAAGTTCTTAAACAGCACTTTTTGTTTGCCCTAGCTTCAGACAGTACCAGTGCCGGTACTTGTAGTCTCATGCCAAGGCTAGGCACTGTGTCAGAAACTTTAGCATAGGTTGGTGCCAATAAGTCGCAGGTTGATGGGGCAGGCCCCATCATGACCATGTGGAGTCTGTGATGTTGATATTCTTTAGTCGGAGACCTCAGTGGTATACCATCTGTGCCATGCCCCATGGCACACTGAACTTTGCTAGGAATTACCATATAGGACTGCAAAGTATCAATGAGGCACTAAAGCAAAGGTGAGAGGACACTGCCTTTCAGACTTCATCTAACCTTCACCAAAGTTTTGCTTGTCTGATGTAGCTGATGAAGATGACCTTTGAAGCAAAGCATCCATACAGGTGATTTTCACTTCTCTAGAAAGATGTCAAGGGAATTTCTGAGCTCCTGGATCCTACACTGGACCCATTAAATGTTAATTAACATCAATCTAATTTTGCTGCCCTTGGGTACCTAGGAGGTTAAAAAAAAAGTTCTGCAAAAAAATCAAAATCAAACACAAAAAAGAACTCTTTTGCATGCTACATGCCCCCTGCTTTGAAAAAAGCAAAACAAAAGGTAGGGGGAAAATTTCCAGAGATATGGCTACAGGCAGCAGGGACAGAGCTTAATCTGCAACTTATTCACCCTCAGTTTCCTGCTCAGAGAAAAGCCATAGTTTTAACCCTTTCACAGCTGAATTGTCAGTAGCTCTTCGCTGTTGTGCCAAAAACTGAAATTGTAAATGTTGCTGAAGACTCCACAGGCAGACCTATGGTTTTGAAAAGAGCAGGGCCATGCAGTAGAAGAGAAAAAACCAGGAGTAGCTACCACAGAGAAGCTGCTGAAGAATGGATAGCTTAAGTAGGAGAACATAGGGCTCCTATATATGTTCCAACACACTGGAAATCCAGCACATCAGAGAAGACTTGATTTATTGAGTCTGCTAGAGCACGAAAACTGATGGGCTCCAGTAACCTTCCACATGACTTGCAATGTTGCCACGCATCTCTGTGCTGAAAAAATGGCGGTAGGGCACTTTGAAAACAAAACACGTTTGATAAGCTTTATTTCAAAGCACCCCGTCATTATTTTTTCAGCACAGGGATGCGCAGCAATGCTGATGCACGTGGTGCACAGGAGCTTTTAATTAGTGTGGTTTGCTAATTAAAGCACCCAGCACCACATCCCACAGCATGTGTAAAAATGTCCATAAAGACTATTAAAAGGGAAAGTGGATCATCATAACTCTCAAACAAAGAGCAATTAGCAAGGATCAAATAGATTCTAATGAGCCGTGAAGTCATTTGCTCCCTTTAGTGCTGTCTGAATAGAAATGCCACTGCTGTTCTTTGCAGAAGATTCCACTTAACACATGCACTACATTTCCAGGAGGCCAATTCTAACAGAAAGATGAATGTGGTATGTGAGTAAATACAGTACTTTCCTGGCAACTGGAATTCATTTGGGCATCATGGGCTGAAAGAGATTCAACATAGGAAGGTCAAGATTTAGACAAGATGCTCTCCCAGGATACCATAGTGAAGAAGGGGAAAGGCTTACTCTATTCTGTTCTCTTGAGAAACACAAGTCTTTCTTTTTGGGGAGGGGAAGAAGAGGAGACTGAAACAAAAACAAAACATCTATGAGCAGCAAAGAAAGCCCAGTAGAAAAGTAACAACAAAGATTAGCCCCAAAGCTTGAACTATAAAAACTGCTACAGACAGCAGGAAGATTATAGTCAAGCATACAGCAGAAAGCACTGCTTCGAACTAAATGGCTGAGATGAACCCTCTCTGCCATCAGTGTGAAGCATAGTAGAGGCCAGTTACATGGACTGTGGACTTATACTGTTAATCAAGTCTCCAAAACCGAGAGTTTGAGGCTCATGATCTCCAAAAAGGGAACCTGAATATGAACAATCATGTAAAAGAAGTACAAAACTTATTTCATACAAACTGCCTTTTCTATGTTGGTGGGCTCTAGCAGGAAGTCAGTGCTGGAAAGCTGCATCTGAGAACATGACAAATATCAGAAAATCTCCCCCTCCAAAAAGAGGATAACAAGTGAAAAAGCAGGCAAGATCTGTTCAAGTTTTTCCTTTCCGTTTGGCAAAACACTGTTGACATTAAAGTAAAATATCCCCTTCCTGGCAAATTAAAAAAGTATCAATGCTCTTTGATTATATATTAGAAATGGGTTGCTTCTACAGGGCATCTACAGTCTATTTTGACTACAACAACCACATTCAGATGGAGACTTGTGAAGCAGTGCAGATATCTGAAATTTACAATTTTTGCCATTGCACCCTAGCAGAACTGGCACAAAACAATGGAGGACCAACAAAATCATATTGTCTGATCTCTTCTGTAATGCATGCCAGGGAACTTCCCTGAATTAGAACGTATATTTTTAGAGAGACTTTCAATCTTGATTTTAACATTGACAGCAATGAAAAACAGACCATAAATAGGGGTCTACCTAACTCAAGTAGGTGGCCAGCCAATTTTGTGAGATCACAGAGCAGGCTGACATTCATGGGCAGACCCCCTGCCTCCCCACCTCTGACTGGCCAAGGGGCCCCAATGGCTCTGCCCCTCACTACTGATTGGTTGCAAGAGCTGTCTGTCATGTAGCCCAACCCCTTGTCACTGATTAGAGGAGGGCAGAATTACATGATAGGCAGCCAATTAGTGGCGGTGGGGCAGCAGGACTCTTGGGCTGCACGTGTTGGTAGCCCACCTCCCCTCCAGTAGGCTGTGCAGCTAGGCCACAGTGCCATGAAGACTGCTAGCTCTCATTGGGGAGCCACTATTTTATTTTCAGCAAGTTTTCCCGCCCCCCACAGATTCTGTGGGCCATGCCAGATTTTGCAATTTCCACAAAATCTGCAAAATCATGATTTTGGTAGGTCCCAAACCATAAACCTTGGTAAGTTACTCCTTTGGCTTTATAGTCACTACTACAACTTAGCACCTTATTTCTAATGTGACATGGCCTAGCTTCAACTTGCAGCCATTCAATCTTGACTTGCCTTTGTCTTCTAGATTGATGAAACCAGTAAAGTTTTGTTCCCTATACAGTCACTTAAAGACTGTGATCAAGTCATTTTTTAATTTTTTCTCGTTTAAAAGAAAACAGAATGAGGTCTGCAGTCTGACTTTAAGGCATGTGCCCTAGTTCTTTGCCAATTCTTGTGACTTTTTGAACAATCGCCATTTCATTAAGATTCTTCCTAAATTGTGGACACCAGAAGCAAACAGAATATTCAACAAACTACTAATAAATACAGAGGTAGTCTCCCTATGCCTTTGAGATTTCCATGTTTACACCAATCCCTCTGGGAATCCATTCACAGAGACATGCATGCTTGATTTCCTAGACATCAGGGCTGGAAGGGACCTCGGAAGATCATTGAGTCCAGCCCCCCCACCCAAAGGGCAGGAAGTCAGCTGGGGTCATAGGATCCCAGCAAGATAAGCATCCAATTTGCTCCTGAAGGTGTTCAATGTAGGTGCTTGAACCACCTCCAATGGCAGGCTGTTCCAGACCTTGGGGGCTCAGACAGTAAAGAAATTCTTCCTTATGTCCAGCCTGAAACAGTCTCACAGCAGTTTATGACCGTTCGTCCTTGGCATCCCTTGGGGCGCTCTGGTGAACAAACGTTCCCCCAGATCCTGGTGGTCACCCCTGATAAA
>NW_017729031.1:84428348-84428679 GCF_001723915.1 Gavialis gangeticus
GGTGGGGGGGGGGGGGGGGCTGGCCAGGGCTGCACTCAGGGCAGGCAGGGGGAGGATGGGCAGCAGCAGTGCTGGGATGGGGAGGCTACGGGGTAGGCTACAGCCACCACAAAGTTAGCCATAGCCCCCCTGCCCCATGCTGACACTGCTCGCCCCCCCCTCACTCTCCCCTGAGTGCAGCCCCCATCCAGCCCACCCACCAGAAAGAGGCTGGCACAGCCCCTCGCCCAGCCCACAGCCTGCCCTCACCCCTAGCAAAAATCTGGGGGGGCCACATGCCCCCCATGCCTCCCCCAGGGGTGTGCACAGAACAGGAGCCACCCTCTGCTGT
>NW_017729031.1:84428840-84429301 GCF_001723915.1 Gavialis gangeticus
TTTGCTCCTGAAGGTGTTCAATGTAGGTGCTTGAACCACCTCCAATGGCAGGCTGTTCCAGACCTTGGGGGCTCAGACAGTAAAGAAATTCTTCCTTATGTCCAGCCTGAAACAGTCTCACAGCAGTTTATGACCGTTCGTCCTTGGCATCCCTTGGGGCGCTCTGGTGAACAAACGTTCCCCCAGATCCTGGTGGTCACCCCTGATAAACTTATAGGTGGCCATCAGATCACCCCTGAGCCTGCACTTTTCCAAGCTAAAGAGCCCCATCTCAGCCTGTCGTCGTAAGGTCTGTTTTCCTGATGATTCCCCAATTACAATGATATTTTTACATCAGTCAGTTACCCTGTGCCCTTTGCCAGACCTGCAAGCACATGAGGACACAGTATGAACCACAGCTGCACTGCATGCCCCATACCAGAACCCCGCAGCTTGGGAGAGCAGCGACGAGCTGGTAAGTT
>NW_017729031.1:84429815-84454533 GCF_001723915.1 Gavialis gangeticus
AGTGCTGGGATGGGGAGGCTACGGGGTAGGCTACAGCCACCACAAAGTTAGCCATAGCCCCCCTGCCCCATGCTGACACTGCTCGCCCCCCCCTCACTCTCCCCTGAGTGCAGCCCCCATCCAGCCCACCCACCAGAAAGAGGCTGGCACAGCCCCTCGCCCAGCCCACAGCCTGCCCTCACCCCTAGCAAAAATCTGGGGGGGCCACATGCCCCCCATGCCTCCCCCAGGGGTGTGCACAGAACAGGAGCCACCCTCTGCTGTGTCCCACCAGACATGTCACCTGCAGCTCTGTCCTACACCCCACCAAGCCCCAGCTGGGCAGCACTTGCCCCAGCCACGTTCCCTGGCTCACTGTGTGGGCCTCAATCTACGCCCCACCATGTCTCTTCTCCCCCATAGACTTACCAGATGGACACTGCTCTCCAAGCTGATAGGTTGCATTCCTGGCCACGTGCATGCTGCATCAGGGCGCACACACGCACACAGCATTTGTCCGTGACATTATCAGCCACATCAGACAAAAAAAGCCAATTGCCAATAATGTCAATTTTATTTTTTATTGGTGCCGATATGATATGGACTAATATACTGGTGCACATCTAACAAATACTAACTTGAAAATGGCTGGTCAAACCAAAAGGCTATTGAATGAGAACACTGGTAGACCTTTAATCAGAATGCTGCTACCAACTTCTACTAAAACCACTTGCAAAGAATGAAAATATTTCAATATGCATGTCTAGAACAGTTAAAACACTGCAAGTATATTAGCAGAAATTACTCATTCAGCAGTTATGCTAGCCAAAGAGTTTACAAAGAAAGAATTTCACAAACATTTTGAATACAGCTGGAAGTAAACTGGGCATTCAGACAAGTCAGAAAGCACTAACATTTTGGAAGCATAAGGTTAATCATGCTATGCTGACATATCACAAAGCTTGTTTATGTTTTCTTAAATTAAGATAATTTCTTTAGAAGGTGCTCCTAAATGCTATGTTATCAATTGTTTTTAGCTTTTTAAAAAAGGAATGTGGTTCTGAAAAATACACAAATCATTAGCTCATTCTGTCAGTCTCCTGATAATATCCTTGCAGACATGATAGGGAAATATGAAGTTACTTGGGGCACAGAAGCACGGAGGGAGGGAGGCAGGCAACAAGGGGACAGGACAGCAATGGAAAGTATATGCTACAAGTCTCTTAACACACAGACCTTCTGGAAGCCAAACTCAGCAGCTCATAAAAAAGGAACTCTGCTTTATCCCTGGCTGCAAGACAAAATAAAATTCTTATTCTTTCAAGAGCCTCATGAGGGTAAAATTCTCAGAATCATGTGAAATAACCAACATTCTGGACAGCTCAGATTGAGCAGTACAAGGTCTCCCCAATCATCATGCTCAGGAAGATAAATACAACTGACCTTTCAACCCCAAGAGCTCAAAATACTACAGGTCTGGGATTTGGAGAGGATAGTGAAATGGAAGTTTTTGCTGGACAAACTGACATCCACAGATGTCAGAACTTAGGTGCCCAGATCCTGACATTCTGGTTAAATGTCTGAGGACTTTTAAATAACTCCTTTACTTCTGCATCTTTTGCTCAACCACTGGAGATATTAGTCATTAAATAACTCATATTGCAAGAGTAATTATTGCTCTCAACTTAAATCAGAACTCCCAGTTTAACAATGAATATCCTGAAAAGAAGTCTGCCAGAAAGGCAGGGATGTCAAGAGGAAACAGAGATTAGATAAAATCAGCACTAGGTGAAGCTTATTATTTCTTTTTTCTTCCAAGAAAATTCTGAAAGAACTTTTTTTCTTTCAGGAAAAATTTAGGCTGTTCTTCCATGAATGTCTCAAAAATATTCAGAAGAGAAGGAACTCTAGTGGACTGAGGCAAGGAATGCCATCCTTCACTGCATGCTCACTAGTGAAAGTGGGAAACTTGAAATCTAAGGAAAGACCCAGCTTTAAGAGACTGTTTACTTAATTTTTTAACTTTATTTAGAAGGCTTGAAAACTCTGGATTAAACCTCAGTTCTAAAGCTAAAAAGAAAGCAGAAGGAAAAGCTTTTCTCATTCCTTTTCAATCCCATCTCTCTCTCTGTGGGTCCGTGTACATGCATGTGAGCATACATGTGAACATGCATACATGCATATGTGCCTGTGTTTTGGAGTTCTTTTTTTTTATCGAAGTACATCTAAGATTAAAATATCCAGCAAGATTATGCTGGAACAGGGGTGGACAACTCCACAGTTTGAGGGCCACTCAAAAGGTTTGTTTCTAAAAGGCTAGTGGGAATGAATCAGATATGTGCCCCCACCACTTCTGCAAGTGGAAAACTGGACCTCATATGTAGGCACAAGTGCAGATTAATGAATAGCCATGTGGTGAAGACAATTTACAGTGAAGAGTAATCTAACTTGCTGCTTTGCTTTTTAAATCCCTTTTGAAAAAGATTCAACAATGAAGGGTCAGTTTAATTAAGAATTATGGTGGGCTATGTGTTGTGCACTCCTGTGATTAGGGTTTGATCTGCCTCCTGGCTGTAAAGACAATATGGCTTCAAAAAACTGCACCATTTGCTGTTGCTCCAATCTGTTGAACAATCTATTGAACCCCTTGAACAAGCATGGAAATACCATAAAAAATAAATATTAGTTTTATAATTAGAGGTATACAATAAGGAGTATAATTGAAGGCTCAGGTGTGAGCTTTAATGCTTGAAGCCCATGGCTCGTGTAGTAGTATTTTGAGAGCGCTAAAACCCACTTAGCTTACACCTGTGCAAAGAAGTATGTTACCTTCTTTCAATTCTGAGATGTTAGTCCAGGACTATAAAGCCATTTGAATTGCCCATTAGAGCTTTCAGGACAATAGTGTGAGAAAAGATGCTCAGCAGTATGCTAGGTGGGCTCGGTCCTTGGGCCTGCATTGTTCAATATCTTCATCAGCAACTTGGATGAGGGGGTGAAAAGCACCTTGTTCAAGTTCACGGTTGACACTAAGATGTGGGGAGAAGTGGGCACGTTAGAAGGGAGGGACAGGCTACAACTAGATCTGGACAGGTTACAAGGGTGGGTGGATGAGAATAGGATGGGTTTCAATACTGACAAGTGCAAGGTACTGCACCTGGGGAGGAAGAACCAGCAGCATACCTACAGGCTGGGGAACTCCCTTCTCATCAGCACAGAGGCAGAAAAGGATCTTGGAGTCAATATTGATTCCAAGATGAACATGGGCCGCCAATTTGAGGACACAGTCAGTAAGGTTAACCGCACCGTCGTGCATCCACAGATGCATCATGAGCAGGTCCAGGGAGGTGATCCTCCCCATCTATGCGACATTGGTCAGGCTGCAGTTGGAGTACTGCGTTCAGTTCTGGGTGCTGCACCACTTCAGGAGGGATGTGGTCAGCATCGAGAGGGTCCAGAGGAGGGCCACTCACATGATCAGGGGTCAGCAGTGCAGGCCCTACGAGAACAGGCTATAGGACCTGAACCTGTTCAGCCTCCACAAGGGAAGGCTGAGAGGGGATCTGGCGGCTGCCTATAAACTTACCAAGGGGGACCAGCGGGGAATGGGAGAGACCCTGTTTCCCTGAGCACTACCAGGAGTAACTAGGAATAACGGCCATAAGTTGAATGAGGGTAGGTTCAGGCTGGACATCAAGAAACACTACTTCACAGTCAGGGCAGCTGAGATCTGGAACCAACTTCCAAGGGAAGTGGTGCTCGCTCCTACCCTGGGGGTCTTCAAAAGGAGGCTAATCACCTAGCCGGGGTTATTTGATCCCAGCATTCTTTCCCGCCATGGGAGGAGGTCAGACTTGATGATCTGTTTAGGTCCCTTCTGATCCTACCAACTATGAAACTATGAATGAAAATCTGCAGTCAAAATTAAGCTGAACTAGCACACATGAATAGAAGCTCTCAGGAGAGATGTGCAGTTGCACCTCTACCTTCAGACTGAAGAAATTTAAATTGTCTACTTGTAGGCTGATTCCAAGGGTTAGGTTTCTTTGCTATATTAGAAAGAAATCAGCAGGAATGGATCTGAACAAACTGGTTTAAGGGCAGGGCCTATAAGAAGGGGGATAAGGTATATTTTACTGGGCTCCTAAGCTTGAGGGAGGGTGAGGGGAAGTGCCCCAAATTGAAAATTTTCTTTCATAATTGATATTAAAATATGAAAAAAATAAGTAACATGTGAAAATAAAAGTAGAAATATGATCTCCACAAATGTATTTCAAAACAAATGTAAGAATTCTGCCCAGAATGCCTCCCGCGCCCTACCAGGAGGTACCAGCCCCCACAAATTTATCCCAAAGGCCCTGCTTAGGGGGGCCAAAGAGAAGAGATGGGCTAACAACATGGACTAGAACACCACTGCACTTTTTTGCAAAGGACAAGATAAAAACCAGTGACACAATGAAGGGCTGGATTAAGCTACACTACTTTATATTCCCTTGAGTGTAAATATGCCTTAAAGTAAACTGCTACCAGCAGACTGGCAGTAGGGGGCAGATTATCCTGCTGACACCAATCAATCAAGTAAGTCCATTATAGATTTTCGTTGCATCTAATTCACCAGTACAGTTATATAACAGGCTGGGGGTGAGGTATTGGAACTACTGGGAGCTAGTGAAGACTGGAACACTGGAGTTATGTACCCTGGCAACCCACACCAATCAGAAGACAAACCACCATGTTCTGCAACAGCTTCAGGTTCCAAACAGCCTTCAAGAGCAGCTGCTATAGAGTGCATTGCAGTAATCTGGCCTTGAGATTATGAAAGCATGAATGATGGTGGCCAGATCCAAATCTGAAAGAAAGCAAAGACTTCTCACCAGATGGATCTGGTGAAAGGTGCTCATAGCTATTGCTGCCACCTAAAGATCCAGACGGATTAGAGCTAGGGTGGACAAAATGGCTGATCTGCCCAGCAGCTGGACTCCATTTCCCAGCAGTCCCTGCCCACACAGCTGGGGCCAGTCTCCATGGAGACCCTAGCTGCAGCTGCTGTGAAAGCTCAAGGCTGGGGTTGCCATGGAGACTGGCCCCAGCCACACTGGCAGGGTACACAACAGAGTAGGACAGGGGGCTGCTCCAGAGCTGCTGGGATCTTGCAGCAGGGACAGCTTGCTCCACAGCCAGGGCAGAGCTGCAATCTGTAGCCTGCACACTTTGGGCAGGGGCACACAGGCAGGGGATGGCAGCTCTGCCCTTGCTCCAGACCAGGCTGTCACCACTGCAAGGAGGAGCCAGGGCAGAGTTGCAATCTGCTGCCTGTGTGTCCCTGCCTGGCCCATGTAGTCTACAGATCACAGCTCTGCCCTGGCTCCAGAGCAAGCTGCCCCCACCAAAAGATTCCAGCAGCTCCAGAGCAGGCTCTTGCCCTGCCCTGCCAGCACGCCTGGGGTTGGTCTCCACAGCAACCCCAGCCTTGCACTTTCAAATACAGCTGCAGCTGGGGTCTCCACGGAAACCGGCCCCAGCCATGCACAGGAGCAGCTGGGAAATGGAGCCCACTGCCAACCGGATCCAGCCCGCAGGCCGGACTTTGTCCACTCCTGCAGTAGACAATCCAGGAGCACCCCCAGGCTTTAAATCTGAGACCAGGGAAGGCTGAATCCAAACAGTGATATGTGTCCCAATCCCCCACAAATCAAGGTGCTCTGCCACCATCACTTCTGTCTTGTTTGGATTCAGTTTCAACTGGTTCAACTGCATCTAATCTCCAACTGCAGCCAGGTACTGGGAAAGGATTTAAGACTGCAGGGCTAGGGCCTGATTAGAAAGAGAGAGAGCAAGACCATTTCACTCCATATCTTGCCACAAATTTGCCCAGTGAAGGAGTGAAATAATGGAACCCTGGGGGACCCCAGAGAAAATATCCCAAGAGGATGATAAGTACTCACCCATCACTATCCTCTGGTACTTCCCTGCTAGGAGGGAGTGGAATGAATGCCCTCCAAATACCCACCAGGTCTCTGCAAACTTAACTTCTATAAGTATAGATTCAGCCATATAATTTCCTGCGTTAAACACTTAGGGGGGTAGGGAGAGACCAAACAAACAAACAAAAACCCCAAACCTGGGATCCCCTCCACAGAGTCAGAACTTTTAGACCCCTACACAGATGCATCAGCCACTTTTGCTAAAGGACTTACTGATAGGGTATAACAATCTATTACTGCTTTGTGGATCAGAATTAAAAGGGAACAAGACACAAACTTTAACTAGCAGTTTTCATAAATATTCGCCAACAGAGATACAGTGAGAGAAATCTTGGACATTTTCATTTCCATCTATAAGGAAATGCAATGTCAACAACTATTATGTTACTTTTAAAGAAGTAGCCAAAGAATACTGGGATAATGAATTTGCTTAATAGTGATATGTAATATTTCTACAGAAAACTAATTATTTTATACTTAATTTTGCCAAATTAGGTTATGTAATTCAGATTAAAGTAAAGTTTAAATACCTACTATAGTGCACAATGCACTTAAAGGCATACACATTTAAAGACATACATATTATACTGGTCATTCTAGAAGTAATAACTGACAGTTTCCTTTTAAGGTGCTATGAATACCTTGGATTTACCCAAGTCTAAGATGACCCCCCCAGAAACAAATTCTATACGTGGAAAATATATAAATTTATTATAAGTTTCCATGTATAGAATCTAATTATTGGAGGACTGTCTTAAATTCATCCCTCCCACTGCTACAGGTGGAGGAGGGACATGCAATGAGAGGTAGTAATGGGGTAGGCAGTGGGGGGGGGACCAAATGGTAGAGGGGCGCATGTGGTAGGGCAAATGGGGGAACAGTGGGGGTAGTATGGTAGGCAGTAAGGGGGTAGGCAGCAGAGGGAGCACTGAGTAGAGACAGTGGGGGGGCAGTTGGTAGGCAGTATGGAGGCAGTGGGAGAGACACACAGTTTGCCCCCTGCTGCCTGCCCTTGTGCCTAATTCCCACAGGCTTAGGCTCCCACCCCCTTCCCCCATCCCCTCTCCATGTCACTTCTGCCCTCCACAGCCTCTGCTCCCTTCCCCCATCTCTCCCCCTCACTGAAGTCTCTTCTCTCCACCTGCCCCTCCACCACCCCCTTACCTACAGGGCAGAAGCTGCATAGGGGAGAGACTGGGTGCAGCAGGGGCCCAAGCCTGCATAGGAAGAGTGGCAAGGGGTAGGCAGCAGCTGCAGCTCCAGCCTCAACCCAGGATTGGGGCTTGAGCTGGAGCCGTAGCAGCTGCCTGCTCTCCATTGCCTCATACTGAATTATAAAACAAATTACTTCTCCCCTCTCCCCACCATTAAAGGGGAAAAAACAATCTTTTAACCAAGTAAATACAGTACTAAGTTTAAAAAGCTTAAAGCTGAGTACAGTATATTCAATTTATTGTACTTGGAAAGCAATTTTAAAATTTTTTTTTTAACTGAGCAGATTATTTTTTCATAACTACCTTAAAAATATCAGAAACCTGACATCAAGTGAGCTGTTCTAAAAGTGTATACAGATGGTGCTGTTAATATATTACTGCTATAGCTAAAAGAGTCACCCATTGGTCTTTGTGGAATTCAAGGAACAGGAAACACCTCTGTAAAAGAATGGTAGACAAAGGAATTGGACATGAGAGCTTTACTTCATTGGATCAGGAGTAAAATAATTAAAGAATAACAACGAAATTAAAAGGAAATGACGATCAAAGCAATAGCAGGAATAATATGAATCATTCTGGGGAAAAAAAATGATAGAATGAAGCCTCTTCAGATCCTAAAGCAAAGATAAGTATCCATTAAGCAGTGAGCCAAGTTGACCGAACCACGAGAAGCCTCACGAGTTCCACTAGGAATAAAATTATATTTAGCATATCACATTAAAAAAAATCTGAATACCAATTATCAATGAACAAAAAAATGAGTTAGTGCATATATCCACTGGGATTCCTAAACATTAATTTGAACTATGTTCAGGATACATCAATTAACACAGAATTCAAAGCTAGAACAAGGTTAATGAAACATTATGGATGGGAAATTAAAGTGAATAATTAGCACAGGTTTCTAAGTAAATTTTATGTGCACTGGTCTTTTTCTCAAGGTACTGTTCTCTTTATGTTTGCAGAAAGTAGCCCCTCCTACTCTCTAGATGATAACAAAGACAAAGTTAAATGAGAAGGATAGTGCAAAGCTAGGTGAGACGCATAGACAGATTAGACAGTAACACAACTTGAGCACCTGCTACTAAAGCATTTGACTCCCTTTGTTGAAATACCTTTTAGCCTGAAGTTGTTAATCCCCAAAATCCAGCATGCTAGAATGGAAAAACTTGAGAAAACTGGACAGACCAGAGCTGTGTTTCCACTGTGGGCAAGAGAGGATGTTGTTGGAATAACTCCTTTAATTATCTGATCAAGGAAGAACTGAATGGAGATGGATGCATCTTAGTAGGAGAGTAGAAGGGATCAAGGGAGAGATAAATTCTCTTTTAAATTTATTGGCTCAAACTCTAACATTTAAAACTGATAATTTTGCCTGCCTAAGCTGGAAAAAAAAGCCTTCCTGCCATCACATAAGAAAAACTGAGGGACCATTCTTCTTAAGGCTACGTTATTACTCAAAAATAAATTTGAATAATCACTCAGATCAATTTGAGTAATCAAGCCAGCCCATTCCCAGGCAGTCGCAACAGTATATGGCATGCTGGAAACCTCAGTGGGCTCAGGGAAGAGTTAGAGCGGGTGGGTGCTTCCTCTGAACTGGGGCAGCATCAGGCCTACTAGATGCCTGCCTGGGTCGCCCCAGGGGGCACTGACACTGCAGAAGGAAGGCCTGGGTCCCCCTGCAGATCAGGGGCTGCTAAGCCCACCAGCAGCTTGCATGGGCAAGCTCTGTTGAGGGGGGAAAAAAAAGTGGCAAGGGGCTCAATTCAATCTTTTTTTTCCCCCCAGAGCCTGCCTCCACCTGGGGGGCACACTGCTGGCAGGCTGTGTCGTCCCTGAGCTGCAAGGGATGCCGGTCCTTCTCTCTGCAGTGGCAGCACCCCCTGGGAGGGCTGCCCCAGCTCAGAGGCAGCACCCAGTCTGGTTCCAACCGTTCCCCAAGGTCGAGCTGGTGCAGCCCCCAGCCCACTAGCAGCCCGTCTGGATGGCCCTGGGAGAGCCACTGCTGCCACAGAGGAAAGGACCGAGGCCCGCCCCCCACAGCTCAGGGGCTGCTCAGCTCACCAGCCACGGGAGAGGTGAGCAGGCTTTGTGAAAAAAAGGATCAGGGCCCACACTATAACAGTGATGGAAGCCCCTAAATTGAAATGGTGCGTTTTTAATCATCACAATTAAAAACCGACCATTTCAATTTAGGGGACTAAACCCCTGTCATGTGTACAACTGCCCTAGGTTTTCCACCCACATCAACATCAGTATGCTCGTCAGGTATACAAGAATCTGTATATTCTGTGAAAGCTTTAGTACGTTAGATGGCCAGATGACAATTACTATTGATACAATACGGAACACCTTCCCTCTGGTGTATTTGTGTCTTCAGCCATAAAATTTAGCATCTAATAATTTTCTCACACTGAATATTTTCCTATTAAAAAACCAAAAAAAATTGTTTATTGCAGGGGTGGGCCATTACTTCAGCTGGAGGGCCATTTAACAAGTTTTGGTGAGCTGTCCAAGGCCACACACATATAATCTTTCAGAGGATACTATTTTAACAAGTTACAGATAACAAACAAATTGTATGCTTAAAAAAAAAAAAAAAAAAAATCATACATTATAACATATTTCATTTTAAAATAATTTTTGTCCTGATTTGTTTTTTCTGAGTAGTATATATAGAGGTGATTGCATAATAGCTCAAAATAAAGTCTTACTATTATGTGTGGAGGGTTGGAGGGGAGTATGTGGGGCGGGGAGGAGAGAGGAGGTCCTGGGAGTTGGCTGGGGATGGCAGGGAAGGGGTGGAGGGAAGAGCAAGGGGTGTGTGCAGCAGAGCTCACCCAGGCCGTGTGGTACAGGTGTATTCTGCCCTCCCCCATCCAGCCCACGGCTGCCCCCACAGCTCGCGGCATGGGGCTGAGCTTCACCTGCTCCCACCCAGGACAAACCATGCTGAGCCTGCTGATGTCATCACCCCAGCCTTGGTTAGTGTGCATAGCTTCCCAGTAGGGCTGCTCCTGCTGCTGCTGTAGCACCCACCTGGGTACTGCTTGGCTCCTCCCATCCCTGCCGCGCTGCTCTGGAGAACAGGTAGTGTGGGGAAATGGCAGTGGCAACCATGGGAATGTGTGCTGGTCACCACACACCGAGTCAAGTTTGGGGGGGGGGGGGGCGGGAGCTGCAGCCAGGCAGCTCCTGCCCCAGCACACAGGTTTGCAGCTCCAGTGGGTGGCCGAGCGGGTGGAAGGCAGCCCTACTGGGAAGCTGTGCATGCTGGCCAGGGCTGGGGCAGTGTGGTTGACGGGCACAGAGCAGGTGAGGATGGAAGCACAGCATGGATCACCCCAAGTGGGAGCAGGTGGGGCTCAGTCCCAGGTGGAGTGCCACAGGGGCAGAAATGGGATGGATACAATCAATTGGTGAGCTAGATCCCAGCCATGGGCCAAATTTTTCCCATTCCTGGTTTACTGCATAAGTAAATGCCTTTTCAAATAGAGGCAGGAGAGATTTTGTGTGCGTATGAAAATATTTAAAATACTTTACTTCAGATGTGTACAAATTGGTGGGGACATCTATACAAATGCTTTAATGTGGACTAGCCTATTTTAATGTGTACTAAAGCATTACTTAAAATCCATGCTATTTAGTTAATATATATTAAAATAGACTAATAAGCATTAAGTATCGCTTAAAAACCATGGGCATTTTTACACATGCTCTTGGGGGTAGAGGGTGGTGGTGCTTTAATTAATTGAAGTGCCCAGAGCGTCTTGTGCATCAGTGTCCCCGTGCATCAAAACAGCAGTAAGGGTGATTTATCTGAAGCTCGAATGAACTTTGAAGTACCCATCACCATTTTGAAGCATGGGGACACTGATACACAAGACATAGAGGCTGGCTGAAGCACAGTAACTACCATGCTCCAGCGACTTGGTTAATCATTTGTAATTACGGCATATCAGAGCAGCCTCCACTCTTATGTACAGGCACCCAAAGCAATTTAGTTAATGTACATCAAGACAGGCTTATGTGCATTCTTGTAGTAGCTCACAGTGGAGGTACTAGTCTAATGTGGATTAACTAAAGCACATTAATACACGTGTAGATACACCAGTATGTAGCTTTTAAATTTTTTTTTTTTTTTTTTTTTTTTTTTTTTTAAAAAAAAAAAAAAAAAAATAAAAACCGGTGTGAAAACCCCAGTTTTTGTTTTTTAATTTTTTTTTTTTTTTTTTTAAAAAAAAAAAAAAAAAAATAAAAACCGGTGTGAAAACCCCAGTTTTTGTTTTTTAATTTTTTTTTTTTTTTTTTTAAAAAAAAAAAAAAAAAAATAAAAACCGGTGTGAAAACCCCAGTTTTTGTTTTTTAATTTTTTTTTTTTTTTTTTTTTTTTTTTTTTAACTATACGGAGCTCTTCCATATGGTAAAAAAGGAAAAATTATGTTGTAAATGTTTACAATAAATGATTTGCAAGCATCTGTTCTAAAATAATAAACAGAAAATAAAGGTTCATGGTGCCTCCCCTTCTTTTTTTTTTTAGGTTTAAGTCCATGGCTAATGTGTAGTTTTAAGATAAACTTGGGTTATAACAAAAACATTTCACAATAGTACGATATTTAGAAAAATACAGATAATTAGATAACCAAACCATTTTTCCCCTAAAAGTCTTTACATACTTAAAAACAACCTAAACTGAAAATACTTCTTCAAACAATTCCATACTACTTACAAAAATTTAGGAGTCAAACATACAAAATATAGAGCCAAACAGCCAAGCAGTGATTTATAACACAAAGCCTGTGCCTTTATTATTTTAGAGCAATAGTATATTATTGATCACTGATCAGTTAGACTTGAGCATCAAAGCAGTCACGAAAGAAATAATTGTAACAGGGATTATACATGTCACTTTTACAAAATCAAGAGTAGTTACAAGCATCTTCATGCCACATCTTGTTTAAGAAGAAGACAGACTTCATGAACCGGTCACAAGAAGGTACACATTCATTAATGACATGTTTTAAATTAGAGACAAGAAAATGTAAAATATTGTGGATAATATGAATATTATTGTATTATTTCACTATAAGAGCAAGCGCTACCTCTCCATATCAGGAAATATTGCATAAAAGTTGTTTTATAGCAGTTTTAAGTTATACCTTATGAATTATGTCTTAATAGTGTGATTTATATCAGCAAATTGCATCAAGTTTGATTAACTGTACCAACTGCATCAAGTTTGATGAGCTGTACCAGACATATTATTTTATGTCAAGATATTTTAACATTTGTTCCTAAGAACTTTGAGTACTACCATTAAGTATGCTCTTTGTATTCAAATAACCAGTGTCATAGTTACTACCCCAAAAACATTAAAACATTATCTGGAAATCTTATTCTTTTAAAGAAGTAACTAGATGACACATATACTTAAGTTCTCTTAAAGTTCTGCAGAATTATACTCCGCTATTTTAACAAAATACAAGAGAGTTACTTAGTTTACAAACCTTTGTGGTAACATGTACGTTTGAAGCTTAATGCAAGAGTTGTATATTAATCCACCTCAACCTTTACAACGGTAGCCGAAATTCTGTTTATTAAAAACACAATTTGGTGTTTTTGGTAAGCTTGTTTCTTCACTAACTCAGTACATTTATTCTGCTTATCAAGGATTTAGCAGCTACATATATCACTCTTTACAACAATTTATTACAGAAAGCTGCAAAAAAATTAATTCTCTTTCTTACCTTGAATGAGCGGTATGTACCGTGCAAGTAGCTTTGCCCTTTTCTTTTCATATCCTTTTTGAGTGATATCTCCTAGAGCAACAAAGAAAGAATAAATGCATATAGTCTTCTCAATATATCTTCTCTATTTAAAGAGGTGACATGGGGCTTTTTTGTTCAAAGTAAAGGAATGTATTAATTCGTAACTGTGTCTGAAGATTGGGTAGTATATAGGAATAATGCATGACCTTATTTATGCCCTGCAATACCTGAGCATAACAGCACGACTCCAAAAAAATTAAAACACTTAAAAACTTCCCAGGTTCCATAGGTCCAAGTCAGTAACCAAGCATATATATATGTTGATTAGTATCTACATGGGGTTGCTTTTGCAGAGGGTATCTACTATACTGCAGAACACAGCAGCTCTATAGCAGCACAAAAGATCTGCTGTGTTAATAGAAATGAACAGAGAGAACGTGCTTTGTATCACACCATTCTCTGATACTAGAAGTGTTTATTGCAACAAAGCTTAAAAAGAACATACTTTAGCATGCAATGGTGCAATACCTGTTTCCAAACTATTCAGGATCCCCTCTCTGTGCAGATTACATTATAAACTTACTCTTTCAACTGGAGTGAGACACTATGCAGTTCTAGAGGAAAACAAAGCAAACTTCATGGCAGTCTATTAGAGAAATACACAGCTTTAGCAAAAAGTGTGAACTAAAAATTACTGTGAAATCTTAAAGATAGTTATATGCTGAACTACAAAACATACAACAGACAGAGCAAACCAAAACTGAAAGTCCAAAAAAATGACAACAAAATAATTTAATCATTTTGCTGATAATCAATACATACCATTCAAAAAGAAAGGGGAAATCCACAGTATCCCTTGGATGTACATTAAGTATTCAGTCACTCTACATATGTAGGACACAAGACTTTGAATGTGCATGGAAGGATGGTCCTTTGAACGTTACAACAGAAAAAGCCTCTCTCCCTATTTTAAATACCCTGCCTGTACATTTCCCTCAAAATATTAAAGGGCATAATCCAAACTATCATATAAATTTTAAACACAACCCTTTCTCAAATCTCCACTTTCCTCTGCCAAGATTGTTTGTTGCTAATATGAAAGTATCATGACTCAGACTCAGCACAGTTATGCAGTTTACAATGAAAATAAACATTTAAGTATATGTGGACACAGCCTACTAACACAGAGAGGTGCTAGAAGCTTGAAGGTACTGTTCAAAATAAATTCACAAAATATGAAGAACTCAAAACAAAATAGCAAGAGGCATATGAATTTTAATAACTTATACAAATGGAATACCAATTGATTAGGATGCATAGCTTTTAGTTCTGCAAAGACTACCATCACGTTAACTCTGCTTTCCGTTTAAAAAATATGTGGAAAACCAAAGCAATCTCCTTTTCCCAGCAAACGGTACAGAACACTATATATACACTGCAAGACAAACTTGGCATACCTTATCTTGGGAGAAAGTAATTATTTTCATAGCTCCATATACAGTCCAAATAATCCTTATGTCAAACTTTTGTGTAAGTCAATTACCTTGCCAAATACCAGCCAATTGAAAGGATCCCCACAGCAGAAACAGATCAAAGCATATTGTTAAGAAAAGTCTTGTTTAACTTAAAATACCTTATAAACTTTTGCTCTTTGAAAGATCAAAAGTTCATTCATCCTACCAAATAAAAAGGAATTATGAATTAAAGAGCTTTCCTTGAAGCAGGTTAGGAAAAGTCTGAAGTCAAAAGCTTCTCTGTAGACCTTTCAGGCCCCTGTAGGAAAGTCAGGCACTGCACAGCACAGATTTCTTTGTTCCTCTCTCAAAAGCTTAGGGGTGGCTCCACAATTGCTCCCCACCCCCACTACACACACAGTGCCACAGTGGGATTAACCCATCATCTTGGGTTCTTTGTAATCCCCCACCCTTTCCCAAAGAAAAAGACTCTGCGCCAGTCCCAGAGGCACATCTGGTGTTGCAGGGCCACAGCTGCTGTCATTTAGCCTCACTTTCTCCCTAGTTATTAAACTAGACAAAGCAGTCTGATGTTCCTCAACCCCAGTGAACCAGCTGGGAACATCTCTGTGTAAAGTCAGAAACCGGTTTGGATGATTAGACCTGTCAATCTTTTGCTTGGAAGAAATACCTATTCTAGAAACGTGTCAAAGAGGTTAAAACAAAATGAATGAATCTAGTCAGAATAACTGAAGGGCTTGAAAATTTTGGCTGTCTACAACCTTATCAGAAAATGAATGCACCAGATTCTAAACTGCAGCGTTGTTTCCAAATCTATGCAGGTGTGTCTTCATAAGGAGAACCCTGTAAATATACTACAGGAATGAAATATATAGATACTAATTTTACAGTCAGTGTGCATGTATTTTACTGTTTTTAAAACACTCATTTGGTAGGCTACAGGAGATATACAAATGTTCAAATCTCTAAATTAAAACATACACCCCTCAAGAGGTGTTAAGGGAAAGTTAGGCCACTTTTCACTAAGGCAGACAGGTCTGCTGGGGTAGAACTTTTTGGCTATTTAAATTTACTGTCCCATACTGGTATCGGTAGGAGGACTGAGGAAAACACCTTCAGAAGATAGTACTTCCACAGCTATCCTTTCCCTTTAATCTGAAGATAAGCTTAAAGCACTTATTAGGCAAGAGCCTCAATTTCCCCAAATTAGTGTTGCTCTTCTGAGTTATTTTGGTTTGTGGCACCTGAGGATCTGGCCAGCAAACTCTACCTCTTCTTTCTCCAAGCCAGTAAACTACTCAAGCTTAAGGTTCTACTCCAGCACATGAGCTTTTAATATGGCAGAAGTATAGGAAAACTAACTACACCCCCCCCCCATAAGTAGCAGCAAGGACCTTAGTTTCCTATTCTTGACTCTCAATTCTGCACATTCAAGCACTCACAGTTTGTGAAGCATGCTAAAAAAAAAGGCACAATTATATACAAAGCCAGAAATTTCAAAATTCATCTTTTTGACAAAATCCCTTCAAACAGCATGGATGAAATATCATAACTAAAAAAACAACTGAAGCCTCCCCTTTCTTTTTAAAATTAAACATACCAAATAAATGTATTTCTAGGTAAAGGCAAAGTTTCAAGCCACAAGATCAATACTTAAAATATAGTATTTGGAATTAGAATAAAAAAATATTTTGCCCCATAAATACATAGTGTGCTTTAATTTAATTCCATAACTAGGGCATAAACTGACTTTATAACAGTTTTTCTAAAACTAGATAGCAGGTTGCAGATGCCTCACAAGTCAGCTTTACATTGCAAGACACTGACTGTATAACATTACAGCAATAGGCAGTGTTGTCAAATCAATTCCTTTGGAGAAGCAGTAAATGCATATTTGTTTGCTCTTCTAAAGGTATTAATGACGTGCCCCCGAGACGTTACATAGCCATTTCAATATACTCGGTGCCCATTCTCAAGTCCAAATCTCTTTGAAATCAAAATCTCTTGTAGATATTTGTAGGACTCAAATGCTAATGGTAGACTTCAGATTGACCATACAATGTGACAGGACTTACCAAAACAATTTAAAACTATCAGTTTTATTTAAAATAAAGAATGGTCCTTAAACCTAGGTACCTTTGGATATTGGAGGAGAGCAGACTGCTTTATGTGGCAGCTTGCCAAGCATTACCGAAGTTGCTTTCAAATATTATCCCATAGTCTTAAATCATAACTGTTTTCTAACCAAAAAGGTTTGGATTTGGAGACTTAATTGTAAAACCTTAAAACTTGCAAAATAAACTATTTTTAAACAAATCATAGCCATTTGAATGGTTATATGAAGGAAAAAAGTAATCTTGGCTTCAATATTCCTCCTATATTAACCAGACTTTGGGAAATAATAAGGAACATGTACAAAAAAGGGAATATGTTGATATTCAGTGAAGATCGAATCACCATGGCAAAGGGTCTGACTTACAAATGACTTCTTTGCGTACATCATACTGTAGCAGGCTCGCCTTTCAGAGCTTGAGTTGAGTCCCAGGCTTGAGATTCTTGTTTTGATTGGTGGAGCCCATCCACCAATCAGGAGGCAGCAAGAGGAGTTAAGTTATGCCCCTTTCCTAACAGGAGGGGGAGAGGAGCTCCCCCCCTGGACCTGACTGAAGACTGCAACACTGTCAGGTCCAGAAGACTTCAGGGGTGGAGCCCTGGAGAGTATAAAAGGAGCTGCGTGCCCAGCACAAGGGAGATACATCCGGGACAGAGAAGAACAGGGCTTAGAAGAGCTAAGGAGAACAGCTCAGCAGGGCAAAGTAGTAGCCCGGAAGTGCCCCAGAAGACTTCCATCAGCGGGGAACAGCAGACAGCTCCAGCAGCTAGGCTCTCAGTGCGCAGCACGGCACATGGCGTCCAGACCCTGGGGGCTGCATGAGGCAGCTCAGGTCTACAACCTCTGGCATGTGGCAAGAGACACAGTTCACAGGCAAGTGCACAGAGCAGGATCTTTGGAGTGCATGGGTGGGTCAGGTCCTCAACCCCTGACACGAAGCTGGGAGCTTGCAGGAGGCGCTGCACAGAGGGTCCAGAAGCCGACCAAGCCTGGTGCTGCACGAGACAGCCCAGGCCTCCAATCCATAGCTACAGGTTGAGTCCAGGGAGCCAGATGGTGCTTGGGTTACTGAGCCAGCAGACAGGGCTGAGCCAGAGACCCCAGAAGCCCTGCATAGCAGAGCCCTGTTCCAGGGGACAGCAACCCCCACAAAGCCCACCACAGGTGAGACAGCAGTTTGGTGCAGAGGGCAAGGGCCATCCTCCAGGCCTGGGAGCTGTGAGTTGCAGGGAAAAAAGGATTCCCACAGGGGAGGGAGAGTTCCCCCTGGTTAGTTAAGGGCTCCTGAAAGTAGAGGTCCCACTGGGAGGGCCCCCCTGAAGTTACCAGCTTCCTTGAAGGGCTTGGGAAAAAGACCAAGGGCATTGGGGTTTCCCTTTGGGATTAAGTTTATTTTTGAGGTTCTTGTACCATAAGTGGTGTGATGTCGTGCCTTATATTTTGTGAACTCTCACATTTGTAAATTAGTAGATGAGTTGAGTCCTAGGGCTCTGCTGGGACCCCCTTTTGCTATTATTTCACCTGTTGTTTATTTGTATTTATTTGTAGTTTATTTATTGTTCACCTATACTTATCTACAGTTTACCTGTTGGATATCTATGCTTATTTTGGGGTTTATCTATTTCAGATCAGATACTTACCTGTGACTTACCTGTATATGGAGCACTGGTGTACAGTTTTATAGTATTTACCCAGAGGGTATTGTTTGTGTTATTTGTTTAGATATCATATTTTTTATATAGATAGATAGATAGATAGATAGATAGTACATATGTTTATATCTGTTTCTTTTCCTTGTGATAAATTAATGTAAATAAATTTGTATATAGTTAAGTCCCCTGACTGTCCTGCCCTGGTTCTACAGGGACAGAAGGAAACTGAGCAGTCTGCAGTTCCCCCACAGCACACCTGCCAACTAACAATTCCCTTCAATTGGAGAAGGGGAGTATACACCTGAGTATACCTGGGCTACAATACTTTTTCCAGTATTCCTGTTTAAGTATCTTGATTGTGTCAAGTTATTGTTTCAAATGGGATTACAACAAATATGGTTGTGCAGCATCATCAAGAAAATATGGTAACAGCATTACAGAAATGCAAATAGTGACAAATTTTGTGAGGGGAAGAAGAATTTCATGCCAGACAAAACTCAACTAGTTTATTGTATGGCCAATTCAGATATGCAGGCAAAGGTAAGTGATTCTACAAATATTGTAGTGCCCAGAAATATTTAAATTGGTACAAATATTTTGCAGTGCGTTTACTCGGACAACCATATTTAGCTATCTAGTTTTAATAGCACTAAATGTTACAAGGTTCTTCACAGACTAAAAATGCAATTTTCAACTGTGTTCAGTGTTGGTCTGACTGAAGTCAATAGGAGTTTTAACATTGACATCAATGGGCATTTGTACACGTTTGCGCTGCAGCACCAGCACTTTTAAAAGCAAACTGATGCATGCTGTGCTGAGTTGCGTGCATTGTATAAGCAGCGAAATGCACATCAGCACTGAGAAAATGGCAGCGGTGCACTTTTGAACTAGAACACCTCAAAGGTGTTCCACTGCCACTGCCATTTTCTGAATGCTGAAGAGCATTTTGTCACTTATACAACTGCACAACTCAGTGCAGTATGCATCAGCTCACATGCAGAAAGACTCGATTAGTCGACCCGCCGGATCTCTGGCATGTTGCGGGACGAAAAGGTATATTTATAAATGCCCAGTGAGATCAAGCTGGGTTAGCGCTAAATACTTTTGAAATGCCTACTCTGAACATCAATTTAAATATCACCTTTTCATTCCAAGACACACACACAAACAGATAAATAAAATAAATTAGGCCATTATCTTAATTTTACAGATGACTTAGCTGAGGGACAGAAATGGTTACTGAGACTCAGTGTGGCAGAGCAAAAATCTGGAACGTTTGGACATACTTTATAATACAGCGCTGTGCAAGTGCACAAATCCACATCCATAAATGTGCATTTATGTTGAGTTGAGAAAGCCTCTTCCTTCTACATGCTGAACAGGATCTGACATACCAAGATAATCAAGGGTAAGAGCTGATACTCAATAGTGCAAAGCAGGTTAAATATCTAGATCACAAAAAGCAACATGGTAAACTTCCAGGCTTTGTTAGGCCAATTAATGAATTGTCTTTCTAGTGATTCAGAAATCCTTACTCCACAGGGAAACTGAAAAGCTGGATCCCTACAGGTCCTCTTCTATCCCATCTGCAATTTCTACAGAGCAAGCAGATTGACAGATGCTAACTATAAATAAAGATGCACGTGCACTAGGCTGATTCTGGCTCCTGCTGTTACAATTTAATTATTTGACAAACTGGCCATATTATGGAGAGAACTTGGTAGAAGCTTTCTATTGATGACTGGAACCTAAACTCTCATATCGCACTATTTTAGATGAGGTGTTCAGAAGAAATAGCATACATTTTTACAGCAAATACAACCAACAGAAGTGTAACAAACTTTGCATTACAATATAAACAATTTAAAACAGAATTAAAAAGCTGAAAACACATTTTTATTCAGTCTTCAAGTCCTGCAAAATTAAAACCTAATCAAGCATTTTTAAGTACGTCATACACAAATTCTTCCTGTGCTTTCAGTTTTACTATATTCCAAAGCTTGCTCTATTCTTCGACAGGGGGATATAATGCCAGTAATAAGCACCAAGTAATTAAAGCAGATAAAGCTTTCATGTCATACAATTATGTAAATCATGAGTGTTGCCTTTTCCTTTAATAATAAGCAGAGAAAGAGCTATGTGCATCTGGGGGGAAAAATCATCTGGTAGACTGTTTCCCACAAAAGGAAACAGGACAAGACGAACAAGTACATTAGCAATGGTTAAGCAGATCAACAATAGCATATTTTAAAAAAATGTATGACACCTATATTTATTTTGTCTTACATAGACAGCATCAACAAAAAATACCTAGGTACACTACAAGAAAGACTTCTGAAAAGGTAGTTGTGTGCATGGTAGTAAAAGAGCATATGTAGTCTTGCCTCATATAACAAGCAAGCACTAGAGAAATCTCACTACATTCTTATTCCTGCAGTTTTTAATTTTCAAGAATCCAACTCTTCTACTGCATCAGAAAGTTAGTATGAAAGAAGGAAATAATTATCCTTTGTATCTACAAGGCAAATTTTCAATTATACTAGACTGGAAATAATTTGGTTTTGATGCAACCACAATTTCCAAACCCCAACGAGTTGGTTTTTTGGTTTTGTTTCAGCCAGAGGAAGAAGTATCTTTAAATAGCTGCACTGTTGTAGTGTCCAGTCATGAACCACATCCTAGGCACTGCACAAACACTCAATAAAATGCAAAACCCTGCCCTGAAGATCATACTTTCTCATTAAGAGAGACAAAAGATGAGAGGAATCTGTCCAAATGGGAGAACAGAGTGAAACAGACTTTATGCAACTGACAGTAGCATCAATCATCTTAGTCTCTAACAGTCCTGTAAGAAAAGAAATTCTTTCCATTTATGAGCAGGGAAACTGAAGCAAAGAGAATATATACTAGTGAATCAGTTTCATGCAGGACAACTAAAGCAGAACCTGGATTACATTTTAGATTTGATTTTATGACCAAAGCATCTTCTATACATATATAAAAGAGCTTAGTCCATCTGTCCGTGTGTCTGTCCGTAACACTCTTGGGGGCTGTGGCTCCAGCCAGTGCTGTGTCAAGAATGCCCATCAAGAATGATGGGCAGGGTGAGCAGGGACAGAGCACCACCACCCACCACTCCATGCCTCTGCCACCTCCACCTCCCATGTGGGGGGCAAGTGGCACACAGCCAGGTGTGGAGCAGAGGCAGCATAGGGAGGTGGATGGTGGCAGCCACCTCCACGTGCAAGCTCCCCCCCTCCCATCATTCTTGACAGATAATGTGATAGTTAATCATAAGAACATCCCTTCACAAACTGGATAAACACGTTTAAAACCCAATGAGATAGAGCAGCATATCATAAAGGCTAACGATAGACATTCAAAAAGCCAGAGCCTGAATTAATCCAATCTTTGCAAGTTACTCTAACCTGCGTAGATTGAACTGATTTGCAAGTGGACAGACATCCACTTTTGACTCTGAAAATGCAGGCACATGCCTACAGTGGCTCAGGCCAGAGGCCAGGACATGCTAAAATGAGCCCTCGGCTAGATGGAAAATAAGCTAAGGGAAGGGGCACGGCCAGGCCCAGGCAGGCCTGAGTATGACTGGGGAGGGGTTTAAAACCCCCACCCTGGCCTGCAGGGACCCCAGCCAGGGTCTGCCTCGAAGGGGTCCCCAGTCCCCCACCCCCACTCACTCACTGGCTGCACGAGAGGGGGTGGGGCCAGACCCCAGTAGCCTGAGAGAAAGTAGGGGCTTTAATCCCCCCATTGCGGTGGGACAGGGCAGCACAAGCACTAATAGGTTCTGCTCTTGCACCTGGGGCTGTGGAGGCTAGATGCCAGTAGCCTGAGGGAAGGGTGGGATTTAATCCCTCCCACTGCAGGCAGCGGAGGTAGAGGGGGGAACACTAACACAGTACCCTGGGCCCAGTCCCTCCAAGGAGCAGCCAGCTGGCTGTGGGGAGGAGGCAAGGAGAGGGAGGATGTGACCTGGCTGCAGGGTAGGGTGGGGGAGCCACGGCTAGTTATGAAGCCCAACTCATTGCTGCCTACCACTGCAGCAGTGTTGGGCTGGGGCAGCCTCAGGGGTGGAGGTCAGCACCCACCACCTCTTGCCTCCAGCCTTGTGCAGGAGGTCACATTTTGCAGGTGGGCTGCAGCTACAGCAGGCTCCTGCTCATGACAGCAGCACGAGGTGCTCAGGGCAGGCTGTTGCGGGCCAGGGGCATGGGCCTGAGCCGGGGCAGGCAGTGGACCACTGCAGCCAGGTCTGGCCTAGGCCCATGGCGCAGGGGCCTAGGCAGTGACTGGCCTGAAGTAGCCTGACCCGAGTGCCCAATGCTGCTGCAACCAGGCAGTGGGTGATGGGTGCTTCACCTGCACCAGCCATGATAGTTTGCTTCGCCGTTGCTGCTGGAAGAGGGAGGGGTGGGCTGCCATTGGCCAGTTGCTGCCTACGTTCCTGAGCTGTAAGGCCAAGTTAGTTTGGGCTGCAGCGGCACATTGCCTCCTCCCATCACTGCCCATGCCCCTGGCCCACAGAAGTCTGCCTCAAGCACCTGACCCCCCACGGCCCAGGGGTGCAGCCTGGCCCCACGGCCCAGGGGCAGAGACAGAGACTAGCTCACAGCAGCCCACCCCTCCAACTCCCAGCAGTGGAAGGAACCATTGTGGCAGGCACAGATGAAGCACCTGTCACCTGCTGCCTGCTCACGGCAGCGCTGGGTATGCGAGGCTGGCTGCTATGGTCCAGTCACTGCCTAGGCCCCTGGGCCATGGGTCCAGGCTGTGGTGGTCCATTGCCTGCCCCCACTGAGGCCCATGCCCCTGGCCCGCAACAGCCTGCCCCCAAGCCCCTGGCGCTGCCATGGGTAGGCAGAGGGTGACAGGTGCTTCACCTGCACCCACCGCAAGAATTCACTCTGCCACCAGGAGACGGAGGGGGCGGGAATCCATGCTACAGCCCACCCGTAAACTGTAACCCTTGTGTGGGGCTAGAGGCAGGAGACAGCAGGCACTAACCCCTGCCTCCTGGGACTGCCCCAGCCTGGGCCACAGCGGTGAGTTAGACTCCATAACTAGCCCCGGCTCCTCCCCTACCCTGCAACCAGGTCACATCTGCCCTCCCCACAGCTGGCTGGCCGCTCCTCGGAGGGATGCGGCCCAGGGCACCCTGTCAGTGCCCTCCCTCCCCCACTGCCTGAAATGGATGGATTAAACCCCCCTTCCCCTCAAACTCCTGGCATCCAGCCACTATAGCCCAGGTTGTACAAGCAGAGCCTATTGGTACCTTTGAACACCCCCCACTCCCCTGCAATGGGAGGAATAAACCCCCGCTTCCCCTCAGGCTACTGGGGTCTGGCCCCACCCCCCACTCCTGCTGCAGACCCGGCAGAACTCCAGAGCAGGGTTTCCCCATCCCCACCCTTTTCTCAGCCAGCTGAAACAGTGATAGTGCTCTAGCTAGGAAGAGGGGCGGGGCAAACCCTGCCTGGCTGGAACAGACAGCACAGCCCAGGGCTGCAGAGCACACTAAGATGCTGGAGGACTCTGATCTAACTTAAACTATGAAGGGACCTTGGACAGACATTGCATAAACTAGTTTGACCCAAATCAGTTAAGTCTGATACTACATTCAGCTAGGTTTATCTTACACCAGTTTCGGCCATTCTGGAAGTGATTTATGTGCGCTGAATGTATGTTGTTACAGGTTTAAACCAGTTTCTGATCACTTAAACCAGTTTATGTCTAACTTCTGCCCCTAGCCAAAATGTTTTAGAGCAGTTTAAGGCTGCAGCTTCTTTCCTCAGCTGTAGAGACCAGTCAGATTTTTCTTTGAATTTGGTCAAAAAATTAAGATATTAGCTAATTCATAAGCGCCTAGATAAAGTAAAATGCAGGCTTTTAATGTCCTGCTAAGTCTTACAGTAAGTTTCATTCCTTTTTCACACCCTTTAACTGCTGATAAATTTTAGGTTATAAACTGCTTGGAACCAGGTTTGACTCTCTCTCATGCATCAAGCAAACAGTTCATATTACTGGAACTGTAAATAAAAAGTTGACAACTGGATTTTAAGAAGGCACAAGAAAAAAATTAAGGAAAAGTTAAATTAACAGTGGCTTCAAGATCTCAAGTCTTAAGCACCAATTATTCAGAATGATTAAGAAAAAAAAGATACTGAGTTTTGGAAAAAATATGCAAGAGGCAAGGATTTCTTAGAGTGATATAATGTATTGGACCAACTGAATAGCTGAAGTAGTCAAACAAGGTTTTGAATGCAAGACATTCTTAGATCAGGTCACCTGTGCACTACAGTAGTGATTCTCCAAAGGCTTTCATGAAGCCCTGGTTAAGGTGTCACAGAATACTAGCACTGTTAGGTGGGTAAACACTTACACACGATTCACAAGATAAACCCAGAGATTTCATATAGGATTCCATAGTGTCAAAAACATTCTAACCTGTTGTGGTCTTTCTGAGTTCTTTGCAATGGAAGAATTGCTCTTTTTTTTTTTTTTTTTTTTTT
>NW_017729031.1:84454599-84455772 GCF_001723915.1 Gavialis gangeticus
CTTTTTTTTTTTTTTTTTTTTTTTTTTGAGACTGTGGAAAAATAATGAATGAAAGCTAAGTGGGCATTTTCTGAGGTGGGGGGTGAGTCTAGCAAGGGGTGCTTTGAATCTATAAATTTTGAAAACTACTGCACTAAACAAAGTTGGTTTCAGCTCATGCTAAGGTCACAGGCAGAGTCAAGGGGTGTACAGACAATAAGAATCTGGACAAATTTTATTTTCAATAGAAAGAAAAGCATACATATACACTGGGCACAGTGAAATATAACATCACCAACACCTTGGATGTAAAGGGTTTTATTATATTGTAGCACTAGCCTATAGATTGCATCTATACCAGGTCGGTACTCCTGATTTGTTATAAAACCATACAACTTTCCCCTCACCTAAGATCCAACCTAACATTGTTTTTATTTCTTTTTCTTAGGAAGAAAAAATTGTAAGAGAAAAGGTCTTAGGTTCATTTTTTTAAAACAAGTGGGAGCTAAATTTTGCCTTGAATTCCTTAAAATATAGAACTATAATAAAAAAGATAAAAATCCCATCACCTACACTAATTTAATCTTCCTAAACAAGAAAACCTTACTCTGAAAGCAATCAACATTCATACATTTTTAGCTAACCAGTTTTTATACTAATTCGCAATCAATCTCTTGCTTGGAACTATGATAAAGTTACAAAAAAGAAAGGTACAACCTTTCTAAGAGATTAGGACCTTGCCAAATGCCTTTTGCTAAGACCCTTTATAAACCACTACTACTCATTTTCTAGAGACGTATATACATTTTAACTGAGCTTTTGCTTAGTAGAATATGATCAAATAGATAAAAAAATTATGTTGCTGCATTACTTTCACTGATGCATAAACTTTGCTAATTTTGTACCACATCTGTCTTTTTGTTTACATCTATTCCTCCCCTGCCTTCTAAACTCAATACTCAGTTCATCCCTCCCTTTATCCCTGGAAATAGGCGCTTGCTTCTTTCTTTTCTCCCTCCTTACTCCTTATTGATCAGGCTTTCCTTCTGTATTGGACAGATTGGCATGAAAGGATCTAGGCGAAGCTAAGCAGGGACAAAAGCAATGCAGGGACAAGAGCAAGAACTTCCCTTCATAGTTTCTAGGGTTGGAAGGGACCCGAGTAGATCACCTAGTCCGACCCCATGCCATGGC
>NW_017729031.1:84455783-84456381 GCF_001723915.1 Gavialis gangeticus
CCCCCACCGTTAAGTCTCTTTCCCCTCAACCGCCTTGTATCCTAACCCAAAGCACTTCAGAGTGCCCTACCTCTGATTCTTTGTTAATTGGCGAGGATGTGTATTCCTTAACATAGTTACTCCTGCAAGTTTGTCAAAAGGCGAATCCTGGGCCATCTCACCCTACCTCCCCCCTCCCCACCCTTTCCCTTTCCAGGTCTTGCACAGAAAAAAAAAAAGAAACAGCAGTAAAGAGGAAGAGATAGTGAATGTGGGGTCTTCAGTGAAAGAGGGAAGGAATCTATGAGGAACAGAAGAAGTAGGAGAATGAACAAATGAAAGGTATGCAGCAAGAAAAAAAGTGCTGGATGAATGGAGTGTAAGGCAGACAGCAAACTGGCTAGGTCATTGGGCTCAAAGGGTAGTAATCAATGGCTCAATGTCTAGTTAGCAGCCAATATCAAATGGAGTGCCCCAGGGGTTGGCCCTAGAGCTGGTTTTGTTCAGTATCTTCATCAACAACCTGGAAGATGGCATACAGTGCACCCTCAGCAGGTTTGCAGATGACACCAAATGGGGGTGGGGAGGAGTAGCAGATACACTGGAAAGTAGGGCTAGT
>NW_017729031.1:84461381-84463489 GCF_001723915.1 Gavialis gangeticus
TGGGGAGGAGTAGCAGATACACTGGAAAGTAGGGCTAGTATTCAGTGACCTAGACAAATTGGAGGATTGGACCAAAAGAAATCTCATGAGGTTTAACAAGAACAAGTGCAAAGTCCTGTATTTAGAATGGAACAATCCCATGTACCAGTACAGGCTGGGAGCTGACTAGCTAAGCAGCAGCTCTGCAGAAAAGGACCTGGGGTTACAGTGGACAGTAAGCTGAATATGAGCCAGCAGTGTGCCCTTGTTGCAAAGAAGACTAACAGAATACTGGGCTACATTGGTAGGAGGGTTGCCAGCAGATCAAAGGAAGTGATTTTTCCCCTTTATTCAGCACCGGTGAAGCCACATCTGGAGTACTGTGCCCAGTTTTGGGCCCCCCACTACAGAAGGGATGTGGACAAATTGGAGAGAGTCCAGCGGAGGGCAACAAAAACGGTTAGAGGGCTGGGGCATGTGACTTCTGAGGAGAAGCTGAAGGAACTAGGCTTATTTAGTCTGCTGAAGAGAAAACTAGGGGGAGATGTAACAGCAGCCTTCACCTACCTGAAGCGTGGTTCCAAAGAAGATGGAGCCAGGCTGTTCTTAGTGGTGGCAGATGACAGAACAGGGAGCAATGATGTTAAGTTGCAGCAAGAAAAGTTTAGGTTAGATATTAGAAAAAAAACCCTCCTTACTAGGAAGGTAGTAAAACACTAGAACAGACTACCCTGATAAATTGTGGAATCTCCATCCTTAAAGGTTTTTAAGACCCAGGTAGACAAAGCCTTCTCTGGGGATGATCTAGTTGGGGATGGTCCTGCTTTGAGTGGATTAGATGACCTCCTAAGGTCCCTTCCAACCCTAATTTTCTATCATTCTATATACTAAGAGAGGTGAAGAAAATGGTAGGAAGCACTAATCAAATGGTTGGGTTTGAGCTTACGGCAGGAATTCGCTACACCAAAAGAAATCTTAGAAGGAAGGTAAACCCTGAGCACGCACTTCGGATTTTAAGCTCCTTGAGACAGTGAGTACGTTGCTTTTTTATGAATAGAAATCTCAAACTTACAGTGCCATAGCAGTTTTTATTTAAAAAAAAATAAAGGAAAATATGAGCAAGTAGCTGAGAACAAGAAGGAGATGAGCCCTCTAACATAAGCTTGGATTGCAAGACTTGAAAACCTGTTCTATCAGTTGAAAGCCCGAAAAAGATGCCAATTGAGCTAATTCACAGAACACTGTTGGTGGGAACACCAGATGATAATAAAAGATACTGGGGTAAATGCACTGAGTGATGGCAAAGGCAAAACTGAATTAATCAAAAACTGGTCAATGAAAAAAATGCCAATGCACAAGAAATGCCTTAATTTTACCGCAGAAATGAAACCATCACACAATATTAGAATGATACATTTCAGAACTATTAGTTTGTTTAGGCTCCCAATTTGGGCCCCTATTCGTTAATAAAACTTAGGCACATGCTTAAATCCATTGCTATTCAAGGCAGAACTTAAGCATATTTATAACTGCAAGGGTGCATACAAGGCTCTGACTTCAATGTGGCAGACATACATGCTCAAATGCTGACAAATAAAGAAAGCTTCCCTGATTTACACTGATTTGCAGAATACTAGGCTTAGAAGGGGTGAAAAAAACCTGTTGGATATTTTTAAACCACTATTTCTTTACTACTACAGATTTATTTGTAATTATGTCATAAATATTCACACGCATTTAATATGTCATAATCAGCAATTGATTCATAGATTCATAGATTAAGGGTCGGAAGGGACCTAGTAGATCTTCTAGCCCGACCCCCCGCCAGGGCCGGAGAACAACAAAAACCCCAAAAAGAGAAATGGGACTCAAACGAGTCCAGCTAGGTGGGCATCCAGCCTCTTCTTAAAGACCCCCAGGGTAGGGGCCAGCACCACTTCCCTTGGAAGTTGGTTCCAGCTCCTAGCCGCCCTAACGGTGAAGTAGTTTTTGCGGATGTTCAATCTATACCTCCTCTCCAACAGCTTGTGCCCATTTCTCCTTGTTATGCCAGCGGGCGCTAGGGGAAACAGCGTCTCCCCCAAACCCCTCTGGTCCCCCCTAGTGAGTCTATAGACAGTCACCAGGTC
>NW_017729031.1:84463712-84474343 GCF_001723915.1 Gavialis gangeticus
TCACAAATGTGCTCCTTGATGATCTTCTCAAAGAGTTTCCCCAGGATTGAGGTAAGACTGACGGGCCTATAGTTACCCGGGTCCTCCCTCTTCCCCTTCTTGAAGATGGGGACCACATTTGCTACCTTCCAATCATCTGGCACCTGGCCCAAACAACTAACAACTAATTAACAACTAAACTGATCAGCTCATTCAGACTGAGCACGCTAAAGGGTGCTGCTGAGTATTTTATACCCTTAACCTCACTAGCAACCTATTGCTTTGTGCACAGATTGGCATTTTAATGCACCTTCCCCCAATGACCATGCATTTTCCTCTTCTGGTCCCTTTTAAGGACCAAACAATTCGTTATACTAGCATCAAGCAATTCTGTTTCCTCCAAAGGAAAATGATTTCCTTCCTTTTCAAATGCTTTACCCTTTAACTTTGCAGATGTTTCATATATAAAAACAAACATACATGCACACCGTTCAATATGTTCGTAGACTGTAATTGTTAAAATGTCATACTCCGTAACAAAGCACTGAGTTACTCTAAAACACCTTATTATTCTTTCTTCTCACTGACCTTGATAACACGAACATTGTACAGAACTGAGTCAAATGAAAATGTGGCTTATAACATTTACAATATGCCAGTATAAGTCTGTTTCATGCTCAATCTTATATGACTAAATTTTAATGCAGTAGTCTACACTGGATTGTTTCTACAGAATGAGATTTATTAGATTTGGGATACTGTGCTGCATCACGTGTATTACATTAAATCCTGGGTACAATAAGCTTCTGGCAACAGGTTATCAAAAGATAACAATGTTAGCAAAATGCAAAGAGCTCGTGTTAAAAAATTCAAGGATTAAAAAGCAGAACAATAGATGCATCTACTATTTCATGTTCATGGTCAAGGGTTGCAATATGCCAAACCTCCCTATGCAGTAGATTGCCATTATCTACTACCTATGAAGTGAACCTTACATTGCTCTTCACAGCATACACAGAAGAAAAATGGATCCAAGAGAGTCACTTTAACAAAATAAATTTCCTAACTAGTGCCACTGCAAATTAAATAAAAGCATTTTTACATTGCTGCGTTCACCAAAACCTATTTGTCCAAGGTCGTATTTTTGAAGTTGCATCATCAAAATTTACACTAAGTACTATAATATTCAGCCTAGCTAACAAGCAATTATTCAAAATGAGGGAGAAGCACCTATCATAAAACGTACTGGTAAACGTGAATAAAAGGTCAAAATTCCATCATTATTCAGAAAAATATTTGTATCTGTGGTTTTCTTTTACCCAGTTCTTGTGTGACTAATTAAAAAATGACAATTTACAGTACAACCACTGGGTAATTCTACAAAATGGGTGGGACTATAAGAGTGCTCAGAGCTAGCCACAAAATATTTTAATTTCATTACTATCTGCTGAAAGGCAGAACATATTCTATTTGCCCTCAGATAAACTGGAATATCATTTCGTCCGTAAATATATCGTTCATGTCTAAGATTGATTTTGGAATTTCAAAAAAATCCAGGTCAAACTACTGTGTGCAAGTGACTAACACTGTCAGGAGAAATTAAAAAAAAAATAATAACCACACTCACAAGGGAGCAAAGCAATAAACTAGAAAACAGCTTCAAAGTTTTACATTTATCATGTCACCATTAAATTTTGTGGTAGAGCAAAAATTATGTTGTAGCCACGACAGTTCAAAAAACACCATTTTAGCATTATTTATAATCAAGTCCCTTATCCTAAATAGCCTATTAAAAGCTGACAAGCATAAATAAAGCATAGTCTGTAAACAGTTTATTTTATCAAGCTAACCTGTATTTAAGTAAAGTTTCTTGTACTTTCTGTGCTACTGTATAATCCTTGTAATCCTGTTGTGCAAACATGTATTTTATGAGAAAATCTGGATTAACAAAGGATTTACATTCTAACCAATGCCATGCTGATTTAAATATCACTTAAATCACATACATTTCAGAATAAATGAAGGCAACTAACTTTCATTGCATTTCTCAGTATCTGGGTAGAATTATAATTCCTTGTAAATGACAATGAGCACATGCACAAGAAACAGCTTGTTTGAGCATTCACGCTTGGCATAAACTTAATTTCTGCATTAAATGGAATTTATACCAACAAAACATAAAGCTGCCGTTACGTTTTGAGGATGAAAGCGACAGGAAATAATTCACAATGGCTAGATCCCAAATTTTTCTGTCTAATGAAAGGATGTGACAACTTGTCATGTAAGAATTAAACTAATTTGCAGAATGTTAAGAGGATATGGAAGCAAAAAGAGTAAGCAGTTATTGATTAGCAGGGATCCTGGTTTTCTGTTTAAAAATCACAAATTCTCTTGATTACAAAACCCCAAATCCACATTTTTTCACAATTTAAATGACACACTACTATATACAGACATTAGGTGAACACAATATTTTATTGATATATTTACAATTTTTAAGCGATTTGGAAGCCTAGCAGTACTCAATCACTACAGTAAAAAAAATTTTAAATGCCTATAAATTTTGGTGTTTGATTTTGAATTTTTTTTATCATGGAAAAATCAGAGCTCCCCTGCCCCCTTTGCTCACCAGGATACAGGTCCAGCTGTGGCTGCCCCCCTGCTTTGTTGTGCTGAGCAGCCCTGATACACTGGTGCCCTGCCCATGCCATTGCCCCTCACTCCCCATGCACAGTCCCCTGGCCCTGCTGGTGCCCCTCACACCTCCCCCACAGCCCCCTGGTCCTCAAGCCCCCCCAAGCCTGACAGAAGGGGCCCCCAGCTGCCAAGGCTACAGGGCCAGGGACCCAGGTCCGCAGCCCCCTGCCTCCCCCAGCAGCTCCCAAGCCCAAGCTGCTGCCTGCAGGAGGCAGCAGCTGCTGTGGCCCGAGTGGAGTGTAGTAGGGGGTGGATGTAGGCTGGCAACTGCAGGCTTGGTCACCCCACCCTGCTTTCCTCCTCCTAGTGTCTCCAAGGTCCAGTGGGTGGGACCTGGCATGGCAGGACATAGCAGGGAGGCACAGTGCCACTGCTGGGATCCCAACACTGCTGTGGTGAAGTGTCCCCTGCCTGCCCAGCAGCACCAGGTGGCACAACTACGCACCAGCCCCCCACTGCTACTAGGCAGGCAGGGGGCACCTCACCATAGCAGCATGGGGCTCCTGGAGCAGCGCTGGGCCTCCCTGCCCTGCTCTGACACATTGGGTCCCACCCAGTGGGCCATGGAGGCTCCCGGGGGGAGGGAAGCAGATCAGGAAGCCCCAAGTCTGCAGGTGCCAGCCTGCTCCCACCCTGTGCACAAATCTAGGAGGCACATGCCCCCCCCAGGGAGTTCACGCAATGGTGGGGAGCCAGCCCCCCACTGCCCCTGGATGAACCACCTGCAGGTCCATCCCACTCTCCAAGCAGGGGCTCAGCAGCCCTAGGCCCCAAGCCCCATGTACCTCCCCAGCTGGGCAGCAGCCCCAGCCCTGCCCAACTCCCTCCCACCCTACAGGCATCACACTATCTCACTCCCCTTCTACCCTCCCCCCGCCCCCGGATGAAGCTGTTCTCCACGCTGCCTGGGTGCCACATGTATGTGTGCATGTGATGTCCCCTAGCTGATTGCTTTCCTCCCACTCCCCCGAACATCTCGTGCCATTTCCTACATTTTCTCCTTAAAGTAAGAAATCTGTGTTTTACCTCAGTGAGCGAAAGACCGGGATCCCTGTTGATTAGGCCATTAGCTATTGTAATAAACTTGTCTGAGCCCCAGGATGAATAACAAAGCCATATGGTACCCAACAGGCGGTAGAGAGCAGCTCTCTCAAAGGGCAGGCATTGTGTTTTTCCTGTTTTCAGTATTTTGGAAGACCACAGTGTATGCAAGTGTCCACATCAGGAAGGTGCCACAAAATTCTTAGAGTAGCTCTAATTCTGTCTTTAAACTATGTAAGAAGTACAATCTTACTATTACTTAAAATTTCCTTCTATTGAAATACTTTTGGCAAAGCTTGGTGAAATACTTTTGGTACCCTGTATTTTGGGGTAAGGAGAAGGAAGGGGAAAGGAAATACTAGTCAGACAACAGTAAGTTTTAAAGAGGAATCTTAAGTGGCATTAAGGTCATATAACCTACGTATAAGGCACCATTTGGTTTCTATGATGACAGTTGTACCTTGACACATAAATGGCAACTCTTTGGAAGTTTTCCACATTCCTAACATTTTATAATACAGTAATTGACTGCTCAGTATATATTGCCTTTCAGGCAGGATTAACAGATGCTTCATCTGGCATCGCCTGTAAATCCTGACTCGTTATCATAATTTAATTTTATACTGTAGATGCTGCTGTTCTCCATACAAGAGAGAGAGAATTGACCTATCTATTGAAGCACCGCCATGAGCAACAGTTGTCTCAAATCTCCTAGTTAAGAACTGATAAATGGTAATCTAAATTCAAGATTTAATTACCTGTTATGCTAACAGGGTAATTTAACTAATTGATTTAATCCAGTCTTTTTAATTGGAACCTTTGATAACTAAATAGCAATTATAAGATTAGATTAAACTGAAGTTATACTTTATTTTATAATTTAGTCTCAACAATGCCTTTGGATTTTTAATATTTGTAGGTTTATTTTTATTAAAACCAACTAAAGTATATAGGCTCTCTCCCCAAATTAAAACATGCTTTAGAAACTGAGAATTCTGGAAAATGAGCTGATACATCTGACAGCATGTTTGGATACCACCAAAATAAACCTTGTTTCTCTCATAATAAATACAAATTTGCTACCAAATCCTTTTCTCTTCAACTCTGCTAGTTTACCAAAGGAACCATCATGCTCTGGAACTCAATCCCTTTTTAGAAGCCTAAAGGCCAAGAGAGCACTAAAGTTGGGAAGGGGTGGGGGAGGGAGGCAGGGAGTAAAGAGGACAAGAATATGTGAAAGGATAGAGGTGGTGGCAGCAGAGGCGAGCGTGCCAACTCAATTAACTAGTCATAACACTGAAAATAAAGCCATGCCAGTGCTTTTTGCTTTTACTCTTTGGCCAAGTACAAACATTACACTTCTACTGGTACAAGTGATCAGAAACCAGTATATACCCATACCAGAACAGAAGCTCAGCGCACACAAATTGGCTTAAAAATGGTGGAACCCAGTCCAAGATTCATGCCAAACCCCGCCCCCCCCAGGTGTGCGTGCGCACATTTTGTTCACTACTGATATCAACTACACCACTTACAGAAAACTGCATAACTTAGTTTGGTTCCACCTCAGGGTTTTTGAATGTCTCTACCTAGCCTTTGCCTACTGAAACTCACTTTAATCCTAGCTCCAACCTGGCTACTAAAAGCTAACATGTCCAAGACAGGCTATATCAGTTCAAAACCTCTCCTAGAACCCTACCTTCCCCCACTACAGCTGTTTCTTTTGTCCTCTGCCCTTGCTGCTGATACTCTTACAAACTTGGGCTCTGTTAGTGGCTAAATTGTCAGGAGCTGCATCAGCAGCTCCACCACTTCCAGCTGTAGCTTTGAAATCCTGTTCCCAACAAACTCCTTTGGTAGTTTTCATTTCTGCAGACATTTATATCAAATATGAGCCGTTGAATTCAATTTGAGATTTTAAAGTAACACACTTTTTACTAGCAGGAGCAAAGCTGATTTACATTCTGCATGACCGTTCAGTTTGAGGTTAACTGCTTAGAATCCAAACTTTTATTTCAGGACTAGTAATATGAAAATGCAAGACTGATATAACTAAGGGAATTTTAAAACTCTTTATTTTCATGGCTTTGAATTTACTTTTTAACAGAAATGCAATCAAATTAGGGCTATTAATTATCATCGTCAACATGCGCAACTGAAGCATTAGTCCCTGAGCTCATTTTTTTCAACACATTAAGCGCACACATTGTTCTGGAGCCCGCACCTGGGCTCTGCTCTGCCACCATCACCATTGCCTCCAAGCCACCCAGCGGGACAGTGGTGGCAGTCAGAGAAGCCACAAGGCAGCCTAAGCGTGGGCTCCGGGCTGCTACACCAGGAAGGCGAGGGGCAGCGGCAGGTGCAGGAAGGCGTACACAGACATGAGCAGCTGCAGCATGCATGCACCCAGGACTGTAGCCCGGTGGTGTGTAGAGCAGCACCCAGCAGGTAAGTCTGTGGAGGGGAAAGGGTGGGGGAGACAAAGTGGGGGGCATATCAAGGCTTCCATGGTGAGGGAGGGAGTGGGGCAGGGGAGAATAGGGCCCCAGGGCTGGGGTGAGTCATGGGACAGAGCCTCAAGAAGCTCATGCAGGGGCACAAGGGGGTGCAGCTCCCCGCTGCTGGACACCCCCAGGGCAGGTATGGGGGGCATGTGCCTCCCAGATCGGTGAACGGGGCAGAGGTGGGCTGCCTGCTGAGAGCTGGGGCTCTGCACCCTGCTGCCTTGGCCCTGGGAGCCATGTGTTGACCATGCTGCACCCCCTGCCCAGCAGCGGAAAGCATAACAGGGTGCCGTGTGGCTCCCAAGCAAAGGCAACAGAGCCTCAACCCACAGCAGGCAGCACACCTCCATCCTGCACGCAAGTCTGGGAGGCATATGCCTCCCCTGGGGGTATGTGCAGTGGTAGGGAGCTGAACTCCCCTGCACCCCTGGATGAGCCACACATGGCTCCATCCCACCACCTGCCCTGGCTCCGGGGCTCCATTCACCACAGCTCCTGCACCTGCCCCACTCATTCCCTCACCACAGGGGCCTTGATCTGCCCACCCTCACCCCTTCTCATCCACAGACCTGCCTGCTGGGTGCTGCTCTACACACTGCCAGGTTGCATTCCTGTAAGGTTACCATATTTCCACTTTCAAAAAAGAGGACACCTGTGCGGTGGGGGGTAAAGTGATTGGGGGGGGCACAGTGATATGCCCATGCCCTGCCCCTCATTCCTGACCCACAGTACCCCACATCCTGCCAGGGTGGGTGGGGACCTCCGCCTCCCTGGGCTCCAAACCCCACACGTATACACACCCCAGCATCCCTCCAAGCCTTGACAAAAAGTGCCCCCCCCATATACTCTCCACACCCACCGCAACCATACAAAGTACCTGTATAATTTTGAGTTTTTCTGTGCAGAATTTTGAGGGTTTAGCTGTTCAATTAAAATTGTGATCAACTGCAACTAATTTTTTTTTAATTGTGCAACTAATCGCAATTAATTTTTTAAATAATTTGACAGCCCTAAATAAAAACCTAAGTATAATACTATAACCAGAAATTTGCAGCTGCTTAGTTCTCCATGTATGAAGCATTTTTACACACACACACCCACAACCCTACTCCTCAACCTCCAAAAAACAGTTCTAAAGCAAATGCCATGTTCATATACAGGAACACTTGAACATTTAATAGATGTAGTTAGAATCTGAGTTGAATAAAATGAGAGCAGTCTACCATGAGTATTTTATTTTGGGATGTACTCTTAAGATTACAGCTTAAATTCAGAATTACAGAGAGCTCTCTCATTTTACCCTGAATGCCATGAAGCTTGATCTTTGGAAGCAGCAGTACATGGCGAAATCCAGGCTGAATCCCTTATCTGGTTCTCAATACCAGTGGTCATCATATGTTACTATCACCAATTTTGTTTTTAAGGCTGAAAGGAACTCTGTGATAATCTAGTCTGACATTCTGCATAATAAAGACTAAATACAAATTAATTCCTATTTCAAGTTGTAATTGAACTACAGCAGGGATGTCAAAGAGTCAGTCCACCGGCCACATCTGGCCCATGGAGCCCTATCATCCAACTGCCGGTGCTGCCAGTGGGTCTCTAAGCCACTCATGGGCAGCATGTGTGGTGTGCCAGCTGGCCCTGTACACCTATTCCAGCCTGTGTCCTGGAGTGACAGAGCAGCTGCCACATACAACACAACTCTGGAGAAGCAGATCAGCCGCCACATGCAGCACAGCCCTGTCACGAGCTGAAGCAAGGGCCACAAGAAAGGAAAGTGGAAGCGGGCAGGGCAGGGCAGCGCCATGAAACTGTGCCTATAAGGAGCATTTCCCCACGGGCAGGACCCAGTGGCACAGAGTGCCTGTGGAGGAGACCTGAGAAGGGGAGCAGGTGAGGCACTACATCAGGGCCAGGACAGAGTCTGGACCAGGGCCACCCCTGGAGTTGCTGCACCACATGTCTGAGGCAAAGGGCGACTGCGGGGAAAGAGGATGCTGTGCACTGGCAGCTATCCATGTTCAGCAGCTGCTCTCCAGGCTCCATGACAGACTGGAGCCTCTCTGTTAAAAAGGTGTGCCCAATTTCTAGCCTGGAGTTGCCTAGCTTCAAATCTTGGATTTTATCACATCCTATATGTAGGATTAAAAGCCTAGTCGCCACATTTGGTACTACATGTAGGTGCTTACAGCCTGTGACTGAGTCATCCTTACCCTTCCCTTTGATAAACTAAATTGATCAAGCTCTTGGAGTTGCTCTAAAGATTGATTAAAGGATCGGTAAGCATTCTTGTGGTAGTCTTTTTCTGTCAGCTCGCTCCAGTTTATCAATATGCTTCATGGATTGTTGACAACAGAACTTCATAGAAAATTTAAGCAGCTGTTATACACACATCATATACAGACATAGCATAATCTTCCTACCCTAGATGCCCATACCTATGTACAGAGTAATTCACTGATATGCATGCCATGTTCACTATATGGTTATATGGTTATCTGCATATTGGTTAAATGAATAAAAGACTTAAGATGTACAGTATCTTCCAGCCCTACCATCTACTTCACATTTTATTTAACTATGTCATTTGCTTCCGTCCCATTCAGTCTCTGGCAAAGGATTGGTATAGGAAGCCCCCAAACTGACAGGGGCTAGCCAGTTTCACAGGAACCTCTCCCTCATTTTCAAGGCTTTTCTGCTAATACAATAACACTGCTCAGTGATAAGTGCATTGTTTACCTTATTTGGAAAACTACATTTTCTGGATAAGTACTATCTTTTTTCAGTCCCAAAGCTACGTACTTAAGTGTATACAGTGATGGCATTAGATCTTTAGGCCACTTCATTGGGAATTCATGTTCAGCTGATCATCCATTATAAACTTCCCCAATCCTTTTTAGTCATTGTTCCTTGAATAATGTCCCCATGTCCAGTAACTATGGTCTATATTTGCTGCTCCTGTGACTAGCGCATTTACAATATCTCATATTCTTATGAAAGCAATATACCCATGTTGCTTCTGCCCAACTTGCCAAATGATCCAGATCATTCTGAAATCAGTTACCTAAAACTATTTACTTACCATTCCCACAATTTGCTTGTCATTTGAAAGCTCTGAATATTTTTTCCAAGTCATTCATAAATATTGCTAAACAGAATTGATACAAGAACCTATGCTGCAGAATCACCTAGAAATCTAGCCATTTAATAACTCCTTGTTTACAGTTATGTTTCCAGATAGCCCAGCCTGTATTTCTGCAGAGTTTGGACTAGAAGGCCCGTAGGATTCAATCTAATCCAAAGATTATGTGTTTGATTTTTTTAAGAACTATTAATTAGTTTAATTCTTTTAATGTGATTTTCCTCCTTACTAGTTTCTTAATTAAACTTTCATGTGGCATTTGTATACATGCTTGGGGCACAGCACCAGATGCGTCAGCTCACATGCTCCGCAGACTTGATTAATGGAGTCTCTGGTGCGTCAGAGCAAACAAATGCATGTGTATAAATCCCCATAGGTACTAAGTCAAATGCTTTACACAAGACCAAGTACATTACATCAGCAGTATTCCCTTAACAACTGAACTTGTAGTTAAATTAAAAAATGTTAAATTTGACAAGATTTATTTTCCAATCAATCCATGACACGTAGCATTAATTGTATTTCATTTGTAATTATTAGTCAAATCTCGTATCAGCCTTTCCACTACTTTGTCCAGAATGGATATCATGCTGACAGTCCTCAAGTTACTTGGTCATCCCGTTTCTTCATTTGAAAGGCTGACAAATAGGGCTGCACCAATAAAGATTTCTTGGCCAATACAATGGCCAATTATTAACTAGCTATATTGGCCGATACTGATTCAATAGCCTATTTACAGGAATGCACCCAGCAGCTTGGAGAGCAGCCTCCTGCCGGTAAGTCTGTAAGGGGGAAGGGGCGGGGAAGAAGTGCGGGCGCAGATCCAGGCCCCAATTTTGAAACAGGGAGTGCAGCAGGGGTAGACACTGCCTAGTGAGTGTGTCCCCAGGGTGGGCATGGGGCAGAGCTGCATGCGGCTCATCCAGGAGTTACGAGATGAAGGGGGGTGGCTCCCCATCATGTGCACCCCCCGGGGAGTCATGTGGGGCATGTGCCCCCCCAGATTTGTGCGAGGAGAGGGCGGGCTGTCCACTGCAGGCTTAGGGGCAGAGACTATGCTGGCCTCTTCCCAGTGGTGGGGACTGAGCCAGGGCTGTGCTTGGGGCGGGCAAAGGCAGGCTCAGCTGTGTGGGGTAGGCAGCAGCAGTGCTAGGAGGGGTGGGTACAGGGAATTCTGGGATGGCCATAGCCTCCCAAACCCACCCCTAGTGCCACCACTGCTATCACCCACCCCATGCAGCTGAGGCCACCCTACCCCTTTTCCC
>NW_017729031.1:84479343-84483052 GCF_001723915.1 Gavialis gangeticus
CAGAGACTATGCTGGCCTCTTCCCAGTGGTGGGGACTGAGCCAGGGCTGTGCTTGGGGCGGGCAAAGGCAGGCTCAGCTGTGTGGGGTAGGCAGCAGCAGTGCTAGGAGGGGTGGGTACAGGGAATTCTGGGATGGCCATAGCCTCCCAAACCCACCCCTAGTGCCACCACTGCTATCACCCACCCCATGCAGCTGAGGCCACCCTACCCCCACCTACCCCTTGCAGCTGAGCCCAGCCCATCCCTGCCCACTCTGAGCACAGCTGTGGCCCAGCCCCCTGCTTGGAAGAGGCCAGAACAGCCCCTGGCCCCCAGGCCCAGTGGGCAGCCCACCCTCAACTCATGCACAAATCGGGGGGGGGGGGGCACATGCCCCCCCATGTTCACCCTGAAGTCGCATTCAAGTTGGGATGAGCAGCAACCCTCAAATATGGAATACACTTTCTTCCATTCCATAAACTGACTCTTCAGAAGTATTTTCTGCAGTTTCTAAACTGACAACCTGGAAATGACACTTGCAAGTTTCAAACTGTGTGGAATTCTTCCCTGTCCTATTCTCACTGGTGTTCATGGCCCATTCATTCTTGCTGGCTTGTGCCTGTTTAGAAGGTATTTTAGTCCTCTTGCTTTATTTCACATGCCCAAAGCTCCTACACAGTTTCTTGATGATCAGGTCCTTCTGTTTTTTTATTTGAAATGGCAATACTTCTCAAATAAGGTCATCTAAGTAGTCCTCACACGCTCTGATGCTCTGCAGTATCAGTATCTGCCCTTCCAAACACCAAATCTTATCTTTCTGCAATCAACAGGCACTTCATACAGAGGAAGAGAAAGGAAAAAGAACATGGCACAACTGTTGTATATTGCAACCACTGTCCACTGCTGCCCACAACAATGAATGTAAACAGCATTCAGAAAAGGAAGCTTAACATATTTCCTTTAAAAGGTCCCTTAACTCTGTGGCTGTGACTGCGACTGCACAGTTCACTTGGCATATGATGCGTCTACAAAGCTTCACTCAGATCTATCCATCAAACAGGGAAGGAATTTATTCCCTCATGAAAGGTTCTATACGTGATAACCAGACACCACATATGCCCCACCAAGACATTCAGACCTGATCCATTTGGCCTGGCGCGGGCCAGAACTTCTGCTACAGCTATCATCACAGACTGTATAAGGCTTGCTAACACCCTTGTCCCCCAACACCTCCAAGAACAGGATCTAAAGCTAAGCCCTCCAAAACAATCTTGTCAGTCACTCTTGTTCACTCTTTCCTTCGAGAGCTACTGTTTTAATTTTTTAGCTCCTGTAGTCTAAATAGGAATGGGTGATTAAGGCACCAGTCCCCAGTGCCAACTTAGGAGGCAAGCAAGAAAAACCCAGCAGTTGCTGCTGCTGCCACTCAGGATGCAGGACCAGTGTTTATCAGGCATGCTCAGCTGCATATATTTGGCATCATCTGAAGAACCTAACAGTACTGGCAGAAAAGCAGAGTCTGCATCTATTGCTAGCACAGGGTGGTGGTAGTTCTTGGCAGTAAGCAATGGCCTGCTACATAAGAAAGTTATTTAAAAAAAATCATGTTTAACCACAGTAAAACTGAATTAACCAACAATACTAACCATGGTTTTATGGCCAGATACAAGTAGCTTTCAGCATTATGACAGCAGCAGGGCTAACACAAAGCTGAATACAACCTGTCTTTGGTGTATCTTTGATTCACTTCACGCATCAACTTTGCATAACAATATCTTCAGGAGTGGCAGCCTATGACTGAATTAAAAGTGGCAAATACTGCTCCTTAAAAGTATGTTATAGAATCTCATTTGTTAAGTGTGAAGCTTTACCCTGCACACAATGGTTTCTTGAATTTTTGTCATTAGTTGCACCCCTTGTCAAGTTAATGAAGTTTATTGCCTTGAAGAAGCACAAACAGTAGTAAAACCTCCTCCAAGTCTTAGCCTTGTTTTGCACACACCCTACGGTGCCAGGTCATTACCTCACCACCAAACAGTCTAGGTCAGGGTCCTCTTTCATGGGGATTTAAAAAATCCCATTCACTTACTGCCCTGAGTGAGCAAAATTATCAATGGAGCAACTGGCATCCTGCTCTTTTTTTTTTTTTTTTGCATTTCCTATTTGAAAGACTAAATATAACTCAAGCACTGCATCCTCTCTCCTTCCTGCCATTAATGTGTAAACTTTTGAACAGAAAAGAGGATTTTTAGAACTGAGGAGCAGCCCAAGTGGTAGAGCTCAGCAAAACAGGCAGAGAAAAGCAGGGCTGTGGGCAGGAAGTCAGCAGAGTAGACAAGAGGTCACAGTGACAGCAGATCAAGAAGCAGAGCCATGCAGGAAGAGAGCACATCAACTGACAGCAGGCCATGTGAAGAGCTGAATGCCTGCCAGCAGCTCCCATAGAGATGCCAGCAACCGGAACACACAAAAAAAATGAGATTTATTTCTTCATTCTACCCTCCTGCAAGTGAAGTCTCCCCAGAAGAAATCATCGACAGGAAAATACACTTAAAAAATAATCCCAACTACATAATTCATAAAGCCAGGCAATTAATCCCAGTGGTCTGCTGACTCTCCCAAATTTCCACCCTCTTCCCCATCACTTTTCATACTGTATTTAAGCCAAGTCTTAATTTACAATGATATTTACACTGAGTGCTAATTATCTACAGATTTATTTACCGAGAAGAAATTTGAACCATTCTGAGTTCATTAGGTGGGAGGCTGAGGAGAGGTGTGGCAGCACAAATATTTTTCACTTTAGAAAGTAGGTCAAGTTCTCAGGCTAGATAGCCACTGCAAGACAGTTAAGTATTTTAAGCTCCACCACCACCCATACTACCCCTGATCTTTTAGCAGAGACCACTGGAAGGTACTTAAGACCATGCGATTCCTCAGCACTCCCATTGCTGCTACTGAATATACCTGTGATTTCAGAACAGGGGCAACCCCAATTGCCAAGCAGGAAGGGGAGCCAATAAATATTGGAATAATGTACATATAAAAAAAATCAAAGTGTTAACTTATTAAGAAAGGGAACTTATAACCTATAACAATTTGAAACCATGTGAGTTTTAAGAACTGCACTAATGTTTATTGTAAACATTTTAGGTTTATGTCTGTAGTAAGGTTAATGACTTTCACATCTGTTTCCAGGATCATTTCAGGTCACCTTACATGCAGTTAGTCTATAAACAATTTCTGTTTCCCAGAGTTATTTTAACCCATTCGTTACTACAGTAGTGGATGCACCCTGCACTATAATTTTGAGTGAAAAAGGTGTGCTACCCACATACTAGATATATAACAACTTGTATGCACACTTCAACATACAGATTTAAGAAATAAAAATAAGGGCAAGGTGATATGACGCTGGTTGAAACTAGGCAAACTACATTGACAAAGTGCTCTCCCCTCATCTCTGCAGCTCTATAAGCATTTCAGCTCTGCCAAGATGAATGGTAAATGAAATCTTAACATTAATAAGTCTCTCTGGAATAGTTAGTAACTGATGATTGTAGATTTTAAGTATAAGCCCAAGTAAGACCAAGTTTTCCATGTTCTACCTTTATCAACTAAACAGTTGTTACAAAGATAAAAAAATTCAAATTATTGCAATTTTTAAGAAAGCATTCAAAATTAGTAAATTTTATTGGTGCTTTTTCATATATTTAAAGTTGGGAAAACT
>NW_017729031.1:84483163-84484401 GCF_001723915.1 Gavialis gangeticus
CACTTTTCATACTGTATTTAAGCCAAGTCTTAATTTACAATGATATTTACACTGAGTGCTAATTATCTACAGATTTATTTACCGAGAAGAAATTTGAACCATTCTGAGTTCATTAGGTGGGAGGCTGAGGAGAGGTGTGGCAGCACAAATATTTTTCACTTTAGAAAGTAGGTCAAGTTCTCAGGCTAGATAGCCACTGCAAGACAGTTAAGTATTTTAAGCTCCACCACCACCCATACTACCCCTGATCTTTTAGCAGAGACCACTGGAAGGTACTTAAGACCATGCGATTCCTCAGCACTCCCATTGCTGCTACTGAATATACCTGTGATTTCAGAACAGGGGCAACCCCAATTGCCAAGCAGGAAGGGGAGCCAATAAATATTGGAATAATGTACATATAAAAAAAATCAAAGTGTTAACTTATTAAGAAAGGGAACTTATAACCTATAACAATTTGAAACCATGTGAGTTTTAAGAACTGCACTAATGTTTATTGTAAACATTTTAGGTTTATGTCTGTAGTAAGGTTAATGACTTTCACATCTGTTTCCAGGATCATTTCAGGTCACCTTACATGCAGTTAGTCTATAAACAATTTCTGTTTCCCAGAGTTATTTTAACCCATTCGTTACTACAGTAGTGGATGCACCCTGCACTATAATTTTGAGTGAAAAAGGTGTGCTACCCACATACTAGATATATAACAACTTGTATGCACACTTCAACATACAGATTTAAGAAATAAAAATAAGGGCAAGGTGATATGACGCTGGTTGAAACTAGGCAAACTACATTGACAAAGTGCTCTCCCCTCATCTCTGCAGCTCTATAAGCATTTCAGCTCTGCCAAGATGAATGGTAAATGAAATCTTAACATTAATAAGTCTCTCTGGAATAGTTAGTAACTGATGATTGTAGATTTTAAGTATAAGCCCAAGTAAGACCAAGTTTTCCATGTTCTACCTTTATCAACTAAACAGTTGTTACAAAGATAAAAAAATTCAAATTATTGCAATTTTTAAGAAAGCATTCAAAATTAGTAAATTTTATTGGTGCTTTTTCATATATTTAAAGTTGGGAAAACTATAAAGCAATCTCTTCTAAAGTTACAGTTGTGAGAACAGACTTATAAAATGGATGCATCAGCTACAATGGTATAAATTTTATGGCACACAAATTAAGGATGCAAAAATCAATGAGTTAGAAAATGCCAGGCTTAATGTTACCCACCCACC
>NW_017729031.1:84484412-84486659 GCF_001723915.1 Gavialis gangeticus
CTGTTCATGAGACAGATTATTTTTTTAGGTAAAAATTTAATCTTTTTTGCTCATTATGTGGCCTGATGCTTTTTCTTATTTTGCAATAAGGTCAGGTAGGCTTACATTTCAAACTGGGTCGCCAAGGAAGCCTGAAATGTAGAGTACTAATTACATAAACTGCAAAATAACTAATAGTGCTGCCTATGCTTAAGATTCCCTGACATTTTCCATATGTAACAGGGAGTTTTCCTTTCATGTCAATTGTCTAAAGATTGATTTTTCCTTTCTACCTTGGGAACGTAAAATAATCTACAATGAAATGTCAGATGCTCAGCATGAATTTTGTTTTGCCTGTTATAGTATACACCACTGGTATTTAGCCAAACACTATTTTCCACTGTAATACAGCTTTGAGAGGATATTTGTCCCACAAGTTCAGATGGTTTGCTATAACACAGAAACTACTTTTATAATTTCCTTGTGCAAAGACAGTTTCCACATGATAAGGAAGTTATCTTCTGTAGCACCACATAAATGCTGATTGATTACAACTGGCTATCTGTAAAACTTGAGAGAGAAAAAGACAAATTTCCCCAAATTAACAATAAAAGTTAATGTATTACAATCAGTCGGTTAATTTAAACAATTTAAACTTTGCATTCAATAGCTATTTTAAATACATTCTTGCACAGAATCCTATTGTAATTGTATCAGATTAGAGAAGGTAGCTAAATTGCATTCCCACTTAGCACACATCTTTAAATTAGTAAACAAAGCAGTTGCAAGAGTAATGACTGGAATGCTAGGTTTAACATGCTTAGCATTGGCCTGTTTTTCAGGGGCAGAACATTAGCCTGATGAGTAACTGTTTAGCCTCCAAAACTCTCCCATGGAATCACAGGCAAGTGCCTCAGTGATCTGCTGCTTGCACAGATGGTAATGTCTCCAATATTACTGCTTTTACTCAAAATATCTTTTAGCCTTTGATTTCTTAAGCTGAGCTCTTACCTTTTAAAGCTGTCATTTAATTTTAGCAACAATAAGCATTCTAATATTATAAAAGCCTTTATCTGTCTGTCTATAACACTTTATTCATGCTTTGATGGGCTGACAAACAGCCAATCAGAGTGTGAAAAAGTGTTCAGACAGGTGGCAACATGCTGCCATGATGGCAGGGACACAGGGGAAGGAGCTGCAGGGTGAGGTCAGCGCAGCTGGCCTCAACCCCCCCCACCCTGTTCCCTGGAGGCAATGGCAATGGAGCAGACTGAAAAGGGGGGGGTGCGGCAAGGCCTGGCCCCCCCCCGCCCAGCTCCCTGCAGGTGGCAACGATGGAGTGGGGTGGAGGGGGGGAGTGAGGCCACCAGAACTGGCCTCGCACCCCCCTTGCTCCTTGAAGGTGACAGCGGTGGCACGGGGGTGGAGCAGGGTCAGGATGCTGCAGGGGACTAAGGCCACTGGCACTGGCCTTGGCCCACCCCTCCCCCCTTGCATCACTGCTGCCTGCAGGACTGACCTGGCAGCAGTGGGGGAAGAAGAGGTCTCGGACCCATCCCCCACTCCACCCCACCCTCCCCTGCGTCAGCCCCGAGCCTGCTCCTCCTGTTCTTCCACCACTGTCAGCCCGGGCCTGCTGTTCCTCCCTCCCCCGCAGTGGCCCATCTTCTCCCCACCTTCGATTCCAGTCCTCTCCAACATTGGGCCTGGGCCTGCTCCTCCCTTTCCCCTGCCACTGAGAAAGGGAAACAGGCCCAGACCTCAAGCAGCAGGAGGGAAGGGGAGAGCGGGCCAAGATGGGGTGGGGGGCTCCATCTCCACCCACTCCCCCTCCGTCATTCTCAGCAGCCAATCAGAGTGTGAATGAAGTAGGCATTCTGCCACCTGCTGTCCCACCATGATGGCAGGGACCGGGGAGGCGCCAGGCCATCACAGCTGGCCTGGCCCTCTCCCCACTCCATGGAGGAGGCAGCAACAGCATGAGGGGGTGGAGAACAGGGTCAGGGCCACCATGGTGGAGAGGGGGGTGGGGGGGAAGTGGCCCTGGGCCTGAACCCAAACCACTGAAAGGGAATGGGCCCAGACAAGGGGAGCGGGGGCACAGGGCTGGATGCTGGGCTCTGTCCCCACTGGCCCCCCGGGAGGGCGTGACTCCAGCCCCAGCTTCAAAGCAGCAGGGGCAAAGGTGGGGGGAGCAAGCCTGGCCCCATGCCTCTGTCCTCACCCAGCCCCCACCCCGGCAGTGGCAACCGAGTGATGGAGGGGGGG
>NW_017729031.1:84491659-84500821 GCF_001723915.1 Gavialis gangeticus
GGGGGGGGGGAGTGAAGGCCAGCACCACTGGCCATGCCCCCTCCAGCCCTGCAGGTGGCCACGACAGAGTGAATGGGGGGAGGGGGGGGCTAGTACTGTATTAATACCCTATACATCTAGTATCACACCAGGACTAAATCTTTACAGGAGATTCTGCATTTCAACAGACATTCTTGTTGGAAAGCAGGGGCTTTTTCTGTGACAGTTAAAAAAAACCCACATTTCAGGCATCAAGAATAAGAGACACTGAAATTTTCTGTAATGGAAGAGCAATTAAATTACCCAGATTCATAATGCAATCCACAAAATATTTCAAATGAATTTAGGTTTCAGATCATTATGGTATGAAAACTGTATCAATCAAAAATGCTTTTTCATTTAATATATTGAATTTAAAGGCAAGAGATGGAAACATATAGAGGGCTTTGCACTGGCATCCAATAGCAGTAAGATTGTTGTGGTTCCAAGAAACTTATTTGGGTTCCTTCTGGCAACTTTAGGCCCCCGTTTACTTAATCACACCTTAAGTTGTGACCAGCTACATGTTTAATTAATTAATGGAATAATGAAACAAGGAATAGAATCACGACAAATTAGAATTGGAAGTGACCTCAGAAGGTCATTTAGTCCAGCTCCCTAGCAGGACCACCGCCAAATAGATCATCCCAGCCAAGGCTTTGTCTACCTGGGTCTTAAACTTCTAACAATGGAAAGTCTACAACTTTTCTGGGTAACCTGTTCCAGTGATTCACTACCCTCCTAGTGAGAAAGGTTTTTCCTAATATCTAACCTAAACTCCCCTTCCTGCAACTTGAGACCATTGCTCCTTGTTCTGACATCTGCTGCCACTGAGAACAGTCTAGCTGCATCTTCTTTGGAACCACCCTTCAGGTAGTTAAAGGTTGCTACTGAATCCCCATTTAGTCTTCTCATCTGTAAGCCCCAGGTCATTTTCTGCAGAAACCAATCAGTTCCCATGCACTGGTACAAGCTGGGGCTTTTCCATTCCAAGTGCAGGACTTTGTACTTGTCCTTGTTGAGCCTCATGAGATTTCTTTTGGCTCAATCCTAACCTTACCCTCCAGCATATCTACTATTCCTCCCAGCTTGGTGCCATCTGCAAACTTGCTGCGGGTGCACTCCATCCCATTTTCCAGGACACTGATGAAGATACTGAACAAACCGACTGCCAGCTAGACACAGAGCCATTGATTACTAGCCTTTGAGCCAAATGATTCAGCCAGTTTTCTACCCACCTTAGAGCCCATTGATCCAGTGTGTATTTCCTTAGCTTGCTTTTGAGAATGGCTTGGGGGACTTTACCAAAAGCCTTAGAATAAAGTCAAGTTATGTCATGTCCCCTGTTCTCCCTGCACCCAGAGAGCCAGTCATCTTGTCACAGTAGACAATTAGGTTGGTTAAGCATGACTTGCCCTTGGTGAATCCATGCCGACTGTTCCTAACCACCTTCTCCCCCAAGTGCTTATAAATGGATTTCTTGAGGACCTGCCCCATATCTTTCCAGGGACTGATGTGAGGCCAAAAAGTTATTCCCCAAAAAATGTGAAATACATTTTGGGGCTTGTTCTTATCATGCCACTTTAACTGAAAGTGTGGCCAAATGCTCCCTGTGGCAGACACCACCCACCAAGTTTGCAGCAGCAGCAGAGTTCCTTGCAGAGGTGGTATGTACGGAGTGCTTCCCCAGCTGTAAGGCCATCAGCTGCATGGCTCACAGCAGCAGCAGTCAATGCAGGGGGGAGCCGAAGATCTTGATAAGGCACAACCAGATCTGATTCTGGACCCTACAACCATGCCTCCTTCTATGAATGTCCATGGCATGGCAGGAGGCATGACTGTGTGGATCACGCATCAGATTTTAACAAATCTTTACCTGAATGTCTAGAGGGGCCCTTAGAAAGACTTAAAGCAATATGAATATCTCTGAGAATCATGCACTACTTTTAGCTGTGTTCTGACAATAATGCAATACAAAACATTTTCTCAAATTTATTCACATTTTTTAAAAAGTGTTATGCCAATTAATAAGTAAATGGCTTCATTTAACCATTTTTGAAAGTTCAGTGCAAGAATAAACTTAGTAATGCTAAATCCCATCTGTTTCTACAACCAGGCAGTCTTCACACATAAAACCACCTGCATAAATTAGATCTACAAACATAAGACCACCTTGCTGCTAGTTTTTGTAGCAAATATTTATTTTCCTAATATTTAAATTAGAAATCTTAAGGGCATTGGTATCGCAGTAAAGTCTGCTCTTTAAAGGCTGGATATGCGTCTTTAGGATGAAAGGAGAAAACAGAAGTGGCTTTACTGTACTTGTGCCCCCCCCCATGTTGTTTACTATATTTCACAGTACTAAAATGACACTTCAAAGTCAACATTTCCAGCATAGCTCATGAAGACTAGAACATATACTGACATCAATAAAACCTATTTTCATCAAATACCTATAAACAAATATTTTACTTTTTTTTTCTTTTTTAAAGAAACCAGAAAAGTGAGAAGAAAATCAAGATTTTCACAGCAGCAGTACAAGACCATAAGAGCCAAGCTGGTCAAACTCTCAGTTTATTCTCATAAAAGGTTTTGGAACAGGCTTATGAATACAGAAACCCATTAGCTCAGGAATCAGGAAACTTTTTGGCAAAGGAGGCCAGAATAACACAGCTCAGTCTGAGGCAGGCTGGTGCTTCTGACGGCTGTGCACCACTGCCCCTTCTCCTGCTACATCAATTGTCCATTATAACGTGCAAGCTGGCCACTGCTAAATACCACAGAATTCCCCCCCCCACCAAAATACTGCTGATATCCTGGATTTGCACGCCAGATGCTATCACTTGGTAGACAGATCCAGCCTCGAGGTCATGGGCTCCCAACCTCTGTTATAGTGAATGGACTATTTGGTCAGGAAAATGATGAAGCAGCAGAATATTTTTCCCATTTTTCCCCATGTTTTTAAACAAAAACACATAGGCTTCAAACAGTGGCTTCTGTGATGGTATTTACTATGACTTTGCTGGGCAGAATCTATGGCTTCTTTGCATGAAGGTCCCTGAATGATATGTGCTGGTTTATTTGTATTATATTAAATGATCCCAAACCCATTTAAAATGCCATTTAAAGCAATTCAAGCAGACCCAAATACTAAAGCAGCAAAGACTATGCTGATTATTGTGAATGAAGGAACAAAATCTTGAGAGATCCTATGGATTTGCCTTTAAAACCTGCCTGCAAGGAGGCCCCACAGCTTTGATAATGAAAATATGCCTTTAGGAGTGTTAGGTTCAAACCCGCATTCATCAATTCAAAAAGTGAGTTAAAAATTTTAATTTCCAGAAAATATCCTTAGGCTTTTAGTACACATTTAAACTATATAGAATCATAGGGCTAAAAAGGATCTGAGTCACTGAGTCTGTCTTTTTTCAAGACAGAATTATCCCAAAACCATCCCAGAAATCTGAAGATACCAGGAAAAGATCCACAAGGTCTTATAGAGACACCATCTACTGTAGACACTGAGTTATTTCTACATGCACTTGCATGTACAATACATAGTTGAAAGGCTCTCAATGATTTATGGCATGCAAAAGCTCCTAATCTAACATCTCTGTCAGTTACAATGTTGTATATTTTTAAATGTTTTTACTCATCTCAGCTATAAAGTAATCAGTTTCTCTCTCTCCATGCAAATTTTTCAATTGCGTTTGTCCTCACTTGACATGTCTAAACCTCCCCTTTATGGTACTTTCCATATTACTCTCTCATTCTTTATGCATTTTAATTTTTTGGCCATTACTACACTTTGAATAGATGTCTTCAATCATCCACTGTGCTTCCCAGTCTTTTTTCTTGAGTTCAATAATTTGATTTAGAAACACAGTAAGGTATGTGATTAGTTCAAATTGTTCCATCCATATTGCACAACTTGGCATGTCACAGATGTCCACCAGGTGCCTTAATAATGTCCATTCATCTAGCTTGGTTAGGTTTCTCAACTGCTTCTCTGAGAAGTCTTCTCTGATTTTGAAGAACATGAATTATTTGATTTCACCTGGAAATTCTACTGGTTCACATTCTCTTCCTTTATTGGGAAAAGTGTATTAAACACCATTCCTAATGCACAAAAAATTATGTGATGTGCTATGATAAGAAATAGCCATTTATTCCTCTAGTTTTTCTGTCTTAGCCAGATTTTGATTCATGACAGTACTTTGCCTTCTGACACCATTGGTGCCTAGCTTCTTAGTAGCCTTTTGAGAGGCACTTTGTCAAAACCCTTTTGAAAGTTGAAAATGATGTAAGCCTATTTTCCTTTATCCATCAGTTTTCAGACACATTCAGATAGCATCTAGGGGCAGTTTTACACATGCTTGGGGGTAGGAGGCGGCACTTTAATTAGAGCAGCTACAAGAACCGCTGTAATTAAAGCGCCATAGTGTCTCAGACAGTGTCCCTGACCTTCAAAATGGTTGTGGGGGTTCTTGAACTAAAGCTCATTTGATATGCGAGACACAGGAGGCTACTGGAGCACGTAATTACCATGCTCCAGCAGACTTGATTAATCAAGCCTGTTCTCATGCGCTGTAATTACAATGCATTGGAGCAGGCTCCATGCTCGTGTACAGGCACCTTAGAAGACAAAACCATGATTTTCCTTGACAAAAGGATGCAAGTTAGACCCCACAATATTATGATGTCCTAAGTTTTATAACTCTACTTCAACTGTCATTTCAACCAGTTTACCAGATACTGATCAAGTCTTACTGGACTAAAATAGTTTTGTTTGTTTGTTTTGTTTTTGTTAACATAGGTCGATTTGCCATGCTTCAGTCTTATGGCATAGGACTTTTATGTACTTAAAACCTGAAGAAATGAATGTTCTGCTTTCTAATCAGGTTATACCATCTTTTTCTGACACCTCAAGTATGACAATGCCTCATCTTTATTATTCCAGCCCTGCTCTTTCCTGCTCTGTCTCATCTTAACATCACCTAGACTGAAAAAAAATAATTTCTCATTATTTTCCTTATTCTCACTTGTCTTCTTGGTTCTCTTGTACTCCTTGGAAGCCCAGAATATCCCATCGCGAACTGCTTTTCAACACAAGGATTTTTTTAATGAAAGATACGCATCTACAGCACAATACTTCACAGTAACTCCCTGTGAGACACTTAGGGTGTACAAAGTACTTTTCTCCATCTTCAAGATGGAGCAAGCTAAATTTCACAAAAGCACTATTAATGCATAGTGAGTGTGCAGATCAGGAGGTGGTGCACAATATATTTCACATCCTAACTTACCCATACTGCAACTTCCCCATCATTTTATTGTGTGGTTTCTGCTTCAAACGTACCTTGAATAATTTATTGTTTTTAAAAAATATTTAAATTGTTATGAACAATTTTGAATGTAGTTACTAATTAAACGGTTTCCTTCACAGTTTTCACCTTTTCTTTTGGTTAAAACAGTGAGATCCTTTTAAGGGTGATGTGGGGTGCCATGCAATATTAGTGCTGTTGGGTGTGTAAACACCTACATGATTCACAGATAAACCCAGAGATTTCAAATAAGAATCAACAGCATCAAAAACATTTCTGATTTGTGGTCTTCATGAATTCTTTGCAACAGAAAAATTGCTCTATTATTTTTCCATAGTTGAAAAATGAATGAAAGCTAAGAACTGCTACTTACCAAGGCATGCTTTGTATCTTATGATGGGATCATTGAGTCTAAAAAGTTTGAGAACCACTGGCTTAGAAGTAGGTATGCCTGGTGAGACTTTTATAACCTTCCTAAATTACCATGCATGTCAAATCTAAAAAAATTGAATTCAGGCATATAATTTATCTACTGTTACAAATCTTTTTCTACTAAACTTCTATTTGTTGGATGGTAAGCACCTTAGAGAAGGCATTGTGTTGCCTGAACATTCAGGAAATGCAGTTACATGCATCATGCAGCTCATAGCGCACATGTAACTGAAAATAATAAATCGTTATTCTTTAAACAATTTGTTGCCTTTGATCCAATGCATATGTCAGTGCATCAGATTAGATGCCTTTAGTTTAGAAGAGCGCCAAGAGGTGTCTGCCATGAGTCTGAAAACGAGTGGAGATGCACCAGTGTATTGTTGGTTGCATATCAGATCAGCACTGATAACAGGAAAATTAACATCATCAACAACTGGCTTTTTTTGACCGATAATGTCACTGATAAATGCCACGTGCATGCAAGCAGCCGCAGCATGCACACAACCAGGAATGAAGCCTGGCAGCTTAGACAGCAGCCTCCTGCCAGTAAGTCCGTGAGGGGAAGGACCACGGGGGAGGCATATCAAGGCACCCACAATGAGGGAGGGAGCGGGGCAGGCACTGTGACCCCAAGGCCAGGACTGGGACAGAGCTATGGGCAGCTTGTCCAGGGGGCACAGGGGAGGAATTTTTCCACCACTCTGCGCACTCCTAAGGGAGGTATGGGGGACATTGGCCCTCCCAGATTTGTGCACTGGGTGAGGGCAGGCTGTCTGCTGTGGGCTCGAGACCAAGGGCTGCACTAGCCTCTTCCTGGAGGAGGCTGTTTGGAGCGGGCAGGGGAGGGGTGGCTACAGGAAATTTTGGGGTGTCTATAGCCCCCAAGCTCTCCCCAGCACCACCCCTGCTTGGGGCACTCTGCTCTTCTGCCTTTCCCTTGGGAGCCCTGGTGCCCCAAGCAGGGGCGTCACTGTGGTGATTTGAGGGAGATATACCCACTGCAAAATTCCCCGTAGACCCCCAACCAGTAGCTATCCCTCCTAGCACTACCACCCCCCCCACCCTGCGCAACTGAGCCCACCCCACTCCTGCCCACAGCACCAGCTCAGGCCCACCACTGGGAAGAGGCTGGCATAGCCTCTAGCCCTAAGCCCACAGCAGGCAGCCCACTCTTGCCCTGTGCACAAATTCAGGAGGGGCCACATGTCCCCCTTGCCTCCCCAGGGCATGTGCACAGCAGCAGGGAGGCACCCTGCCCCCACACCCCCTGGACAAGCCACCTGTGGCTCTGTTTTGCACCCAGGATCGCATTTACCACCCTGGCTGGGCAGTGCCTGCTCGTGTCCCACTCCCTCCCTTGCTGTGGGGGGCTCAATTTGCCCCTCCCCCCACACCTCTTCCCGTCCCCAACAGACTTACCAACAGGAGGCTGCTCTCCAAGCTACCAGGCTGCATTCCTGTAAACTGGCCATCAGATCAGTATCGGCCAATATGGCTGGTTAATAATCGCCTATCAGTATTGGCCAAGAAAATCTTTACTGGTGCACCCGTAGAAATAAGCTTAGGAAAAATTATCACAAATCATCCAATACCAAAGTACTTGAAATTAAATGGGGGTTTTTTTGTTTCAATTTCCTCATTTATTAAAAAGACTATACTTTTTACAAGTGCACATTAAATCAATATATTCACTTACATCGAAAAGCTCAAGTACTTGTGATTCTGATTCTTTCTCCTTGTTCTGTTAGAGCTGCAGAATCTGATGCCCAAGTCATAGTATGTTCGCCTGTATATCAGCCTTCATCCTTTCCCTCACTTCAACTTTATATTCCCAAGAATATGATAAGTGTATATGCACATGCATGTAGAAACCCTTAGAAAGTGAGAATTCACTCCTTCCCAAGAACACTGCTGTAGTTGACCATATTTAAATGAAATCCACCTCTAGTTCAGCTCTGCAATTTTAACATTTTCAATACTCTGAATTTCAACAGCTTTTTGATCCTGCATATGTCAATTTTTCCTTGAAAATGCCTCTGGATAAAAATAATTTTCATGTTAATAACCCCAGGCTCTCTGTCTTGTTGACAGCACTGGTCTTTGGTAATAGAAAGCATACTCCCTTTTCAGTTTTCCTTTTACAAGTAAAAGGTTTAGAGTTTTCCATAACTTCCCATGACCAATTGTGTATCAAATCTTTGACAATATCCAGTATGTCATGTCAGTGATTTAAATAATTAATTGTGCATCTCTTTTAACTGCTGAAATGTGTACTTTAAATTGCTAAAGTCACACTTTAAATAATTACTGCTTAGATAATGTAGATTAAGGAATGATGAACTATTGCATCTTAACATTTTAGAACGCAAAGCTTTTTTCAGTTACCAAAACAGTTCGTGCATGTGCTCGTGCTCAGAACATAACATGATTTAGCATACTCCACTTATATGTGCACCAAATAACTACGTCATTTATGGTGCTGTAGCTGTAACGGTTCAGGAAACATGCAAACAACAAGATATTTGGTAATATCTTTAGGATATCACCAGGGATCCAGGTTTTTTCTGTATTTGATGTGGGAAAAAGGTGGATTTTATCCTTTAAAGGAGAAGAATGTGGGTAACTCTGGGTTTTCCCTTGCTGGCTGGCAGAGTTCCAGCCTGTAAGGGGCTGCGTGGGACTGGGGGGAGCAGGAGGAGGGTGATCACAGGTAGAGGGCATCACGTGCATGTACACATGCACATGGAGCCAGACAGTGTGATAGAGAGCAGCTCCTGCAGCTCCCTGCACAAAAGTTTATCTGGGGGCCATAGGTTGCACATCGGAGGGGCATGGGGGAGTACATCCCCCTCCCCCTGGTTTCTGAACCCACAGTGGGGCATGGGTTTGCAGCCTGGCTTGACAGGCACAGGCAGGAGCCGCCTCTGTGGCACAGCTGCAGCGGCGAGACCTGGCACAGTAGGGAGGAGCAGGTTGGCAAGACTCACTGCTGCCACTGCCAGTACCCCAGCACCAGGTGTGCTGTCAGCAGTGCAAGAAGTAACAGACACAGAGGCTGCTACCCTCACCTCCTCCCACTGCCAGCCACTTGTGCACTGGGCTGCAGCTCTACCCCGCCACCATGACCCAGCCACCTCTGCCACTCCTCTCAGGTTGTGGCTCTACCTTGGAGGAGAGGTGGAGAGGTTGCCCTGGTAGATCTAATTATACAAAATAAGAGCACAAGTTTACAGATTTTCTTTAGGGTTTGAATATTACCATATTTGCTTGAACCCCAAAATAAGGTTTTTTTCCTCCCCCAAACAACCTGGGGGGAAGGGGATGCCTTGTCTTCGATTTGAGTATCACCTGGGTAAGGTGGCAGCTCAGTGAAATCAGTGGGGGGGGG
>NW_017729031.1:84501145-84505605 GCF_001723915.1 Gavialis gangeticus
GTAAAGCGGGGGGGGGGGGGGGGCGCGCAGGGGAGACCCCGCAGCCTGCTCCTCCCTCAGTTACCTTAGGCTGTGGCTCAAGCCCAGCTCCAGCACCAGCCAGGCCATGAGCTGCTGTGGCTGTTTTTACTTGGCTGGGCCAGACTGGGCTGGGGCCAAGGCCAGGGCCACCACCACTGTCCTCACTGAAGCTGCAGCCAAAGCCTCTCAAAAGGTAAGTAGCAGGCGGGAGCAAGATGTAGTGGGGAGGAGAGATAGGCAGCAAAGGGGCAATTATGTGGAGCAAGGAAGGGAGGACAGAGGAAGATACCACAGGGGGAATGAGGGGGCAAGCAGAAGTACCCCTGTTGCTGCTTTCCCTGCCGCAGCTTTAAGGGGACAAATTTAGTGCCTCCAATAACCAGATTTTATACATGGAAAATTGTAAGAAATTTATATTTTTCTGTGTACAGAATCTAATTATTGAGAGGATCATCTTAAATTTGAAGTTGGCTTGGATTCGAGTAAATACAGTATTCTTTTTGCTTGGCACAATCAAGACTAAAACTTACCATAACTAAACAAAAGCTTCCTATGTAGGTCTCAGATAAATTAGTAAACTCGGACATTGATGACCAGACCTAGAAAAGTAACCAACAATATTTCTATAGTATATTCGTTTTCTGCAGTATGCTTACTCCTAGAATGCATGCTTACTAGAAAATAACATTCACAATATGTACAGTATGTTCTTGTACAGTTATTATGAAGTGCAAACCAATCCTTAAGTAAACACTTCAGAGAAAGAAACCAAAGTGCACAGAATTCATGGTATTTGGAGCTGTAAATATTTTAATATTTCTATTATGAAATATAGCAAAGCAACTAGGAAAAGACACACCCTCAATTTGTTCAGAGAGTTATTACAGAATGATACTTTTGTTTCCTTGTGATTTACATATTGCAATCTTCTTTTCAGCTGTCAGCAGGGGAAAAATTAGCAAAAAAGAGGAAAAGGAGGGGAAAGGAACGCCACTTATGAGAGAAAAATGTTAACTTATATTTGGAGGCCAATCTCTAGCAAGGGGGCATTTTTCCAAATGTGACTTCCATTATTTCAATTTTTATCCCTCCCCCCTCAGTTCAGCCATCCAAACAATACAATAACTAATGTAGCACATTTCCTCTGACTGAAAGAGCAGAGGCAGCAGTGTTTTCATAAACAACCTTTGTTTCAAATTCGTGAATCATCTGCTAGACACTTACTCAGAAGTGCCAGGTTAAGTGATTTTAGGACATTAACATGACAAACTCCTGTGTCCACTATATCAACATAAATATACTGGTGGTAGGTAGGTCATCATAAGAAAACTATTATGTCAGCCCAGGTTTTCTGAAAGGAATGCATTTAATTTCCAAACACCACATCATCTACCCAATGTCTCCCCCACTTACAGCATTTGAACACTTCAAATTGTTAACATTTATCTTCATGACACTTGTGAGGTAAGGAAACTTCATTCCTATTTGACAGAAGGAGAAGTGAGGCACAGCAAAGCGACAATGAATTTGTGACAGTCTCCATCACTCAGGACCACAAAACGGCAGGATGGTTTGAGCCACCATCAGGTATCAATTCAGTCTTAAGGAAACAAGGATGCACAACAACTGTAACTTACTATTATAACTAAAAACAAGTTAAGTCTGTATGGTTCCATTGTATCCTGCTTCCTGTCTATACCAGGGCTGGGCAAAATACGGCCCATGGGCCACATCCAGTGCACCGGGCAATTCCAGCCAGCCCATGGGGGCCCTCCATAAGCCTGGGCTGCCCTTCTGAAAGCCGGTACCTCCATGCAGGAGGCAGAGACTTTTGCCTGGCCACCCCATGGCTGTTCCCAGCCTCCCTGCCTGGGAAGTCAGGAACCCCCAATGGGGGAGAAGGGGTGGGAGTGCAGGAAGCTGTGTGCTATGCACAGGCTGGGCTGACCCTGCACACTGTGGGTCCAGATGGCCAGCCGCATCTGGACCCACATGTGGCTATCATGTGCGGCTAGGGACTGGGGTGGGAGTGCGGGGAGCTCTATGTTATGGGGCTGGGTGGGGCTGGCCCCACTCACTGCCACCACATGCAGCTGGGGACTCAGGCGGGAGCACTACTGGGCAGGGTGGGGGTGGCTCTGCACGCTGCCAACATGTGCAGCCAGGGGCTTGGGCGGGAGCTGTGTATTACAGGGCCAGGTGGGGCTGGCCCCACATGCTGCTGCTATCTGTGGCCAGGCACTGGGGTGGGAGCATGAGAGCTGTGTGCTACAGGGCCAGCTGAAGCTGGCCCCACACCCTCCCACCATGTGCAGCCAGGGACTTGGATGGAAGCACTATTGAGCTGCATGGGGCTGGCCCCACACACTGCTGCCATGTGTGGCTAGGGACTGGGGTGGGAGTGCAGGGAATTGCAAGCTATGGGGCCAGGTGGGGCTGGCCCCACTCACTGCCACCACATGCAGCTCCAGGGACTTGTATACTCTGGGGACTCCAAGGGCCTCTCCTCATCCCACCCCCTACTTGCCACACATACCCATACCCTCCCACATAGATATGAATGGCTCTGATGGGTTCCATACTGTCATTGACATACTCCTGAGCATTCAGTACTACTAAGACCAGCAAAGAATCACAGACAATTTTTATGGACACAACTTTCCCTCTAATATTAGCATCAAGTGAAAAAAGCAAGTCTTTAATATCTTCAAATTCCATCTAACCATACTACAAGGAAAGACATCTTTATTTTCAAATCTCATGTAGAAAAACTCAGAGATGAAGTGGGAATATAAATTAAAACATTAATCTATTGATTTCACATATGCAGACACTAGACAACACTTCCAATAAGGAGTTTACAAATGCTTAATACAACTCTAACATTTAGCAATTGCTGTACAAACCAAATTTGCTCCACTAAAAACCGCTCATGAATAGTTCAAAAGGAAGGTTCAGATAAGAAGACTACACTATCAGAAGAAGGGAGACTTCTGGACATGAAAAAAATAGTACTCTATTTATACGTCTTAATGGGAAATTATAAAAATAACAAGCCCCCCATTAATCTGATCACTTGAGAATGAACAGTAACAGGACTAAAATTTTTTTACTTTTTCTCCTAGTTATTTAACTTAATCAAGTTAATAGACACTTTGTCATTAGCATCATCCTGGTTCATGGGAGATAGTCTGTATCCCAACCTTGACAGCAATGTAATTAGACTGTGGAGGATTTGACTAAATTCATGTCAGGGACAGAAATCTTTTGAAGTAATTCTCCACTAGCAGAGCCTTTAAAATATACATGAAACCAAGATAGCTTTTACAAGAAATTAATCAAGTTCTCAAGAACCAAAAGAACTGGTTTTTCTAGTAGAAGTGTGCACCCTGGTGTGGAGCAATCAGTCAGGACAAAATAGCAGCCATTCTGGAATGCAACAGCCCTGAAGATTAGTGAGTCACAGTCTGCAAGCAACGCTTAATTTCAATGCTTAATGACAGTGATTTAGTATCATTTTTTTAAAGCCTAGAACAGGTTCTCAACCTTTTCAAACTCAAGGCATCCCTTGTTAGACTCAAGGCATACCTCAGGAAATTTCAGGTCTTAGTTTTTATTTATTTTTGTGACTACAGTAAAATAGAGCAATTCTTCTGTTGCAAAGAACTCGAAAGACTAGACCAGGTCAGAATGCTTTTGACACTATGAATTCCTACCTGAAATCTCTGGGCTTATCTTGTGAATTGCATTTGCACAGTTAACAGTGCTAACATTGCTTAGCATTCCATGGCACCCATGAAATAATCTCAAGGAATCCTGGGGGGCTGATATACTCTGGTTGAGAATCAGTGGCCAAGAGTGTGGAATAAGTGATTTCTCTCTCAGCTGGTACATGGGAGCCATGAAGTTTGAAGTACTCCAAGTGCCTTTGAAGCACTATAAAACAGTGAGGATACTTCAAAATTGACCGGGGGGGAGGGGGCGGGGAAGAGGGGGGACACCAAAAAAAAAGAGTACATCTTTGAAAGTGTCATTCTAAAGTCCTTCATGAACATCTGGGCATACAAAAAACTAGAACTCTTGGTTCCAAAATGATACCTTTTATTAGACCAGCTGGGAAATTGCAAGAAAATTATCCTTTTCTGCAACCTTTCGGAATCAAAGTCCCTTTGTCAGGCTCTGAAAAAAGTATAGATAGTAGAAGATGGTAAAAAGTCCCCATAGGTAGGAAATAAACTTCACTTTTGCACAGAGGGAGCTGAAGATGGAAAGCTGTCCCTCTGGTTCCATAAGACTGTCTTTGTGAGCTGTACCGAGTAGTTCCTTGATGTGTAGATCAGGCAGGCTAGCAAGTACACCCCTGAACATGGAAGATGCCGAATTTTAGCCAATTTTGCATTTTAAACTTCACTGTAGAACAACAAGAAAGGTTTTTTACT
>NW_017729031.1:84510605-84517325 GCF_001723915.1 Gavialis gangeticus
AGAACAACAAGGAAGTTTTTTTTACCTCCCTGCCTGCCATCTGACACCTCCAGGGAAGGAATTCTACCTGATCTACACATCAAGGAGCTACTCAGCACAGCTCACAAAGACACTCTCATGGACCCAGAGGGACAGCCTTCCATCTTCAGCTCCCTCTGTGCAAAAATGAAGTTTATTTCCTACCTATGGGGACTTTTTACCATCTTGTACAGGGGTGGGCAAAATGTGGCCCGTGGGCTGGATGTGGCCCACCAGGCTATTCTATCCGGCCCGCAGAGCCTAAAAAAATTTAGAAAATTAATATTTATCTACCCTGGGCTGCCTGTCATAAAGCCCTCGATGGCTTGCCAAAACTCAGTAAGCGGCCCTCCACCCAAAATAATTGCCCGCCCTGATCTTGTACCATCTATACTTTTCCCAGAGACTGACAAAGGGACTTTGATCCCGAAAGCTTGCAGAAAAGGACAATTTTCTTGCAATTTCCCAGTTGGTCTAATAAAAGGTATCATTTTAGAAATGTTGTATGTCTTCTTGTCTCAGACCAACATGGCTACCAAGTATACTCATGAACATGTGTACCTTCCAACGGAACACAATCTGGGTTTGCTTGGTCCTCCAGCACCCCATAATGCAGGGGTGGGCCAGATGTGGCCTGCCAGGCCATTCTATCTGGCCTGCAGGGCCCCTAAAAAATTTAGAAAATTAATATTTAGCATGTCATGCAGCCCTCGATTGCTTGCCAAAACTCAGTAAGCAGCCCTCCACCCAAAATAATTGCCCGCCCCTGCTGTAGTGTGTCAGGCCCTCTTCCTTACCCAGAGGGGTGGGGGTCAGGCATGAAAGACAGCCAGTGAGCACCCTCCTGGATGCAAAACCTCCAGAGACCAGAAGCCAAGGAGACGCATTCAAGGAAACTGGCTTTCCAGCCTCATCCTGGCTGGAGACCACTACCCACTGCATACCTTCTGGAACATTCTGAAGCACTCTATCTGGAGGGGCACACACCTTCATGGAGCTGAAGTGCTCCAAATTTGAAATGGTCCAAACTGGAGCAGGCTTTGGAGTGGTTTAGATCTACAGCAGATTCCTATGTTGGGTACTTTTAAAGAGCTTTTAACAGTTTGCCCACTTTATAGGAACATTTTAAGGAACACCGTCTGGTAAATCCACTATTAAAAATTACATTACAAGAACAGAGTGAAACACAAATGAAGTAACAGAACTCCATTTGAATTAAGTCCATCTCTTTACTCACGGACTAGCCCACTAATTGCATTAACAAATCTGTTCCATTACATATTAGATGTTTACCCTCCCTCTGCCATTCAGTACAGAATGCACGCCATCCTACATAGCCAATTCCTCCAGTTCCAGAAATCCTGCATCTCTTTATGTTTCCTTCAAATCTGGTCCTAGCCTTGGCTAACCTAAAGATCATTCAGAGGCAGCGTGATAATGTAATTAAAACATCAGCTTCATAAAACAAAAGAAAACACAACACATATCTGACTTTTCATAAACTGGAAAATGGGGTGGGGGGTTGTTTTCTTCACACTGGGATTCAATTATATTGTCTATAGCTTGCTGACCATAAAAGTCAATTATCTTTATCTACATGAAAAAGCAAGTGCACAGGGCTTTAGGGTCAGATGCAGTACCTAAAAACAGAAGACACATACCAGCAGTTCCTATGAATTTGTACTATAGGATTTGGTGCCTCCAGTATCATGCTAAATAACTACCATGAAAAGCTATGCCCATCACAGGTGTACAAGAAATCCCAGGGGGAAAGAAGGAGGGCCATCATCCCCTACTCTAAAGGAATGCCTGACTACATCAGATTCATACAACAAATAACATTAAAAGCTGTACATATAAATGACAGCAATACCCTTGATATCCTTGGTAGGATTTACATCACTTAAGAGATGTCCCTATTACAGAATTATTTTTGGTAGTCTAAAAAGCTGCAAAAAGGATCTCCCACTCATCATTATTTTGTAGGATTTCTCTCTTGGCCTCATTTCTTCCCATATAGTACCTTTCCTCTTAAAATAGTCAGCTCTGCTTTGCACAATCCTGCTGTTCTCCAATGTTTCTTACTGTAAATTCAATCATTTTTATAAGAAATGCTGATTCAAGGAAAATTTATTTGGGCTAAATCACCAGGTTACCATAAGAACTTTAGCTTGGTTCTTGTTACATTAAAAACTGTATTATTTGCATTTGCTTCCATTTGCTTCCTTGGAGGTTCTTTAAAAGTGGTGTTGGAGGTGCTTATATGGTGCTCCTGCCCAGTGTGTAAACAAAGCTGATTTTGCAGAAGCAGGAAAAAAAGAATTCAATTTATTCTTGTAACATTTCCCAATCTATTTCCCTTGAGTACCTTGCATTTCTGTATCAAGAAGAAAAAGCAACCTAGCAGTTACAGTGGTATCCTGATATAAGGATTTCTTGGAGCAACCTACTGTTTTGAGTGTTACAAACGAGAAATACCTTCTCGCAAGGTGAAAAAAAAAGAAGCAAGAGGTGTTTACTTATCCAACTAAATAATTCAGACACCAACAGTTTTATCATTATGGTACCTTCCTTTCTCAGACCTGAGATCTCAGCAATAGTGCAGTACTAAGAACAAGATTAGGGATTAACTGCCATGAGATCCTACCTTTTATTAATTGCTTGCAGCATTGCAGCTGAATCTGGCTATGGTACATGGCTTTCTAGTCCAGTCCTACCCCCACCTCTTGGAAACAGCTCCACCTGATTGCAGCAGCACAGCAGCCTGGATATAAATCCATGGGACAGCAGTTCTCAGCCAGCTGTCTCTCTAGGCTGCTGCCAATGTCACCAAGTGGAACTGCCCCACACATCTGTTTCCAGAGGACAGGTGTGGGGTCAGACCAGGGAAACATCCACCAGAGCCAGATTTACCTACTCCTGCCACAGCTACTTCCTGATTCTTTGCACTGGTAAACAAGGGTCTTGCAACCCCTTAGGGTGCCACTAAACTCCCATTGAAAACACCTGGATTAAGATGTGAGAAGGAGATTAAAAAAAGACGACACTATTATTTCAAAGGACTGATTCTGAAAACTCCTACGCTGTGTTTTAAAATATAGCAGGGCACTCAGATTTGTGGATGAAAATATTCTGACCAGAGATTCTCTATTACAACCAAAACAAACAAGGATCGACCTGCTCTGCTATGTCACACATGCAACCTCAGCCCTCAACACAATACAGAATGAGATACACCTGCACAATGCAAAGAGAATGCTGAGAAACAATTATTTACAATCAACCCTTTCCTAACAACTAGCCTTGTATGTAGTATGCTTTTTAAAAGCTATTATTAAAGGTAATCTACATCAACACTACTTTCTGACAATTAAAGGCACATGCCCTTGTAGGGGATCATTGTACTACATTTTTGCTACCCACATAACTAAGCAAGTCGATCTGTTTAAATCAGGGGCAGGCAAATACAGCCTACAGGCCAGACCCAGCCTGCCGAGGGATTTTACCCAGCCTGCAGCAGGTCCCCTGGTCCCACCCATCTCAGGCACAGGGAGCAGCCCAGGCCATGATGCATGCAGCTAGTCCCACCACCCCCTAGGATGCAGCAGAACTGGACCTGCGTGATGGCTGGGCTCCATTTCCTGGCAGCTCCAGCAGCAGCAGCTCCTTCCAGCCACCACAGCTGCAGGACCCAGCCCTGCTGCTTTGGCCTCCCAGCCCATCCACCCACCACCATGGCAGGACTCCTGCAGGCAGGGTGCTCGACCAGCCAGCTGGGATGGAGTCATGGGCAGCAGCATCTGGGAGCAAGATGGGCACGTGGGGCTACAGGGACCCTGGAATCATGGGGCATTACAGTGCAGGGCAGGGCAGAGCTGTGATCTGCTCCCTGCACACCCTTGCCCACAGAACTGGTGCCCATCACAAGGGTGGGCAGGCAGCAGAACATGGCTATGCCCCAGCCCCACGCTGTCACCGCCCTGCAACCCCACCTCATAATCCTGGCCTCGCCTGCCTGACCCGCTCCTGAACACCACTCGCTGCCTGACCATGACCCCTTTCTACACAGGGAGTTTTAGCGAGCTGCTGTGTAGCAGGTTGGGAGGGGAGTGGGGTGAGAGGGGGAAGGTGCTGACCTGACCCCCAAGAGGTCAGCAAAACTCTTATTTGGGCCTGCAGGCCCAAATAATCACTCAACCCTGGTTTAAACTGAGTCAATGTTAATAATAAAGATCTTTTTCTTTGCCTTCCTATTTAAGTACGGTTTATGTTGTACTCTTCTTTAAAAAATCCCAAGAAACCAAAGCTGGAAAACTTCAGATGGAAAAGCAGAAATTCAAGAGAATCCTAAAGTGAACAAAGGCCTTTAGAATAAAGAAACTTGCAAGTTTAGCCATAATTGGCAACACTTGCATTAACAATAGGATAATATTTCAGTGTCCTTTCCAGTCTTCCTCATTGTCCCGGTAAATTTCCTACTGCGAGACACTGAAACCAAGCTGTTGTTTTGGTCCCACGCTTTGGACGTACGTGCTCTCAAAAGAAAACAGTCACAGCCTCTGGCTTTGGGACTCTCAGATTCTTGGGTTTGCCAAAGTGGGTTTGACAGCTGAGAGACATGCTTGTTAAATGAAACCACCAATCTTCCAGGCCTTGATATCAGAACTCAGTGCAGGAAACTGTACCCCAAAACCTAGCCTGCCTATGTCCTTAGTCCAACACGGCTACAGCCAACAACCATAAAATAGCCAAGTGGCATTAAGATAAGCACAGTTAAAGTAAATTTATTTTTTGTATCATTATCCTTGTCATATTGGGATGTATGATGAATTTCTGTAGTAAAACAACTTTCAACTTCTCCAGAATTAAATGTTATAAAAAAATTAGAGCTGAAAAAGTAAGCTTCCAAATACAAACTGATGGTATTTGTCCACATAAAAATTTCACTTACAAAAAAATTCAGCACTTCTGCTCATACCTCTTCCAAGCAGAAGTAGAGAAAAACTGAAAAACACTATGGTGAGTTTAACTGTTCATGTTCAGAACTCAGAGGTCAAGACAACCACAATTAGAGGTAAATTTCAGCCTACTGGTCCTGACAGATGGAAAAGCTGACAAAAGGCAACAGAAGCAGCTAATAGTTAATAGCACATTAAAATCTAAAAAAACCCCAGACACTTATGGGTAAAATCTAGACACTGACTGCCTTTGAAGCAGCCAGAGACACAGAAAGAAGGACAAGAGAAAACTTCTCTCTTTCAACAGCTGGAAAATGTATGTGTTTTAGTCAGAGCATGATATTAAAGATGAAGTCCCTGACTTGATCCAGGAAGAAGATGCTGAAATAAATCCCAGAACTCTTCTTCTTTCCAGCTGCAACTGCAGATGAATAGGACAGCCGCAACCCTCCCACCTTCACCTTTGCCAAGCTTTACCTACTGGACTTAATACTCCAGTTAACGGGTATATAATTAATTTGTTAAGACCTTGAAATTATTTAAAGGGAACTATTTTCAGCATTTACTACATAAGGATGAATTTTCTTTTATAAGTAATATTTTAAAAGGTTTGAATGCAGAAATATCTCCTCATCCAGAGATAAGGTTCTATAGATCTGCAAATAAAATTTAGAAACAAAATGGATCTGTCAAGTTTACACAATCAAATCATATAAAATGCACCACTAATTGAAACTAACCTGAAACTTCTAGTGCAGGAGTTGGCAACCTTTTGCCACTGTGCGCTGCTGCTTATGACCCAGCTCCCACCTCAGGCTGCATCCCCGCAGCAATCAGAGATTTCACAAAGGGAACAGATAGAAAAAGGCAGGCACTAAAACCCTAAGGATGCTGTCTCTGCTGCAGCAGAATAAACTTGTCTTCTTTTCTATACTTCATTTCCCCCTCTATGCATCATTAATGTGGAGGAGTCATACAACTGCTTTATCACTGACATTTGCCATGTCCTCATCCTGGGTGTACGGGTGTGCTGCACATATGGGGAGGTGGGCCCTAGTCTTTGGTTCATCACCACACTCCCATATTGGACTGTCCTTTAAGCCAATCTTATAGTGTGGCATTAAAACATCCAGCTTCAGAGAAAATCCTGTTTAGTTTAATCCACAAGTTGCAGGGGAGCTCGTACACAGTTAGATAGGGTGTTGGATTGCTTATGAAGTGCTTGAGACCTACCTAGACAATAAACTGAACATAGCAGGCACCTGGGGACACCTTCTCAGTTGCCCTGGCTAGAGCATGCTGCTGAGTCCCTGAGCTGCTGTGGCCAGATCCAGCTCACAGCCACAGGTTGCCAATGCCAGTTTTAGTACATACAAATACTGACTGGTACTGTGTGAAAAAATGTTTGCTTTTTATATTCTTTAGCTCAGAGCAACAAGAACTGCAGTTATCAAGCACCCTGTCCACAGAACTGCATCTGTCAAAGGACTTCCATTAAGCTAGATTCTAATAACCAGCTAGTAATTAGGGGTGAACCGATAAAGATTTTTTGGGCCAATACTGATGGCCAATTATTAGCCAGCCATATTGGTCGAAACAAATCTGATTTCTGATACGCAGCCCAGCAGCTTGGAGAACAGCATCTAGCTGGTAAGTATGTTCGGGGGAAGGGACACGGGGAAGGGATGGGATGTGTGTGGGGGGGGTCAGATTGAGGACCCCAAGGTGAGGGAGGGGGTGGGGC
>NW_017729031.1:84517713-84539183 GCF_001723915.1 Gavialis gangeticus
GGGGTAGGCACTGCCCAACTGAGGCAGAGCATGGGATAGAACCATGGTTCATCCAGGGGGCAGTTCCTGCTGCTGTGTGTGCCCTCAGGGGAGGCAAGGGGGGCATGTGCCCCCAGATCTGTGCACGGAGTGAGGGCAGGCTGCCACTGTGCACTCAGGGCTGAAGGCTGTGCCAGCCTCCTTGGCAGGGGGGCAGCAGTGCTGGCTGGGGGGGGCTACAGCCACCCCAAAGTTCACAGTAACCCCCTAGGACCCCACCACTCCCAGCACCACCCCCATCCACCACAGCCACCCTGCAGTGTCCCCCCTTCCAGTGCCACCCCCACACACCCTAGCTCCCTGCATCAAGAAGGGCCTGGCGCAGTCTCCGGCCCTGAGCACGCAACCGCAGCCCGCCCTCACCCCGCACAGATCCGACGGTACATGCCCCACCTATGCCTCCCCTGGTGGTGTGCACAGCAATGAGAGCCACGTGCCCCCACCCCCAGATGAGTTACAGCTCCATTCTGTGCTCTGCCCCAGCCCCATTCCTTCTACCAGGAGGTACACATGCACCCACTGCTGACAACAAGCTGGGCTAGGGTTCCACAAACCCCAGTGCAAATACTTACAGCCTCCCTGCCACCTGCCGCAAGCAGCCTAGGATCTCTGGTGGCCAGCAGTGCCCTTTCCATAGCCTGGGCCTGCTGTAGCAGGTGGCTGGGAAGATGCAAGCAACTGCACTGGGGTCTGCAGAGCCCCAGCCCAGCTTCTTGCTGGCGACAGATGCACGCACACCTGGGGCAGATGGTGGGGGAGCTGGGAGGAGCCCAATCCTTGTTGTGGCAGCGCAGCCCAGGTCCCTTCCCCATTGTCCACCCTGAAGTGCATGTGCACCCACCACCAGCAATGAGACACTTGCACCTTCAGGCCACCTGCCACAGCCAGCCCGGACTCTGAGCACGCTCCTGTTGCCCACCCTGGAGCCTGGGCTGCTCACAGCATGCAGCAGGGAGACTGCAAGCAGCTGTACGGGGGTCCATGGAGTCCTGGCCTGGCTTATTACCATCAGTGGGTACACGTGCACCTTGGGGCAGGCAGGAGGAAAAGGGTCCAGGCTGTGCTGCCACAAGGATCAGGCTCCTTGCAGCTCCTCTGCCATTCACCCCTAGCATGCTGACATCTACCAAGCAGAGATTGTGGGTGTTTTTGGCACTGCCCAAAAATGCTGGTCAAGCAGTACAAAAGGAGCCAGGGAAGCATGAGTGCTAAAGTGCATGGTTGATCACCTAGGCCTAGAGGTCACAAGTTCAAGGACATAGCAGCCTCCTCAGAGTCCAATGAATCTGCAAATTCTGCTGAATACCTTGCCACAAGGACACAAAAAAGGAAGGCAGCAATACAAAAGACACCTGGATTTCCCCTTCTCACGTGCCACTGAGGGCAGAGCTCAATTACTAAGTTCTGAGAGAATGATGAAGTACTGGACTTGGGGGCAGTTGCATCCCCTCTGATTCCTGCTCTACCTACACTTTAAAATCAACTGCCTATGGCTATGGCAGTAGCATCAACATTTCTACTCAGGCAGCACTGAGGGAGTCAACTGACTTCACAGCTCGTTGTAAACTCTCTAATCTCTGATAACCTCTTATTCCATAGGTGTTAAGTGACCTTCTCCTTTTTATATGGTCTTGATATTCCATTACTCAAACTATCCTTTCTTCTGCAATTTTGCTGGCTGGTGGGAGAGAGATATTACTAGAAATAGCTATTTCACAACCCTGCAGACTCTAACTAAACACTAACTCAGGTGTAATAACATTAACACGGCGTAGAAAAGACTGACAGTGAAATACTGGAGACACTGTCAAGCTACTCAAGGCAACTAGATTTTGTTGTACTTAACATTATATTTTACTATAATGACTACAGGACTAATGAAATATGTTGACTATTTTGACCATTTTTGCCTAGTTTCTTGTGTTATTTAAACTTCATCTATAATCAAGGACAATGGTGCTCAACCTTTACACCCTGTAAGTCGATGGGCAGTGCCAGGTCTGGCCATGGGTGGGTTCAATCCAGCTGGGACATGGGGCCAACAGAAAAGTCCCATCCTGCCATGGTGGAGTGTACAGCTTGCCCCTGATCCATCTGCCAGGTGGCGGGGGGAGGTCAGGGAGCACCCCATCCTGATCTGATAGCATGGTAGGGGGGCAGAATGGGTAGAGCAACCCCAATCCTGACACAGGGGCCCCAATTCAGATGTGTTGGAGGAGGGGCAGGGCAAAGTGGTCCTGATCCGGACGCAGCAGAGGAGGGGAGCAGCTTGGCCCTGATATGGATGCACAGGCAAGGGCTGAGCAGAGAAAAGTGACCCCAATCTGAACCCTTAGGAGTGGAGGAAGCGGGGCAGAGCAGCTGAGCCCAACTCAGTCTTCATTCAGATGCTAGGGGGTGGTCAGGATCAAGTGGCCCCTATCTGGATGCATGGAGCTTCCCACTCCCCAGCTGTCAATTTTTTCAGACCCATAGTGATCCCTGTGGGCCAGATATGATGGCTCCATGGACCAGATTTGGCCTGCAGGTCAGAAGTTGAGCACCCCTGATCTAGCAAATAAATTAGTGAACATTTCAATAGAAGTTTTTATTTTTTGGTTTGATCTTGAACTGAATAATATAGTGCTGCACCCTTAGCAAAGAAGCTTGTAGTTTCTTTTCAACTGGAGAAAAATGTGTCACATATGATCGTGAGAGGAGAGGCGGAAGCCCCCCGCAGCGTGGCATGGACCCCCAACCAACACGCCCCGGCATTTACCTTAGGAGCCAGGATAAGCAGCAGCTGGGAGGAGATGCAAGTGCAGGCTTGGAAGTTCCACAGCTGCCTGAGCCTGTGTATTGACAAAGGCTAGGGGTATGGCTTCCGAACAGCGTGGGCTGCTCAAAAGTTGGCTGAGGAACCAGCTGAGCTGGTGCTGGGAAGCCAGGAGCAGAATGCCGGCTGTGGGACAGTAGCTGCAGAGCTGGTGGGCTCCAACTGCTCCTGCCGGGACAAGGAACTGGGCACCTGCCAGAGGACCCCGACCAGCGAACAAGGCTTGCTGGCAACAGATGCACGCACACCTGGGGCAGATGGTGGGGGAGCTGGGAGGAGCCCAATCCTTGTTGTGGCAGCGCAGCCCATGTCCCTTCCCTCGGGGGCCAACAGGGGCAAGGGAGCCCCATGGAGCAGCAACAACTATGTGGGATGCTGCCAGGGAGCAGCAAGGCTCCAATCAGGGGCACTGTGGCTGGTGATGTCTCCTCTAGCTTGCAGGCATCCTCAGACAGCCCCGCAGCAGGCAAAGCACAGGGGATCACAAGCCCCAGAAGGAAGAAGTAGGTGACGCCAGCTGGAAGGACCAGGGCGACTGGACCACAGGTCAGCTGGGCCCCAAGGGGGTGACACCATGGGAGCTGGTAGAGGCTGGGCGCAGGATAATTGCCTGTACCCACGCCTACTAGGAAAAAAGGGGACAGATGAGTATCCCCAGAGGATCAAGGGCCCTGCGAGAGGGAATCTTAGGAGCCCCACTGGCACGAGCCGAACCTTCAGTTTAAGTTACAATTGGCCCCAGACATGGCAGGTTTAGTTCTCCAGAAGATGGGAGGCCAACCCGGAAGCGAGGGGTGGACCCTCGAAGACTGACGGCCAGGAAGGCCCGTCCTTTCCAAGGCAGGCAACATGGGAAACCGCCGGGGAGCAGCGTCTACCCTGGCCGAGGATGTGGTAAGGGTGGAGTAAAGGGGAGATATGGAGCCCCAAGAAAACACCCCAGGGATGAGACCCCCTTGGGTAACCAACAGGGAACTGCCTCACCAACAACATCAGAGACATGGCAGGAGAGTAGGTGCAGCGCCCGAACCATCTAGACGGCACCGAGACTGGGTCTCACCCTGACGTTGCTGGGGGGCAAGGTACCCACAAAGAGGGCACCAAGACCTTACAACAGCTACCAGAGACAATGATAGTACACCACATCTGCATCCCACCTTTTCAAAATCCTTGATTGCTCATATCCAGAACCTTTATAACCCTGTCAGCTCTTTTAAATTTGCATATAAACGACACTCAATTAGGAAAGGAAGAGTAGGGCTTTTTGTCTTAGATTGCTTCTTCTATGCATATGCTGCCTACAATCTCCCATTGCCAAAAACTGGGGTAGCATCCATATGGCAAGGGCAGAGAATGTATACAGTGAGAAAGTACTGACATAATTTCTCTCAGAAAGAGATAACTGATTAGCATTTGGAGAACAACTCAGTTACCTTAAAAAGAATTAATGAGAATATAGACTTGGCCCATTTCCTGTGTAGCACTGAAGGCAATCTGAATCGAGGACACTATGCTAGCTTTTAGATCACAGGGAAAATACTGCTAGGAATTTATTCTTTTTTTAGTTCAAATGCTATTCTATTTTATAATGCAAAAGCTAGAAGTTATTTTAATTGTCAGAATACAGCTTTAACACAGCACAGAAACATCTGCATTTCGAGGGAGGCTGGGAAGGGAAGCAGAAGGGCAAGTGGTGTGTGGACAGAATGGCTCAGATACCACAGAAAAATAAATATGCATGTGAAAGATGTGAACATCTTGGTTATTCCAAGTCAAAAGTGTGAAAATGAAGTTTAGTCTTAGAGGGATTAAATACCATTAATGTCAAGGAATTCACCATTTTATTTCTTTTAAATAAACCAAACTACTTTAGCTCTTATAACTGCCAAGTGCAACAGCCAAACTATAATCCAACCACGTCTGTTATCAAGAACCTTAGAGCTTCTTCAGTACAAAGAAATGCAAACATTTAAATGTTAGGAACAGTTAAACTGTTAGCAAAGGGTAGCAGCTGTTTTAAAGCAAATTCTATTATTAAGTTATCATTACAAGGAAACATGAGAATTACCATGGTTTTACTTTGACAAGATGCACAAAAAGGATTTTCCTAAGGAACTGCCTTCACTTAAAATACACTGTCAAACCGAAAATATCTATCATCCTCAAAAAGATTACTACCTACAGACAATTTTTCTGGGCAATAACAGACTTGATCTTTCCAAGTTTAGCAAACAGCCCAGGCAGCATTCTTTATGTAGCAACAGCTGACAAGTTACTTCAGAAGTTAGGGACTCAAGTCTTATTTCAAGTGAATAATTTTTTTTTCAATTTATTGTGTTATCAGAGGTCATACTTTTGTTCAAAACAGAATATTTAGGGACCAAGTCTGTCTGAGAAAAATAAAATTTTCAGAACAATATTACAGGATATTACAGCATCAATCAATCTATGCAACAATATACTTCAATCATTAAAAGTAGGGGAACTTCACATACCAATACACAATCTCCCTCTATCTGGCACTTACAAAGCTTTGCTTGTTTCAACACAAAAAAGTTACTCTTGCAACGAGAGCCAAAGCCTCCACTGTTTTATAATAACCATTCTTTATGGCGCAGTGAATAGCCAAAAAGAACAACCTCCTGGTTAAAAGCAAGTAAAGAATGGGCACAGTTAAAAGAATATTTTCTGTCTGTAGAAATATTCTTGAAAATTTTCGTACAAAAGTTTGTCACATGGAATGACAGTGGTAATTTTAATATGGCTGTTCATTTCCTCCCCTCAGTGAGAAATGTTTATCTCACTAGTAGAAACTTTTCAGTGTAGTACACAACATACTATTAATCAAGATTAACAAACTGCTAAAAAATTACAGGTATTGTTATATAATGACACAGTTTCTCCTATCCTTTCCCACATATGCTTAAGAGAGGTATCTATAGGCAGTCCTCAGACTTACGACACAATTGGTTCCTGAAGACTGTGTCTTAAGTCTAAACGTTGCAACTCAGAATCAATTTTCTAATAAGAAACCATGTTATAAATGGAGGATTGTTTCCTGAACCAAGGCCCGATACCCTGTTTTCACCAAAAATACCCCAGAATTTTGTACTTGATCAATTATAGATGATTAATATAGCTGCATTAATGTATTTATATTGTAAATAGCAATCATGTTGATTTGGACTTCTTTGAAGCAACTTTGCTGGACTTTTTGAAGGGTTCTTGAAGGTTTTTCTGGGGTCTTGTCTACTTTCTTAAAGAAAGTGTCCAAGGAAGTTTGGACAGATGTTCTCCAGGGAGATGAGTGACGCAGCAAACTTGTTCGCCGGCATGGCATTGCATCGGATCAAGCATCATAAAGTTGAAACTGGCATTGTAAAGTTGAAATAGGGTGTCAATTTATAAACGCTGCAAGTGTGAAATGTCATAACTTGAGGACTGCCTGTATTTTAATTCAACCAGATATTGATAAATGATCAGGGAAGTCCACAAACCCAATTCAGCCCCACCTCTTGAAGAACTTCTCAAATCACAGCAAAATGAGTAGCAGCACAGATATCCTACTTGGGTGATACCTAGGAAATGTAGCTCAACATGCAAAAGGAAGCAAATATAGAATATCTCTATGAAAAAATGAATAAGGCAAGGCAAAAAAAGCAGGGCAAAGCAGCAACAAGTTAGTGGATAATCACTAGAACTGGCAGATATCAGAAATGGTAATAAAACAAAGGTAGTGCAGAAAAAAGGAGAGTACCAGGAACAGATGACCACAAATGAATTATATAGCCTAACGTTTGAGTGATGTCGTAGCCATGATGGACCAGGAAATAAGCAAGAAGCAAGGATTGTTGGGGGTGGTATGTTTTATTGGACCAACTTCATAGTTGGGACAGACTTAAACGAGCTTTTAAATGCAATGCCTTCTTCTACAGGTCACCTGACAAAGAATTAACAAGCTTTCAAATGCAGTACAAGTCTAATCCTTACCTCCTGCGTACTACCTGGACCATCACAGCTACAACTTATGATAGTGATGGTAAGTCTAAGTCCTTTTTGATGTGGGGAACTAAGAAAATGAGAAATCTGTGCAGTAGTCTTCAACAAGCACTGTTACATTTATTCATTGTCTAACCATTCTTAGGATGTCAGCTATCTTTTTTGTAATTGCTTAGTTACCAACAGGCACTCTCAGGTCTATCACAAGTACAGCACATACTCCTGTGAATCTTTTAAAAACTGGATAAGCAAGCAGAAGAATCATAAATTGCATGTACCCATGTTTACAGTTAAATAAAGGTTACTGGAATCTGCACAATTAAATGACCTGAAGAATGCACTGCTTTCAAAAGCTCAAATAAGTCTATCCCAACCATGCAGTTGGCCCAATGAAATATATCACTGAAAAAATAATAAAAATCCTTGCCTCTATTAGCATAACAATTTTGTTGCATTTTTAAGTATATTGGTTTAAAATATGCTGGTTTAAAGCCACAAACTGCTGAGGCCAACAGAAATCTAGGCCCTGATTTTTACATGGTTATTTTAACTTAAATAATGTTCTGTTCTTTTTTCAAAAAAGTTACTAGATGTCTTGGGCCAAAAAACTAGACATCCTAGCTGCCAAAGATGAGGGAGCATTACTGAACTAAGGCCATAGGCTGGTAGCCCCAGTAAACAGGATTCTTCCACCACACCATGCTCAAAAGTTCCATTTTCAATTCAACACTTAGTGTGCGGAATTGCATTAGGTGTGCAGCCTAATACATTGTTCTGTCCTTGCTACCAGGTTTGGAGGGTCGTCCCCACCATGTATTCTTCTCCTAATGCTCATGGAAGAAGGTGGAATTTGGTTGTGTTTCCTTCTGGCATAAGATTGCTTGTATGACTGTAGTATTCAAGCATCATCAAGAACTGCAATAAGACAGAACTAACACATCATACATGATTCTCTTTCTCCCTTTTTCTTCCTATGGGAAAATTTTGCAAGGACTTTTTATTTTCTGTTCATCTATTGCATGTCTGCTGTGTTCTGTGTTTCTATTATTGAAAGCAAGGTCAGAGAAGTGTGCCCTGCACTTGGAACAGGAAGTGATGAAATGAGGCAATTTTTAGATCTCATGGAATTTCATTTGACTGATTTGGATGGGCCCCTGAGAAAGGCATCTCCAGCACAGTGAACAGCTCTATTGCTGAAGTAATTTCCAACAATCATAAGGGTTAGGGTTTGTTTGTTTTTAATCCACAAAAAGCTTAGGTTCTGCAGAAGTCTATGTCACTAATCAATTCACTTAACAACGAAAGCTTCCTATTTTGCTATTGGCAAATAGGCTTTTCAAGCTATAACTTAATTCAAAATTGACAGCTCATGAAAAGATGTCATGATTAATTCAGAGCAGTAGCCATATCTTTATATAAAAAGGATCATAAAAAATTCACTTTTGACTTAAATTTAAACAATTACTGAAGCTTCTGTAACAAGTACAGTCTAAAACAATTTTAAAACACTACCCTAATTAGTCAATCACCTCTGATTTGTTTTTATAGATTTTAAAGTTACTTTTCAGTTTCTAATATAATTTAGTCTCTTGTTTAAAAAATGCTTGGAAGCCTGAAACCAACATCTGTTTCCTTAACACTTTCCCTCTTCCCTCATATGATTATACTAGTTTATTATGGTGTTGCCTGCATTAGATCAGTTGATAGCATTAAGAATGGAAAAAAGTAAACAAACAACTAAAATATTCAGGGGAAGAAGTTACTGTAAACAGATCTAGCAAACAGGTAAGGAACTCCAAACAACATCAACATAGCCACCACAGATACTATCTAAACTGGTACCTCTCTAAATTTATTGGCAAGAGAAGTCCCATTCCTTAGTCTCTTCTTAAAAAACTAGAAAATGGCTATATTAACCTCTCCAACATCAGAAGATACTAACATCAGGTCTTCACACACACTTACATGATTCTGTAAAATAGCAGACCGTAAGCGACAGCCAAGAATGTGCTGTAGCTTGTCTCGAGCAATCTAAGATTTACCATCCACAGTGTCTCTAACTTTTAATAATATTCTAGATCAGAGTACTCGACCTGTGGCCCACAAAGCCATCTCATCTGGCCTGTGGGGCTCCCCAGAGGTCCGGAAATGTGATGGCAGTATAGCAGTGGCCATTAATATGGCCATACGCCTCCTTCCAAATCCCCAAACCTCAAGCTCTGCACAGCCAGGCTTCTAGGCCATACCCACTCCCCCTGCTTGTAGATTGGATCTGAGTCACACCTCTCAGGGCCAGGCTAGGGCCCAGCCATGCCCTCTTCCCCTCCCCTGTGAGGCTAGGCCATGCCACTCCACTCTCTTCCCCTGCAAAACAGCACTGAGGCTGGCCTGCCCCCCTGGTCCCTCTCCACATGGCTGGAGGGTGCCTGCCACCCCACCCTGGGCACTGGATTGGGACAACCTGCTGGATCTGGCCAGAAGTCAAACTGGACACTGCCCATCTGGCCCACAGGGGGAGAAAGGCTGAGCATCTCTGTTCTAGTTTTTTCAGTTTGTGAGTATCAAAACAAGGCACACAAGATATTTACTTACCAACTTACACTGAGGAAAATAAATTTAAAGTTACCCATGACAACAAAACACACCATTAAACCTGAAATAAACAAAACCCTCCCAACTTAACCATTCAGAAATATCTTGGGTAAATAAGACTATGGTACGTACCCTGGAAGTCAACAAATTCAGGCTGACAGACCAAACAGAGAGCAAACTCCCAAGTTGACCTTGACCCTGCCATACAAGTAAGCTTGACAAAGGGTTGTCAATTCAGTTAGATCAGAATTAAAAAAAAAAACAATTTACACAGGATCTAAAGCATAAAAAAGGGACTCTGGCTTAAACAGTCAAAATTTAGCTGGCAAAAGCCCTATTGGCAACCACTGTAAAAATCCCATTTAGAGATGCTTAAAATATGCTGCATTCTAACCTAGAACCATTTTATACACTTCATTATTAAGTTTGCTTCTTTCATAGTATTCATATGCTAAATCACAAAAGTGGAGAGAGATGCAAAATATGTATCAAAGTCTACTTTAAAATGTTGTCTTTGATTAATATAGTCCAACAGGGAATACCTGTTCCTATGAAGACCCAGCAAATCCAGAATTGTCCCCACCAAGCCAATTTCACACAACTTTCCTAAATCAGAAATTACCTTAACAAGACAAGGTTCTTTGGGTAAATGTGGTATCTTTTATTAGACCAACTAAATAGTGGGACAAAAATTCCTTTGCAAGCTTTCAGGTACAAAAATTTGCAAAGAACAATTTTTCCAACTAGTTTCATAGTAGCTAGGGTCAGGAGGGACCTGAACAGATCATCTAGCCTGACCCCCTGCCACAGGCAGGAATGAATGCTGGGTTCACAAGACCCTAGTTAGTTGGTTGACTACAACATATCACATGTACCCAAAGAATCTTGTCTGCCTATGTCCTTAGACCAACATGGCTACAACCAACAACCTTTAACAAGACATGTTAGTGCAAGTCAGGGATAACGTTCCTTGATGAAAGAGACATTTTGGGCATTCACTGTAATTTTCAGATCCATGTGAAAAAAGCCTATTTCCAGGTGTATTCGGTCACCTGTTCTCCATCATGCTAGACACTCCAGGCATCTTTCTGATACGATTTTCTTCAGAGCACTGTGCCTTCATGCCAGAAAGGAAACTTATCTTAATTAAGGGCATCCCCGAATACTTTCCTATCGATTTCCTCTTACTTGGGTATTACAGTATACAGAATGCTTCTGCCAAAAAATGACAAAGCACAGACTAACTCTCCAAATGTAAACAGATAAATCCAATAAGGTATTTACTGTGCAGACAATATGAAACAGCACTGAGATGAACCTTTTCCACCCCCATCCTCCCCACTATATTCATTTCACTGGACAGCCTCCGAAGCCCAATGGCAATACTTTGAACAGTAACATAGCTCTTCAATGGCTGATCAAGTTAGCAGACAGGACAGGAAAGAACATTCCTCAGAAGAATTTTGCATCAGAGAAATCTGTAGTCAGACAACACTAATAGGCAGAGGTGCATTTCCCTATTGCCAGTTCTTGATAAATCTGTCATGCCCCCCATTCTGAAGACAAGATGAAGCCCCATCACAAATAGCCTGTGGAGCTTTACATAATTATATAATTTAATAATTCATAAACTCAATACACTCTCTTGAATTATTTATATTTAGGAAAATCTTCATAGAGCAATAGGTTTATCTTTGACTTCTCCTTACACAGTTGTGAAGAGCAAATAAAGGGAAACAGCTGTACTCCCTCACAGTTCTTTACTATGTCTGGGACTAGAAGTGACACTTGGTACAGGCTCAAAGCCTAGGCCTCCTAGCCTACAAAAAAAACCAAAACCTATGCCTCCAAATCATTCTGTATCCCATACAATATCTCTAACAAAAGTCAGAATGACAAATATTATGCAACTGGTCTTCCTATATTGGAAGTTTATAGCCTTTTATAAATTGAACAATTATAAAACTAAGCAGATGTGCCAGCTCACAGCACTTTGCTATTATATATATTGCTGAGAATTTAGTATATACTGACCTTTGCTGAAGAAACCATTTTACAGTGTTTGGTAGCACATTTATATGTATTGGATGAAGGTGTTCTCCATTATACTGGCTAGTTCCTTCTGTGAACACAACTCAAGATAATATTTCCACTTTAACTGATAAATAGACAGGCAGACTCAGATTATTTGTGAATCTTTCCCTCCCAGTGTACATTAAACTATCAGGGTACTACTTATTTTTGCTGAAAGAAAGGGATTTTAGGAGTTCACCTTTTAAGGGAATTAAAAGAAAAAATGCTTACTTTGTCTTAATTTTTAAAAGCTCAACTCTTGCAAGAGAAAAAAAAAGTTCTAAACTGCTCTAGCCAACATGATTTGATTTACCCCTTAAAACCAAGGGTAGATACAGCATAATGCTTTATTCATTTCAGTTGTTCATATTGAGAACTAAGAGGAAACCTAGGCAGCATGTTCAGTCAGTACACCCACAAAGGTGTTAAGATACTAACAAAATGTAAAAAAAGAAATGGTTAATCTGGATTTGAAAAAATATCTTTGCCCCTCCTCCCTAATCATATATGCAGACCCTCAACATCAGGAACTACAACTGTGAAGATTAACCAAAAAGAGGGTCAAAGTGTCATATTGCATTCTTGACCTTTAACATTCCAGCCTTGTTCCTTAAGACAACTGGTTTAAGGGAAGGGTTATATCATACTAGTCATTGTAAGCAGTCCCATAAATGATAAAACCTTCATTTTCAAGAACCTTCTTTAGATTTAATGAATCCAATTATGCCCTCAATCACAAATAGAAGACTTTGCCTAGAGAAAAGGGACTTTTAGCCCTGGCCCAGATCCAGCCTACAAGAACCGAGGGCATAAGGAGAGTTTGACATCCCTGTTCTAATGGACTTGACTCCATCAGTGAAACATTGCATTTCCATAAGGCTGAGGTATTACAATACCAACACAAGCATACAGCTCAAAAAAATCTCAAAAATATAAACCTATGTTATGGGAAGAATAACACAACCAAGATCCCTGTCAAAGAACAAAACTTTGTCCAGGTAAATTACAATTTTGAAATTGGAGTGTAAATGCATCTTTGTGCATTACTGGTTGTTTTACTAATATTTGGTGTCGCTATTTTTTTTATTTGTGCAATACAACAGGAAAACAAGATGAATATTCATGCAGACCAAAATATCAACAAGCCTCTGAATTACAGGCAGAATCTCATGAATAATCACAGTCTGAAATGGAATTTATTCCCTGCCACAAAACTGTGATCCAGAATCTCAGCTTGCCTTTACAATCAAACTTTACTGAAATCCGTACTCTTAGATCTCACTATTGTAAGGAACATCTTGAAAATATCATCTACGTGTTAACTGATGCAATTTCTGTCTGAAATAACAGCTCTGTAGTGTGAACTGCCCTGTCCAGTTCAGCAGATTAATTGTAAATCTTAAAAATAAAACAACTTTCAATAATTATTTCACTGCTGATCATTCAAACAGAAATTGTCCTTCCTGGTCAGAAGCAGAAAAGACAAAACCATCTTTGCCAGCAGCCTCTTCTCACCAGTCCTGAATGTAGAATTCAGATGCCAAGATATACTATACCAGCAAAACTTCTTAAATATGTGCGACTTCACAGAAATTAGCATGAACTTTGAACACTTTTTATAAAGAGCATCTAGCATTTTGTAGAATTTGAAAGATGTGTATATAATGATCTGCAATTTTTCTCCAATGAGGCCAAGACTTTCTGCCAACGATGTGCTTAAGGACCTTAGACAGGAAGCCCCAATTCTCATCAGGGAATGGCTTCCCAGATGCCTAGCACATCAAGCAACGCAGAATGTTAACATCATGCCTGCAGAAACTTTGAAGTGCTGAAGCTCTGGCACTACAAGTGGAACAAGACAAATGAAGTATGGTCGACATGTGTATGCTCCATATGGTTGAAATATATTTTTATCCCTCAAGAAAAGTGAATCCTGTAACGATCTTAACAAAAGCTGCTCATGAACTTTAAAAAAAAATCTCAACAAAGAATCCCCAAGAAGCGTAGGCAAAAAAAACAAGTTTAGCCTCATCATCTTCTCTTGGTAAAGCTGTAGAAAGAATGACATGATCAATGTTTCAGTGTCTCTGGCTGCTTAACTACAGTGGAGAAATAGAGGGAACTTGCTGAAGTAGTGTTGAACACTGAAAGTCAGAGCCTTACTGCTCTTGGTGATTCCTTGGATGTGGAAGGGGAGAAGGAGCTCAGCAGTGAAATAAGACTGCTACACACAATCTGACAGACAGAATTTGAACTACCAACTTGATACTGCCATAGGAGGCACCAAGCACAGAAATGGAACACCTCCACATTGTACAGGTAACAGTTTGTTTCATCTCCTCCAGACAGTGCCTGGTGAAGCAGTACTTTGCGAAAAATCTCACATTAGAAATAAGTGAACTTTAGCACTTTGGAATAAACGGAATCCGGAAGCACTGGGAAAAACTTGGAACCAAGGGGAATTTCTTAACAAGAAGGGATGCCTTAGGCTGGTCCGATCATGGAGAGTGAGGACCTGACATTCATTTCCAGGTATCTGAAGATCTCCTTTACACTGTAAAGAATCAAGCTTTGTAAAATAGTCAGATGAAAAAAGTTCAGCAAAACTGTTTTGCTACCATTCTTTTAGTAATTCTGCTTATGAATGAGTCTCAGTTTGCTGTTTACATGCTTTGTCACTGTCTGACCTAAACAGAAGACAGATATATAAACTGCTATGAAGAGGTAAGTGAAGGTGAAAGTATGCCTGAAGCCTTACTCCAGCTAACTGGGTTCAGTCTGTAAGGCAGAGGTTCTCAAACTGTGGGTCGCAACCCCTTGGGGGGGTCATGAGCAACTTAAAAAGGGGACAGCTAACTTCCTGGGGGCACTTACAGTGGCAAGGGGAAGTGGTGCATGGCAGTGACAAACTCCCCATCCCATGCCGGCACCATCCAGCACTTGGGGTCATGGTATCACAAAGTTTGAGAACCCCTGCTGTAAGGGTTTGAACAGAAGCATCCTCTCCCAAAATGGAAGGTGCAAAGGGCTGCATCCGGCAAGTGCAATAGTCAAGTCTAATCAGCAAAAAAGGGCAGTGCCAGTTGATAGGGCTGCAGGTGAGAATACCCTGCTTCATTAAATACAAATAAAGCAACTAAAGTAATTTTAAATCTACGTACATCCATTGGAGGAGACTGTGTATATTGGTATAAAATCTTAAAGATACTTATGGATTATCCCTTTGTATATGTAATACAATTTTCCACATATTCTTTTATAATTCTGTCCTTATTTCAATATTTAGTGTAAAAATCAGCAACAATTTTAGGGAAACCATGTTTCTCCTCATGTAACCTTGGGGGTGTGTGGGAGGTGTGGTCTGGCATTCATGTTCTATAAATTTTATAAACTATATAAAGTCCATGATGGGTGAAGCATGAAGGAAAGCTGGTATCTGAAGGGGCTATGTGATGCATTAACCAATCATCCCTAGAAATTGGAATAAGGGATAACATGTTAAAACACGTTCCCCCGTCTCATCCAGGCGCAGTGGGCATTTAGCAACCCTACAGCTAACACCATGCAATTGACAGCTAAACAATAGGGATATTGCAGGTCAAGTTTCTGGAAGCCTGGCAGCTTGCACAACACTTGTCTCTCCAGTTCTAGTACTCTTTCACATTCACTACTCTTAACATTTACTCACAAGTAATAAAATTACATTAATGAAATGGTAGAGCAATGTCAACTTACATGAGCACTTTTGCAAAACTTTCTCAATGGAAGGCTTTACTGATATTGAAGTTCATAAAAATCTTAACACATATGTCTGTTGCACCAATGTAAGGAAGCAAACTAAAATGCTTCTACCACTTGCATCATTACACATGCAATATCAGAATAAGCAAATTCAACTCTATTTACATAACAAAAACATTTTTCAGATATAAATAAAATAAACTTTGGGTTGGATCCCTAAGAGTTAGATAGGATCATAATATTCAGTGTCATCTAATGAAAAATCATAAGCCAACTTCAGTTCCACAACGGTGTGGGAAGATATTATAAGCTGTAAAAAGAATCTTTTATGATACAAGATGTAACAGAGTAGTTTGCCCATTTTAAAAGAGGAAAATATTCATCCAGAGAGAGTTAGGAGTTACTGCTGATATGATAATAATCTTGTTAAAAATACTTGCTAGATTGTACTTGATTGGTAATCAAAACCAACTGATTGAGTATTCAATGGATTTAAATTTTACTATAAGCACTTGTTATAGTAGAATGTTGTCCACTTATTTTTGTCTAGAGGTATAATTTTATATTGACTTCAATATCTCAAAAGATGCCAAGATAATTATAAAGCAGACAAAACTCAACATAGAAATCTCAGAAAAGCTACACCTATCAAGAACTATGAAACTTGTGAAATAATGCATTAGTAACTAGGCACTGTCCATGAAAACATGTAGCATGATTGAAATGGGAATACTGGAAAAATATAGCACCCAAAATTTGTAACAAAAAAAAAAAAAAAAAGGCTAGGAGGGAACCTTCCACCTGAAAGTGATGGCAAGGAAAGTTAATTACTCAGAAGAAATACAGAGCTTTCTCCATTCCAATACCTCTTTTTCCCAAAAAAAAGTGGCATGAAAAAAGATTCTGTACCTTTCATTAACACTTAACCAGTTTCACTGGGAACTTTCAGGAGTTTAGTGGCAGGAGATGCAAAATAATCACGTAAACAGGAAAAAAACCCGTTACTCTCATATCTCACTCCATAACTTATGTGATAGATACACTAGGTAATAAAGAATGTTTCCACTTTGTGATCAGCAGAACAGCTGAATGCGATATCCATTTGGATTGGAAAGAATGTTAAGCACCTGGGGTAGTCCCATGCCAGGAAGGGGGTGGAAGGACTCATCCTGAGCAACAGCACAATATATTAGCAACTAATTATGACATCTCTGAGAAGACAGCTACCAGTTATATCTTTATGGACAATCATATAAAAATATAGGTAACAGAAAAACGTATTTGCCTAGCAAAAAGTGTTTTTCACTCAATTTACTGAACAAATCCAAACTACAAATTGCTACAAAACAGAATGAGTGCAAAAACATTCAGCTCCCGCAGCTCAAATTCATCAACTTCAAGAAAGCAAAACTATCCTGAAGACCAAGGGAAGCTTCTATACAACACACATCCCAGAGGATGATCCAGGATTTCCCAAAGGGAGGTGTGGGAGCACTAACTCACACTGCAGAGATCGCTGTGCCCATTCTTTGGGCTCTGAGCTCCCGCTGGCCCCAGCCCCACACTCTTACCTAGCTGCAGCTTCCCCGCACCCAACTCTGCCTCCCTACCTGTTGCCCAGAGCACTGCAGCAGTGACAGAAGAAGCCCCTGGAAGCTTGGGGAGCAGAGCCATTCCCCAGGCAGCTGCAGTAGCAGCACTGGCCAGGGCAGGGGCCCTCCCACACACAAGGGCGGGAGTGTAACATGATGGCCCAGCAGGTATGGGCATGTCTCAGTGGGCGCCCACCAATGAGCCAGGCAATTTCATTTGGTGGGCCAGATTTGGCCCGCAGGCTGTATTTTGCCCACCCCTGCTTAAGGTCCTCTAGAGGGAAGAAGAGAGAAGAGAATGTAGATCCAAGACCCCCTCTACACATGCAGGTAAAGGTGCAAAGGGATCCAATGCATTATTCACACAATCATGCCTCCTGCCATGACAAGTGCATGGCAAGAGGCGCTATTCTTGTATCACACATTAAATCCCATTGCACCTTACTGCCAATCCCAGGCTCCCCCTGCACCAGTAAGAAGCAAGGTCCTGCACCTCAGAGCCCCACACACTCCATTTGAGGGGCTCCCAGTCCCAGGGGTGAGTGAAAATCCAGGGGCCAGAGGGACCATCATAGCAGTGAACCCCCCACCCTGGGAGAAAGGGAAACCCCAGAAGCTGAAGGATCACCACTCCAGTGGTCTCCTGCCCAGGGGCGCATGGGGAGGGAGGGGGGAAACCCCTGAGGACAAAGGATTGCTGTTAAAGTGATCTGCACCACTGGGGCAGGGGGAAAGTCACCCCTGCAGCAATCCTCCAGCTCCAGGGGTTTCCTGCAACCCAGAGCGCTGGGGTTGTGGCAGCTGCAGTCCCCATAGCCCAAGGATTTCACATGACCCCAAGACCTGGGGATCATAGCTGCCTTGATCCCCAAGGCCCACATGTTTTACACTGGTGTACAACCCTGCAGTTGAGGGCTTTGTCAAGCTGACAGGGCTTCCAGCCACAGGGAAGACCCTGCAACATGGGCAAATTAAAGCTCAATAGCAACCAGCTATAAAGTCAGTACACATTTCAGAGGTCTAACTTTATAGCTGGTTGGAGCTTTTTATTGTGCCATAGCTACTTTGCATGTGCAGCTGGTCTCCAGTTAATTGGGCAATACCTGTAATGGGTACAGGGTGGGCCAGCAGAGCTCTAATACCTACAATAAACTTTCCACTGTATGAAATCTTACTCCATCATCAAGCAACAAAATGAAAATGTTGGCATGTAGATGATCCTCTGTTCTTTCACAAAGATGTATTGATTAAATAAGCCTTTAAATGGTTAGTAGACTCTTGTAAACACCGTGAGAACCCGTTTTTCAATGTTTACATTTTTCAATTAAATATTTCTAGAATAATTCTTGTATTTATACACAAAATTTGAAACAGAATTTTAGATAAGTAATTTGCCCATTCAGAATGGTCTTTTGATAAACAAATGCTGTAAATATGAACAGCAGTTCTACAAAAGGCAAGGATTTTGTGATATACATTTTATTTGATAAACTGATAGTTGGGAGAGTTGTTGGACAAGCTTTTGGTATAAGGTGCCCTTCTTCAGGACTGCAGAAGCATAGGAAAACCTGAAGAAAAGCACTTGATGTTTAAAAGTTGTCCAACAGCTCTTCCAACTATACAGTTGGCCTAATAAAATCTATCACACTGAGCCCTCACCTCATGTTTCCTGGATCATCATGATTATGACACTCCAACAGTACTACAGTATTTCTACAGCACCCACTTTCAGACTAACTTACTGCTAACAGAAGAACATTTTATTTGTCAAACCATTTTCACAGGATATTGATTTATTATTAAATGAGCACTGAGATCAATCAAGAGAAAATACATTAATTCCTCCAAAGAAAGTGTGCATGGATTCATTATAATTTCTTATGAAACATATAAGTCCACAACTAATTCTTAAGTGAAACCTCCCCCTCCAATTTAAATAATGCATGGAACAAGGACTCTTTCTAGTTACTGTCCCATTTCTAGACATTTTAGAAAAGAACTCAAAGCTCCATTTTGTGATACTAATTTAGTAAGTGCAGTTTGGTAGGTTATATAAACAACACTGACTCATTTGATTACAAGTGTCTTACCTCACTCTGTATAACTGTACTTGTACAGAGTACTGCCTTGTACTTCCATCTCTAACTATCACTGTAGCGATAGCATAAACAGTAACAATATACTAATTATTGTCAAATCCCCAAAAGTGCAACCTTTTTTATTTTTGAGGGTAACTCAGACAAATATTCAATCCAATATTGCCTTTTTCTTGCCCAGTCCATTCTAGAACTCAGTTTTTACAGGTGTCTTATGTTGTACTAGAAAAGGCTGCTAGAGTTAATCTATAAAAAAGACTCCTGAAATCTATTCTTAATAAAAGATAGGTGTTAATGGGAGGAAGCGCAACATTAAACAGTTGTCTAGGTTCAGCATTTTTCTATCACTGAAACCCTAGAGAGAATGCTTCCAATGAACAGCTATAACTTATGCCAAAACATGCTGTCTAGAGATGCCCTCAAAAATATGTCCTCTAGAAAGAGAGGGGAGACTGTGAACCTGATACTGAACTGGCTGTCATTCACAGGGAGTCTGACGCTACAGTGCCACATGACATACAGATCTTCAGATAATCAAGATTCAATATCACACTGAATGTAGCCCTGGAAAGGTTCAAGTTGACAGACTATTTCCATAAATACCAGTCACAACAGAAGTCTTTACAAACACAAGCGTGTAATTCAAAACCTGTGTCTATTTTATACAAATTAAAATGCAACCAGCTACCCACCTTTCATTTTCCTTCTGACTTAACATAAAAACTGGTGGATATAATTTGTAAAGCAACATATAGGGGCTCCAACTGATATCAACACCCTAGTATGCTAAGTGTTATAAAAATACATACCCTAGGGACTGTTCCTGCCCTTAAATACTTTCAATTTAAGTAAGAAAATGTCTAGGAGAAAGGTAATAGTATAGCCAGTTTTAAGACAGGAAGTTGAGGAAAAGTGCTTAAATAACATTCCCAAGGTCACAGCAAGTCTGTGGCACAGGCAAAAAACTGAACCATGGATTCCTAAAGCATGGGCTTCATACTAGGGTTACAGCCACCTGTGTAAAATTCTCCAGCAGTGTAACTGCAGCCATTATCTTGGTCACAATTTAAACCCTGCAACGTGTCTACATTAAACGGGAGCCAGTGGCTGAAAACCCCACTGTAGACAACAGCTAAGTAAAAAAACCCCCCAAACTTGTACCATAAAAAGGAGATTCCAATTCATATATACATTAGATTAGCACACGCAATTATTTTTTAAAAAAATCACCATTTTATCAGATATGATCATAATAAATTAAGAAAAAGCATAAGTATGAAAAGAAACCTGTTCAAATTAAAAAGGTGCATTACTTCCTCTTTTGCGAGCAACTATGGTATCTGGTTCAGATACTGTTTCTAATAAGGTTGTCAATTGGTATAAATGCTCCTGAAAACTGGAAAGCTTTACTGATCAGAAATGCCAGACGCCCTAGCCTTGGTGAGGCTTCCAAACTCAGTTTGAAGAATCAGTGCCACTGATTCTCAAAAAAATACACTCAAATTGCCCAGAGTTAGGAACTAGATGTAGAAAAGTACTGAAAATAATGCTTAGGACTACCTAAACAAACTTGCCTAAAATTTCACTATTACTAGGACGGGATGTGAAAATCCTTATTTAGAAAGTATCACTATGTATATTACTGAGCACTGAACACAGTAAGAGGGTAAGACAGACCCCAAAGTAGAAGCACTCTTAATTTTTCTGGGGTTCAACCAACTTATAAAACTTTTTCCTTAGCTCTAGGTTCAGCAGAGGATGATTACCACCAGCAAAAAGAAAAAAAAATATCTGCCAAGTGTTTAAGCCAAAATTCAGAAGTTAAAATTAACTTAAAATAAACAACAATTACAACCAAATCCACCCAAAAAGGAACTGATGCAGCACTGGCTTCCTAACGCTCCAGCAAACAGATTACTCCAGACATTCTGCTATTGTTCACAGTTACATTGCAGAAGAAAAATGGAAGACATCAATTATCAAGAATCCTGGTTTTCTCTGTTTAAAAATCATCCAAAATTCTCTGATTAAAACACCCCAAATCTGCATTTTTCCATGATTAAAGTGAAACACTATATATACAGGTATCAGTTGAACAAAATGGTTTTACAATTTTAAAGCATCTTGAAAGCCTACCAGTACCTAATCAGTGTAATAAAATAAATTCTAGATATCTATAAATTTTGGAATTTGATTTTGGTTTTATTATCATGGAAAAGGAGCATTCCCCCCATTCCTCTTTGCTCACCAGGATGTGGGTCCAGCTGTGGCTGTTCCACCCCACCAGTCTGTGGTGCTGAGCAGTCCTGATAATGCTGCCCTCCACCCTCCTGTTCCCAGCCCTGCCTGCCAGGCCATGGAGGTGGCTCCTGTCTGGTGTCGGTCCAGCCAGGATGCAACCCTATGCTCCACTGTCCATACAGAAATATGAAGCAGCACATGCCCTCCACATGCTTCTGCAATGCATTGCCAATGGGCATGCACAGACAGCCCCCAAGCCCTGGCCCTCCCACCCCCCCACCC
>NW_017729031.1:84539624-84540804 GCF_001723915.1 Gavialis gangeticus
CCCTCGCCCTCCCCCCCCCCCACCCCACATGTCCCATCGCCTTAAGTTTATCTAGCTGCCAGGGCTGCTGCCACCACCCTGCCTGGCTGTACTGCTGGTCGTGTGTGCACACACACATGCACCTGGCAAGCTCTACCTCTGATCACCCTCCCCTGCTCCCCCAGCCCCAAGCAGCCCTTTGCAGGCTGGAACCCTACCAGAAGGGAGATCCGTAGTTTTCTCCTTTAAAGGGAGAAATCCATGTTTTTCTGCAGGAACCAGAAAACCCAGATCCCTGCTGATTACAGCTTAACTGGTTCTGCTCAAAAACATACGTAAGTGTGGAACTGAGTAACCAGGTCAATTTTGCACAGCCCCCATTTCTTTAGAAAACTACTAAATGAATTGGCCTTTGAAAAACACGGGGGTGCTGGACACAAACAGGCAGGAAAGGGCCAGAGCCTGCCACCCCTTCCTCCCTACCATGCCTTGGCGAACAGCCAAGAGAGCTGGGGGAGGGCAAGAGCTCAACTGTAACAGACAAGAGCCTCCCCCCCCCACTTCAGATTTGAAAATTGTAACCTGGGGAGGTCTCCCAATTTTAATACGGCATCGTGATGGGCAGCCCAATTATGTTTGTAGACCCCACCAAGAGTCAAAGTGTCATCTGAATCCTGACCCCAATCCCCCGCCTCTCAGCAGAGAACAGACCAGTGCTAACACCACTTTCTCCCTCCTCACTGCCCTGGGGCTGCGGGTTGTGACTTCGAGCAGTGGCTCTCTGTCACCGTGCGGGGCGCCCAGGGATGCTGCCAGGTCCCTGGCGGGGGTGCCACCGAGTGCGGGGCATCAAGAACCCGGCCCACCGCACTGCCCGCTCCTCTCACAAGCCCAGACTTAAGCAGCCTCAAGACCTAGCGGGGGCCTCGGGCCGCAGAGGCGCAGGATCCCGAGCACAGGGCGCAGCTCCGCGCTTCTCCTGGCGACGATGAAGGGGGCGAGCTTTCGCTTCCGACACGGGGCGACGGGGAAGGGAAGGGAAGGGCGCTCGGCCCGGGCCGGGGGCACCGACCCGGCCCTGCGGGGCGAGCGGAGGGCCGGGCGCAGCGCGACGTGAGGGGCTGCGGGCCGCGCTCTCCCCGCTCTTCTCTCACGCGGCGTCAGCTGTGGCTGCCCTCGCCCCACGCCACCCCGCACGACG
>NW_017729031.1:84541072-84548589 GCF_001723915.1 Gavialis gangeticus
GCATCCGCAGCGCGCGCAGGGAAGGCGCGGCCCGCACGGCCGCTCCCGCACAGCGCAGCCGCTGCCGCAGCCCAGACGCGTGCACGGAGCGCGGGGGAGGAGGCGGGGCTCGCTGGGGAGGGGGCTGACACGGAGCGGACTACAGCTCCCAGGCTACCCAGCACCCCGCACACCAGCCCGCTTGCAGGCAACGAGCGCAGAGGATGCTGGGAAGCGCAGTCTATCCCTTGCGCCCTGCGCGGCGGAAGGCGGAGCCCCGCCTCTGGCCCCGCCCCCGAGGCGAACACGGCCCCGCCCCTCCGAACCCATTCGTTGCTGGCGCGGCCAACCCGCTGCTGTTCCCGGCCCGGCCCCGCCTCCACGTGGGCGGGGCTGTCTGAGCTGAGCGCTGCTGGCCGCAGTGAGCGGGTATGGGGAGCGGGCAGGGCTCGGTGCTGGCTGAGGGCGAGGCACGGGAGCCGGGCCTGGGGCAGAGTTCCCTTGACTCAGGCTGGGGAGCGCGGGACGAGCCGGGTGCCGCCTGCTGCCGGGGAGGTGCCTGGTGCCGCTGCACGAGGCCCGGCTCATGCCCTCGGGCTCGCTGAGGGCGGAGAAGAACCCGTAGCCGGCGGGCCAGATGTGGCCCGCGACCCCACTGCTCCACAGGCCCGGCCCTGTGGCAGCGGGAGCACTGTTTATTCATTCATAGGAAACAGAAATCGACACTGCTACTTAGGAGAGCTTTTCTAATGTCTGCTCTCTCCTATGCCTGATGAAGGGCGAGTGTACACAAAAGCTTGCAAATAAATAAAATAATTTGTTTGCCAACATCCAGTTGGTCTAATAAAAGATATCACCTCTTCCATGACCATTCATTCATTCACAGGCAGCAGCTCCCAGGGCTAGGGCAGTGACCCCACAGCCTCCCGTGTCCAACTGCCCAGGCAGGAAGATGGAGCCCACCTGGCACAGACATCAGACTGTTCAAACTGTCCCATTGCAATACAAGATTATTCAAAGGCCAAAATCTGAAAGCCCCCTTACAAAGCAGTGCTGTGTGACCCTTCATAGGCCAATTACTAAAATAACAAACATAGACAAAACCAAGACAAAGAGACACCTCAGGCAGTTCAAGCTTGTTACTGCTGCTCCCTTCTCAAGCTTCTCTTAAGCAAAAGGCTTGACATGAAATGAGAACCTAAGGAAGAAGAGAGAATGCCCCTTACCCATCTGTTTGCCATAGCAGCCGTCTGTTTCTTCAACACAAGCAGCAGTCAGTAAATAGAGAGGATAAGTAGGTCCCCGAAACAAGAAGTTAAACAGGCACTTAAAAATAACCACTCCTTTAAGTAGGAAGAAACAAAACAAACTAACAAGAACATGCACTGGAGGATTAGTTATCCCACTGTTTTGTGTGTCTCACACAGGAAAGTATTAATGGAAACTGGTGCTTGCTCCTACAGTTTGCATGTACACATTAAGGCAATGCTGCAATCATTTTCAGCACATCACACTGAGTTTCTGAAGTGCAACAATTCTTTTGGGATATAAAATGATTCAGACATTTTCACTGACTTAGTGAAATTAGCATGCCATGCAATTTCTTGCTTTCCATTTACAACATGATTGAAGCATAGGAACCTGCCAAACTGCTGAAGAACGAATATTGCTCCATGAAGGAAAAATGTAAACTACATACTGCCCTTTAAAAGGCAATTTCCTACCTATAAATTAGAGGCTTAAAAATAGAACAAGTTAATTTAGCACTCGCAACAACATCACTTAGAACTTACCGGATCAATGATATAATACATACTCTAGGGTCCAAACAGATAATTTGCTCATAGAATAGAAATTGCAGTGTGTGGTTACTTTTAAATGTGACATAATAGTTTTCAGCAGTTTGTATGAATTGTGAACTCTAGCTTAGGGAGAAGAAAAAAATAAGGTGATAAAAGAAATATGCTAGTCAGAGCTAAGAGGAGGGATTCCAACATTCCTATTTGTTTGCAAAACGTTCCATTTTGTCTTTTGCATTGATGCACTGACCCTTTCAAATGCTGATTTTAACCTCTGCAAAAATGTGCCAACATGAATTCAAGCATAACACTCTACACATGTACCTATTTAGTTGCATTACTTTCCAGTTCCTGAGGAATCAAATATAGTTGGAGCTTAATATCAACAGGCTATAAGCCAGAGGAAAATATGGTGAGAATTTCAAACTAGTTACTTCCTCAGCCTGTTCTGAATCAGTAATTTACTTAATTTGAAACATTAAACATGAGAAATACTCAACACTGCATAATCTCATACAGCTAAAGATAATGTGTAGTAGTTAAACTTAGCTAAGTATCACTTACTGTATTTTGACACTTTTCTACTAACTGTTCTGAGTATTTTTACCTTTATAGGTAAATTCTGTAATTCTTGGTTAAATATCTGTAGATGTCATTATTGCCACTTCCATCCATTACCTTTTCTCAGGTTGAAAAGACTGTGCCACCTCACCTCAGTGGCAGACTTCAACACCACAGCTGGGATCCTCTATTAAAAAAGGCATTTTGTTTCTGTTTCTTCTTCTGTATTGGATTGATGATGTTCATTTTACTCTCAAACTGAGGAGCAAGGACATTTAAGGTCCTAAAAAGATACATCAGTGGGAAATCCTATGGTTTAGTTAGGCCATTCTAAGGCTTAACTCCATTGCCTCCTCAACTCAGTGTGATCAGTTGGCCAAGAAAAAAGTTCAGTTGGTGTTATGGGTCACAATACACTAACAGCAGTTACCAGTCAAAGTCTTAGCACCACCTAGTGGACACGAATGTATCACATGTTGCTGTAAATCAACCATCAGGCAGAACCCAGTGGCATTTCTCTGCACTGTATATAGATGTTTTTCTTTTTCCCCAATTTGAAACATGGGAATTTGCTGTTCTGGAGTAGATCAAGAGTTACTTAAATCAGAAGTAGGAAATCAGGCCCCCTGGCTGACTGTACAGTGATAAATGCAAACATTTCTCAAATAGGATGAGTTTCACAAAGCCAACTGATTAGCAGGCAGTCAAACATTACAGGTAGGGAAGAATCTGAGAATAGCAATTCAGGATAAAGCCATTTCTACCTACAAGCTTAGCATCACTACACAAAATGTCCAATTCATTTTTGAATCATGCAAAACCAGGGGAGGGTAAAATACGGCCTACAGGCCAGATCAGGCCTACAGAGGGACTTTATCTGGCCTGTGATACATCCCTTGGTCCCGCCTGGCCTATGCACTATCTGACCTGTGGCACATCCAGTCATCCCCAGGCATGCAATAGGGTTGGGACAGCTCTATAGCTGCATTCAAATTCTAGGCAGCCAGGCAGCAGTGGCTCCTTCCAGCTGCCACCACCATGAGCCCTGGCCCCAGTCCTATGGAGACTGGCAGGGACCCAAGCACACAGCCCTGGCCTGCTGTGGACCCACCCCGACTGGAGCAGACCAGCTCAGGACCAGCCAGGACCCACATGCACAGCCCCAACCCCAAGCTGCCTCGCACCTGCTCAGGACTGGCCTGCCCACAATGAGCAGCAGCAGCAATAGTGGTGGCAACTGGGGAGAAGCTGCTGCTGGGTGTGGGGGAAAAGTGGCCATGCCCAGGCTGCTCTGTGGCTCCTCTCCACTGCTGCCACCAGTGCTGCCTCTGCGCTGCCCAAAGCAGGGCAGTGGTGGCAGCAGAGAGGAACTGCAGCATAGCCTGGGCATGGGCTCAGAGTAGCCGCAGCAAGAAGGGCCTTGCAGCAGCAAGGGGAAGGCGGCTGCTTTTCTCTCGCACCCAGCAGCAGCTTCTGTCCAGCCACTGCCACTGCCACTCATCATGGCTGGGCCAGTCCAGAGCAGACGCAGTGTGGCCTAGGGCGGGGGCTGCGTATGTGAGGTCCCAGCTGGTCCAGAGCTGGTTTGCTTCAGCCAGGGTGAGTCCGGGGTGGGTACAGGATAGTCCAGGGCTGTGTGCTCAGCTGCTGCTGGGTGCTGGTGTTGGGGAGGAGCCAGGAGTCACAGGGCATACAGGCTCTGAGCAGTTGGGGTGAGGAGGGGAAGAGTGCTGACCGGTCCACAACAACTCCCCAGAACTGCCTGTGTGGCTTGCAGGCCCAAATAATTGCCCATCCCTGTGCTAAACCCTTAGCCTTTGCCATATCTTGTGACAGTCAATCCCATAGGCCATGTTTTGCATGAAATACTATTTTCAGTTTAAAATCAGATGCCTTGTAGCTTGTTCATTACATGAAAGAGTAACTAGACATTGGTAGATGTGCCTATCACTTGCTATTCAAAAAATTGGTTACAAGTCTAAGACCAAAAGGACTACAACTAAAATCTAAGTTTTTATTACTGATACAAGAGGCAAGGATTTCTTTAGGCAGTATCCTTTTATTGGACAAACTGCTTTCAAATGTAAGGCATTTTTCTTAAGGTCTGAGGAGAAAAGCAAAACACAGCAATAGTAAAAAAAGGATTTGGTAGAGCTGTGAAAATGTGCAGGGCGGAAGGTGGGGGGGATAGGGGGAAAGAGAAGAAGTGCCCAGGAATAGCAAACAATTAGAAAAAAAAGTTTATTACTGGGAAGGCCTTATTGATATTTTCTCAAACCAGTTTTACAAAAATTTAGACTGGCACATTGCAGAATATTTACTATGTGAACTACTTTTTCAAATTGAAAGGTGCAGCCAGGATTTTTAAGACCATTTCAGTCACAGTTTAGGATGTTTTTTTTAGAGTAAAATTAAAGTTTAAATCAAATTATTTGGTTTCTTAAATTAGCAAAATAAAGCTAAACGCATCCCTCAGACCAGTCAGAACAAGCAAAAAAATGCTATCTGGTTCCTGAGTTGTATTTTAATGTCTGTCAGGCAAATTCCCGTTTGTTTTAATTGTAATTGTAATTTCTCCCACATCCTGGCTTTGAGTTTCTTCTTTATATTAAACTTTAGTCAGCTAATTTCCTACCATGGCACCATATCTGCTTTTGAAGTCACCCCATTATCATCCCATTTACGAAACACTTGGGTACTCCAAGAGTAACTGAGAACTCTCTACTTGATTGACTATTAAGCATGTTTCCATAAAGATGGCCCAGTGTGCAGAGTATTAAGGACTGAAAAGGAGCCCAGCTCTTAGGCATCACTGAAGTAGGCTCAACAGATATGGGAGGTATGCAGCAAGTCTGTACCCCAGCCCCAAATAAGACATGAGTCTGGATCAGGGGCAACTGTCCCTTTCTGTAGTCCAGATTTGGTCTTGCTCATGGAGCATACCTTCAACTTTGGCTCTGTCCCATTATGATGAGGGCCAACTGAGAAAGTGAAATGTAGTTTGGTAGGTTGTCTTGTTTAGGGAAGTAGAGGAAACAACTGGAAAAAAATGTTGCTCCCAGCTGCCCCCAAATTATCGTAACACCTAGGATTGCAATGGATTAAAAAAGTGCTGAACTACTGGTGTGTATGAGGCCAAAATCTGGCACAATGGCTGAGGAGATACGGTCTTTCTGGACAAATCTACTACCTGTAGGATTTCCAAGAGAAAAACAGTCCAAATATCTCAAGATAGCACAGCACTCATGATCCAGAAGCTGTCCTTTTCGAACAGGCTGTAAAAATTATGAGTTTTCCTTTTAAAGTTACCTATATCCCAAAACAGGGATTTTAAAACTCTGACTGAACAATGATGAATGCATATGTTCCTCAAATGGAATGAGTTCCAAAATCAACTGGTAAGCATTCAAACCTTTACAGATGGGGAAGAGCTAGATAATGCTGACACAAGGTAATAGATAAAGTTAACTGAAATACATAACTGTAGACATATGCAAACATTATTATGCCAATAAGTCAGTCACACAAGAGGAATGATCAAATGTTACTCAACTCCACAAGCCAGGCTTCACAAATAGGACTGGACCCTCCTAACTGAAGTAGTATAGTACATTGAGGAAAAATAAGTCCAATTCTTTCCACGTCCACATTATGAAACAGCAGTGCAGGAAATCCAGAGAACCACATAATCTCTCTTGCTATAGCTTGGAAAGGGCCTAGCAGACAAGAGCTGACCTCCTCCACCCAACAGTTAAAGAGAACAAAGTAGAAATAAACATCCTGCTTTAAGGATGGCAAATGTATCTCTGCTCCTTTTAAGCTGGAAGGGTGGGTGGATGAGAAAGAAACTTAACTTTCCTAAATAGCAAATTTGAATTCTATGTGGAAGGAATACTGACAATAAAAAGGTGGTACTTGGTGAGAAGGATTATTGGGGAAGGACTTTTGTATATCAAGACACTTTCAAATTCTTAAAGAGTTTGTAACTGATAAGACATACCTGTTTCCTTGAGAATAATGATCACACCTAAAGCTTAGAATCTTGAGCAGCTATAGGGTAGGTAAACAGAACAATTAACAACACAGCATTGGAACAAACACCAATACACTGTAAAAGTTCACTAATAAAATGCCATTTTAATAACTTTTTACACGGAATCCACCTATACACTTTAGAAAAATAAACATAAAAAGATACTTTGTGGCTCACAATACCATGATACCGGCATGCATATGCTGTTAACTTAGCAATTATTCCATATAAGAATGTACAACATTGTTCTGAGTGAATAGCGACTTCCCCTAAAAGTTTAAATGTACTAAAAGTTAGTAAAATGGTCACATAAAAATCTGATGCAAAAACATTGCATAGGCCTTTATTCAGTTACAACTGACTGTCAAAATTAGTGCACTGAGATACCAGTGAACAAAACCATGCACTTCAGGAGGAAGTAGTAACCAGGGGTTTCACAGTTCAGATCTAGGAAGTGTTCTCATAATTTTTTAATGCTTCTCCGGTGAGGTGAATCTGGAGCTTTTCCTAAATTTAAAAGTAAAACAAATAAATATTGGCAATTAAGTAATATATATATTACCAGATGTCATGATACATATACACAGTTGTACATTCATTTCATAAATGGTGTTTCTCCACAATAAATTTCATGCTGCAATGTCCAGGTATAGCCATCCCGTGGCATGTGCGCCACAAGAGGCATGGGCAGCCTTCGTGTGTAAAATGCCACAGGTCTAGGAGAAAGCAGGGAACTCTGTGGCAAACAGAACAAGGAGCAGAAAGCAGAGCAGCAGATCAGGCAGAAAAAGAAAAGGAAGTGGCACCCAGGTAAATTTGTGGCACCACCAGTGGTGGCACAATGGTTCTTTACCCTACCTTATTTAACATTTATAATCAATGAGTAAAAATTACCAATGAAGTTTACAGATGACAAAAACTGGGAGAATGTTTACCAATGATAGGGAGAGTTCAATAATATAGAACAAATCTGAATCACTTGATAATTTGGGTACAATCAAGCAATATGTGGTTTAATATGGCCAAACAAAGTCATACTTAAGGACAAAGAACATAGAGCAGTGGTTCTCAACCTTTTTAGGTTCACAGCACCCCTCAGAAAATAGCAGCTCTAGTTTTTTACTCTTTTTTTTTTTTTTTTTTTT
>NW_017729031.1:84548616-84555162 GCF_001723915.1 Gavialis gangeticus
AAAAAAGCAGCTCTAGTTTTTTTCTCTTTTTTTTTTTTTTTTTTTTTTAACCATGGAGACTGTCATTTTTTTTGTTGTGAAGAAATCAAAAAGACCACAACAGGTTAGAATTTTAAGAAGGTGGGGAACTTCATCCTAGCAGGCAATGATTCTAAAAAAAAGCCTTAGAGCTCACTGTGGATAATCAGCTGAACATGAGCCCTGGCCTGACCCTAGCCAAAAGGCAAATCCAATCCCTGCATATATACACATGAAAATCTTGAGTAGAAGCAGGGAAGTTATTACCTCTGCATGTGGCAGTGAGACTCTCCCAAAGGAATACCATGTCCAATTCTGGTCTCTAGAATCCGTGAAGAATGTTGTTAAATTACAGGGTACAAAGAGCCATGAGAATGATTAAAGTATTGGAGAAACATGCTTCAAAGTGATCTCATGGAGCTCAATAAATTTAAAGCTCAAAGAGATTAAAAGATGCATTGATCAACATATATATGGGGAACAAGAGAATGACAGTAGAGGGCCCTTCAGTGTAACAGACAAAGGTATAATAAGAATCAGTGCCTGGAGGTTGAAACTAGATAAATTCAGACTAGAAATAAACAACACTATTTTTCCCCAAACAGTGATGGTAATCAATCATTAAACAGATTACATAAGGATGTAGAGAATTCTCTGCCACTGGCAACTTTTTAAATCAAGGTGGGATATTTTTCTAAAAGACATGACCTTGGGTAATCACATTGATTGAACCTGAAGCAGGAATTAAATTGGGATGGGAGGTACTCTAGTTTGTTATGAAAATCAAAACCAATGATCACAATGATCCTTTTTCATCTTGCAATTTATCTAATCTAATCTATATCACTTCACTCTGAACACCTGGTCTCACATACTTATGTTGGACAATGGGAGAGAAACTGATCCACAAAGGACCTTTCACGTTTGATGAGCTTTAGTTAAGAAATCATTTGGAGAAGTACCCTACTTCGAGTCATTCCAGAAACCAATCAGGGAAAGCAGCAAAGATTCAGTTCAGTGGTGCACATGTTAAACCTCTCTCCCCTTCCTGACAAATGACTACTGCAAAGCTTGAATACAAATAAAAAACAAAAAAAATTTTCATCTTGTGTGAGTATTAAAGATACTGTGTGGCTGGTCTCTGAAAAAAAAAAAAAAAAAAAAATTTTAATTTTGTTGGGGTTTAAAAATACTTGGGGGGCGGTTTTTTAAAAAAAAAAAAAAAACCAAATCAGATGAGGCTATTCTTACCTGGCTGCACACCCCCTAATCTCTGCTGGATGACCTCTAAACGACGGATGTATTCACTTAATGATCGTTCAGGGTCTTGAGTAGATGATACCAATGACTTCTCTGAAACTGAACTTGTAGATGGATGAGACCTGTAAAAATATCATACTAATATTAAAACTATTCTTCCTAAAGCTCAGAGTATATGTACAGCTACAGTGGTTTAAATAGGCTCATACTGTTTAATTATCTGGTGTACAGGGAACTACAATAACATGAAAAGCTGTTCTTCTGACCTTCACTGTGTATACAGGAAAAGTGATGGGATAGACAAGTAGTATAATATTTGAGGAGAAAAATCAATACTTTTGTTAGGAAATGGGGACACATAGAAGCCTTAACCTTGCTGGTATCTAATCACTACCTTTCACCCCCTGATGTAACTGCTCACAGAAACATCGAGGAAAACAGAAATGAGAGGCAGTCCCAAAAAGTACAAGAAAGTCTCTGAGGCAGAGGGTGGAATGGTTGTCCTGTCCTGTCTCCAAGACCCCAAGCCCTAAAGGGCTACAGCATATGCAGTATTTAAAGAAAGCCAGAGTGAGGGGCCCTCTCTCAACTATGCAAACACTGATATAACGGGAAAGTGTGTCCCCTGCTGCACTTGCACCTGGGGGTGGGGTCCCACAGATCACTTCCTCCTAAACATCTTTTAATGCAAAGAAGAATGTGGGTGGTTTTTTCCTGCTCTATTACCTTAGTCACTCGAATGACCTCAGCTAAATTTAACAACGGGGACTGAAACTGATGCTAACCCAACTCCTCCACTAACCTTGAAATATTTGCTGTTACCCAGAGCTCCTCAATCATCATGTTTATCCTATTACCTTGATTCTTCCTTATTAAAAATAAAATCTTATAAGGGTGAGATTCTCTCACCAGCCCCTTTGAAGTCCGTAATCCAGTTAGGGGCTTGGGGCAAAAGAATAGGGAGGGGGGAAGAGGGGAAATTTCTTCTCATTAGAAACAGAGAGCTGAAAATCTTCTTCCAGACCCCATTGCAAACCTCAGCTTAAGGTGCAGGCCAGGGACAGGTGGATGTGCTAGAGGTGAAGCTACACTACAGTCACTGGCAGGCTAAGGCAATATCAGTGTGGTAACCATGTCCAGAAGTGCTACTTTCAAGCAATGTGAAAACAGTGTAGCTGTGTATTCACAGCTGTGGGTGGGCTAATTAGTACAGGGAAGGCTAAGTAGCACAGTCAGCTTGCAGTGCTAATTAATCTGCCAAAGCAACATATAGAGGCAGCTACATGGCTTTCATTTTGGCTTGCTATCCACCCAGAGCAGCACCAACATGTTTGAGGGTGCTGCTGCCTAACCCAGTAGGCTTACTGTGTAGCCACAGTCTAAAGTTGCACTGCTGGCCACTCCCAATTCTGACCTGCTCTAAGGGCTGACGTGCACGACAGCAGCTTCAAATCACCCGAGTCTCATTCTTCCTGGCCTGTAAATCTGGTGCTGTGCCTCTAAGAGCACAGCACAGAATCTTACTGTTGGTATACAAAAGCAAAAAGGGTAGTTTGGTTACATTTCTACATGGATGTGGCCACAGTTCACAAACACCAGGAGTACAACTGCAGTTGGAGGTTACCAACTTCCAAAGTTTAGCATCAGGAGAAAAAAGCAATATATCTAATAGATCTGAGAAATCAAATTCCTATTCATGTTCAAATATTTTCTGCAAGAAAAGGTTAAGGTGTTATGGAAGACAACCATCTGGCTGAACACTACAATTTATTATGTTATATACAAACCTATTACATAACCAGGAAGAGGATCTGTGGGATTGGCTTATGCATCTCGCAGAGCTAGTTTTGTGGCACAATCCAGTATCTCGGGTTGGAGGAGAATTTGTGTTAGCTGTTGGAAGCTGCTGTCTCAAAACTTCTGTTCTAGCACCAGAAACTGTGTTAAATACATGAGAGTCAACAATGAAATCAGGCACGGGAACTGCACAAAAAAAGGGAAAAAACACACCCACATGCCCCCACACCCACACCCACACCCCAAAGAACAAAAGCTACAGCAAAACAAATGTTTGGCTTTAAATTTCCAAAGAGGGAATCCTTTGTTTTTTGACACTATTAAAAATGTCAATTTTTTGAAGTTTCAGAATCAACTGCATGCACAATGACATTTTTCACCCTTCTATTTACATGTTCCACACCCACACAGTTATCTGAAAAATACATTGCGTTAGGAACGACCCTACAAATTCATTTTTCCTGATGATACCATTATAGGAGATATTCTTAGTTTCAACTCTAAAGAGTAGACACCAAACCATTTGTTTTCATTGTTTTCTTAAAAGGGATAAAAGTTAGCCACTGTTGGAATGATAAAGTTTGAATTTCCCAACTGCTGCATGGTAAAATCTCATTTATGTTAAACTAACTGATATAGCTGGACAACACTGAAAAAAGTTTATGATAATACTAGCTAATTGCCGGTCAAGAATGACGGATTTCAGGGAGTGTTTACGTGCCACCCCCCACCCTCACCCTTCAGGGCTGGCCATGTAAAGATTCCCTCTGCAGCCTCCTCCTCCAGCCTTGCAGCAGGGTTCTGCCTGCCTCCCCACCCCTCCCTTTCTCTGCCAGCTGTTGTTGGTGCTGGGCGGCCGGGGGGGCGCACCGCCACCGTGACACCCCTCCTTTTCCCTCCCTTTCCTGCTGCCCAGCCCCAACAACAGCTGCCACCACGACTCCCCCTTTTGCCTCCTCCCGCCCCCCTCCCCGCCTGCCACCTCCCCTTCCCTGCCAGGTGTTGTGGAGGCAATGGGGACAGGTGGCAGGGCCACTGTGACCCTTAGGCAAGGAGGCATGGGGAAGCCCCACTATTTTTGTGGCCGGGGCATGTTTGTTGCCACCACAAATTTCCTCGGCAATAGCTCAAACCTGGGCCCGCGCAGCCGGGGCCCACACAGCCAATTGCCAGCTGCCCTCTCAGCAGTGCATGTGCAGTTGGCAATTAAGCGTTAGACAGAAAGCATTAGACAGAAAGAAAAAAGCATTAGACAGAAAGACACACAGACAGACTAAGCCCTTTATTATATTACAATATTAAAATATTTTACTATTTAAATGTAATACTTTTACTAGAAATTAGACTAAAAAACACATTATTTATTTTAAAAATCCTCACCTGAGTTATGCCCTGTGCCATGAGAAATGACTTCTCCCTGTATACCTTTTCTGTTTATTTTATTCCATTTTTTCACTAAAAACTTTAACCTTGCAAATAAAAAAGAATATTGTATATTTATTAAAAACAGCAGAGAAATTAAAATGCATTGGACTTTAATATTAATCATTATCCTCGATAAGAAATATTTTAGACTATAAACAATGTCATAAGAGGTATTGGGGAAAAGGACAGAAATCACACAGTTCAAGTCTTCTGGATCAGGTGTATCAAATACTGTGTTAACTGCTATTCAGATGCATGTTAAACAACTGATTAAGTAGATAAAATTCAGCTTTTAGAACATGTTTTTAAAAGCAGTGCTTCCTCCTCTGCACCATGGCAAACTGAAAGAAACTAAAATTATTTAAATTAAAATCGCAAGCAAGTTTTATTCCTTCTTTCAGTCATAACACAAAATGTAGCAAAGAAACGAGAAAGGGGAAAGGAAAAGGAAGAACAAACCATCTCCTTCTGTATGTACCTATATCAAACACTGTTTGGCCACATCCAGACAAACAAGGGTATGTGCGTGTGGTGGCACAAACAGTAGCAGCACAAATTTGTACTGCTACTTTGTGCCACAGTGCACATCCCTGCACTTGCCCTTTGTTGCAGGCTGTGCAGGGCTCCCTCCAGGTTGGGCTTCATGTGCTGTAGGTGCCTCAGCATGTGGCTAGTTGGCAGGAGGTCCCTGCTTTGAGGAACCCTGCGCCCCAGCCAAGGAGCAGCAGTTGGAGACGGGGGAGTAGGCAGTTTTTCACCGTTGCTATGCAGAGATTCATAAACACCATGGAATCTCATACAGCATGAAAGCAGAAAGAAGCAATATACACAAGTATTTCAACATGGTGCTTATCATGCTTAGCAGACTGGCCTGAAAAATACTATATGGGTTAAGGGTGCGGTTAAATGATACTCTAAAACAACTGGAGTGAAAGTATTTTTCTACTAAATAAATTAAGTACAATCCAAGGAATACATTTTAGATGTTAATCATTTGTGATATTTCCCAAGGGAAATATAGGAAGATCTGCTTGTGCATGCCTGTAAATATTTTTACCTTGATATTGCAATGACCACTCTGACTGCAGATCGAAACTTGGTAAAAGGACGGGAGCGTGATTCAGAGACCTGCAAATCTGCAGGTGAAGGGAAGACTCCCATACGTGCTATCAGGGATAATGTTGCTTGCTCACAGTCCTGGAATCCACCCAGAAGCAGAAGAAGATATTTCTTCTGATAAACTAGAGCCTTTCTAAAGCTCTCAGATCGCAAATACTTCTTATACAGCCTCTGTAGCTGTGAAGGAAAAGAAAAAACTACAATTATTAAGGTTTACATTACTGAAAATCCAGAAAACTTGTTACAGTTAGACCATTTAGTCCTTTAAAACTCTCGCAACCTACTTGTCTGTGGCTTGATGACAGTTAGCTAAGGTTTTTTTGTTATGCAAGTTAGCAATTTTACATTGTGACAATTGCTGCTAACTATGAAAAAGTTGTGTAATGTTTTAAATGAAACTTTCAAATGGAATTTGCACTATAGACCTCCTGCCGATATAACTAATTTTGCTGAAAATTAGAAGCATCAGTCAAACCAGCAGGATGGCAGCCTTATATGAAGGTTTATAAACAGTCTGAGCTTCTATATATTTTGAAGGATTACTTGACAGCATGCTAAATAAAAGTCATCAAGTATTGGTATTAGAAGGGCAACTGTAATGCTGATGATTCCCTAGTCCAGGTAAGTAAGGATCTCCATAAATGATACCGGAAGTGCACCCACAGCAGCTCCTTTAATGTTTTTCATTTTGCCATTTGCTCCCCACTCCCCGCCAACTGGCAGAGGGGCCCTGCTGGCTGGGCTGTCCGCCACTGAACACAGGGGAAGTAAAAACCACAGCATATTTAAAACCACTGTTTTTGCTTCCCCAGCAATCAGTGGCAAATGGCCCAGCCAGCAGGGCCCCTCTACCAATCAGGGGCAGCGGGAAGCAAGACCGGGGGGGGGGGGGGGGGGGACAGGGGGGGAAAGGGAAAAATAAAAAAG
>NW_017729031.1:84555243-84564461 GCF_001723915.1 Gavialis gangeticus
GGGGGGGGGGGGGGAGGGACAAGAGGTGAAATGGAAAACATTAAAAGGAGCCGCTGCAGGAACATTTCCAGCCTGATTTACAGAGATCCCTACAGTTTACTTTACAGGCTTGTAACTTGGATATTCCAACTATCTTAACGTTTCTGAATTTCAGGACATGTACACCTGTCATTGCGAAATAGATTCAATACTTAACTTTTAAGATAAAATTTGTTTTACTTAGTTTAACATTGATTAGAAGAAATATTGGGTTAAGCGTCCATCTGATTCGAATGTAAAATTAGTCATGAAAAGGGTCAGGACATGCTTCTAAAGTTCAAAGAATAACTGGATACTAAATATATAACATTCATGTTATGGAAGAATAAGTTTTTGTGACAGACAAGAGGCCTGTACCTCCCTGAGATTAAATTTAGTGCAGACACAGATGCCTCGGTTAGAGAGAAATTTCTATCTTAACTGACCTGACAATAGGAATGTCACGAAAGATAGAAGGTATATGTGGGAGAGTATTTCTCAGATAAAAGGTGTATGTGGGAGAGTATTATGGGTTTAATGTATTACATGATCTTACTATTAAAAGATACTCATCTTTTTAAAAGGTCACTGTGAAAATTTTATTAAAAATTGAAAACCTATAAAAAATTTCAAAAGACTACAAAACCATTCTGCTGCTATTTAAACATCAATTATATCATATTGTAAGAAAATTATCTCGTATTCTTCCAGATCCAAGTTGCAGCCTTCCTGCCTCTTCCATACCATTGAGTATCATTATAAACAAAGGCTTCAAATAGAGTTTACAATAAAATTATATATTCCTTTTTTAATTAGACTGATTAATATGAATTTTAAGAATTTTAAAGAAAAGAGATTGGCTCCCCAAAAATCTAAAAGATCTTCAGGTGGAAATGGTTTTAAATTATGTTAAAATAAAGGAGTATATTTCCAAACAACAGCCTTTACTTTTGATTACTCCTGAAATCTTCAAGAGGTTTTTGGCTTTTTCACTGAAAAATATAAGAAGATTAAATCTATCTAGACACTATATAATATCTTTATACGGCTGTACAAAACCCTTTAGTTTTTCCTAGTATATAATTTTAAAAGGGATATTCGTCCATTTAAAACTTGGCAAATGGCAAAGTTAATTAAGAAATAGTGCTAATTCCACTGCATTTACAATATTTATTTTTTTAATGTCTTTTCTTTCTCATTGTCTATGCAAAAGACCCACACAAATGACAGGCAAACTGACTGGCTTTTGTCAGAGAAAACAGTGAAACAAACTTCAAACAAAGTCCTATGGAATGTACAAAGTAAACCAACAGGAAAAATAGTCCCCATCAGTCCCCCACCCCCTGTCTAATCTTTCAATTACAAGTTAGGCAGAGTAAGTCAAGTGAATCTTTTTTAGTCCTTTCAAAGCCCCCCACCTCTTTCCCTCCAAAATGCACCTGGACTGCACTATGCAACAAGTTTAGTTAAAAGGTATTTTTGAATTAATCCTTTGATACCAGTTAACAGTGCTCCGATGAGAGCAAAAACAATTCCTAGCATCAAGTGCTAGAATGATGCTGAAGTACAACAGTTTTTTATCAAATAGTTTTATTCAAAATTAATCTCCACCTTCCCTTGGTGTGTGGCTGGGGCTAAAATATTTACCTAAATACCACCTCTGTATGAAAAAAAAAAACGTCAAGAGATCCGCACAAGGAAGCAGCTAGTTTTAAAACACTTTGCTATCCATACTACTTCTAAAAAGTTAATGCATTTTGTTTCTGTAAAGTATTCCAAAACAAAATATAAGAATAGCATTTTCTTGGCAAAAATGATACTGGTATAAGCTGTTCCAATATAACTTGTTACATCTTCAAGCACCTATAGAGATACAAGTGGAGCAAAACCACTGTAAATCTAACACTATTAAACACAGAGGGAAAGTTACAGAAATGTCGCTTATTTATACTGCCATAGGAGTATGCAGACAGAACAGCTAAATGGAAATAGCTGATGCATCTTCCCAAATAGCAATGCTTCCTTTCTTTTTAAAGCAACTGAATTGAAATGTTACGTTTGTCCTGAGTGAAAGTACGGCCAATCCAACTCTTATTTCAGGAATAACTTCTATCGTGTAAAAGTGTAATGCATTTATTTTGAGAAACGAATAACAAAACTATCATTGCAATTTTCAGAGGAGAATCAAAGTTGTTTGCAAACATATTTCACAATCAACTTATACAGCCAGTATATCTGAGTAGAGAAACCCAAGGGCCAGAATGTAACTGGTTATCCATGGTCATTGTCCTAGCCACCTGATCACCCTCCAGGGAGCACATTTTATCATCTTTCACATCACCATTTTACCTTTGCATTGGAAGCTTCCATAACTGGTTTGTTTTCAATTTCAATTGTATTTTTCGCCAGTTCAGATTCTGCTTGTTTCAAAGCATTCTGCAAAACAGTTTTTTCTCGCTGCCAAGCAGCCCTTTCCAGTCCCTGGACAGGGTCAGCATCCTCCATAGACCTGATCTAAAAATGAAATTCAGGGACAGTGAACCTTGATGGATATTTTATAGTCTATTTCCAGAGGGATGCAAAGTTTTACCTTTTAAACCAAAAATAAGTAACAACCCGACTTTAGGGAAAAACATAGAATGCTGGAACAACTAGACCGGAATTTCCCATCAGCACAAACATGCTAACCAGATACAATAGGAATTAAATTGCAACTTCTGTCTATATTAACAGTTAAAGATTTTTATTAACAGTCTTAAGATTTTTCAGGGCAGGAACTGTCTACCTTTAGACAACTCTCTTTCATCTTGGTATCAAAGTGGGTCCCAATATTTGAAATAGAAATTAATCTTTCTTTTTTCCCCCTTCCTTTTGCATTCTAAAAGATAAATTTGTGTATTTATACCAAGTTGTGAGTTCATGCATAGGATATGAAAAAATAGGTTTTGTATTTGATTCTTCAAATGGTTAGTTCCAGGTCTCACAACTTTTGCAGAAATGAATTCTTACCCCACGTCAAACTCCTCTGAATGATCTGTTTCCAGCACTCATGAGTCTCCGACCAGTCAACAAAGTCATGCTTCCAGTGTAATGTAGCTATCCTAACAGGTCATGCCAACAGAGGGTGGGGAAATTTCTCAGCTGCCTAAGTATATTTCTTTGATTTCATGTATTCATCAGGAAACCAGTACATAGAACAGGGTAAGATAGCAAACATGCAGTGACTTTTGATACTACTGGATGCACTGGTTGTACCAATAGGATCTTTTTCAAAACGTGTGGCTTTCCCAACAATAAATCAATATCCACCAGTATGTGCCATAACACTTTGTATTTGGAAGGCCATAGTATACAAGGTAAAAAAAACAAACCCCAATATAAGCCTATCTTAATTTATTAATATTTGATTAGGCTCTGCCAGTTGCATGTCTCAACACTCCCTGTGTGTGTGTATATAACTATGAGATACCAAAGAAGTATACATCAATATGTACCTGTCCATTGCCATTTCCCCTATGTAGGTGCTGCTGAAGTTTCTTCTCAAGTCGAGAAACTGCAGCTTTTAACTCTAGCTTCTCATCTGTCATTGCTGTTACAGACTTTGTAAGTTCGCCATTTTCTTTCAACAAGACATCTACCAGAGAAACTGGATCCTGTGATGGGTTCTTTTAAAAAAAATAATGAGAAAAAATACAACTCAAGAATTCAACCAACATAATTTCACCAACAAATAAACCAGACTGCAGATCCCTGTAGCTTTTATTTTGAAACTCATTTTAAAATTGTAAAAGGCAAAGAATAAAGCCTTCCTCTCTACAAAAGCACAGCTGAGAAAAGATCCTGATCATCATTTTAAGTGTAATTTTTCCTCAAAGGTGACTTAAGACAAACTTAGATAAAACAGATCATACAAAATGTGTGATTTTTTTAAGGTTGTAATTTTTTGACCAATTTCAGTCACATTTTTCAAAAAAGATAAATATGTCATAACAGTTCACTTTTCTCCACACTGTTTAATAATATCAGCAGTTTTACAAAATAGTTGCATTTGTTGTGTTTTATAGTCATTATAATGTAATAAAGTTCCTTACAATTTTGCAGTTTTGATATAGTATTATTCGCCTATCAATGGCAATTCCACCTTTGAAGTGATACTTCCCTTTTAAATGTGTTTGGAGCTAGACTAATGTTTATAATTTTGCTTACAACTGCTATTTATTTGATTTCTAGGTTAAGATCTTGCCCTAAGATTGGTATCTAAACACAAGAAACTTTCTTTAATACATGAAAATCTAAATTCACAGGGATAATTTAAGTGTCAGCCCTCTGAAGTTTATTTCTGACCTTTCACTACCTTTGGGTTAGTAGAAGAGAAGCAAAATTCAAGTGGGAACCAAGCAAAGAACTTCGGTGTGCATAAAAGTCTGAGCCCCTGAAGGTCAGCACAGAGGGAAACAGACTGGAGAGGTACAGACTGCTCTCAGAATATCTTATGCCTCTTGATGTTTCAGGTAAGACAGATGCATTGAAAACCTTTATTAGCATTATGCTTTTTGCATACTTTTACAGTTAAATGATTCCTGGGTGGAATAACTGGTTTTGGTAACTATTCACACTGGTCACAGTGTTGAAAGTTTTGCAGGGTAGACAGAAACAGTTGGCCTACTGTGTAACGATGGGTGGTCTACTGAACTGCATGACTGCACTCTGAGAAAGGTGAAGGAAAGAGGCCCATCACCTGAAAGGGATGTACTCAGTGAAGGTACAAACTTCAGACAGGCCTAAACCATACCATTCTTGAACCTCTAAAAACCCTTAATTTTAATATCTACACCTTTGGCACAGAGCTATAAAGACCACACCCCAAAACAGCTTTTCCAAACAATGTATGGTTTCACCTTAAATCACAGGCAATATTGACTTTTTAAACTGTGAGTGTAATAGAGCATACCTGGAATGCTGCATATTCAATACATGAATGCTGGTTTATATAACGGGTACACTAAAAGATGCAGCAGATTTTTTGCTTTAAAAAACCCAGCAAAGTATGTAACATAGAAACACTGATGACACTAAAACAAAGATATCTGAATTGAATCAGTTTTTATTTTGTTAAATTAAGATTGCTGGAACAGAAGCTTAGTTTCCTGCTGTAAATGATTTCAAGACTGACTTGATGAAACTGTGTGAAAGTTTAGCCCCCCTGTGGATTGGGTGAGTTTTGCCCTACGTCCCACGTTCTAAAAAAATTTCAGAGCATGGACCAACTGAATTAAAGAGTCTTCTCTTGGTAATCTCCCACTGAGAAAGACCCCACCCTCCCCTCTGATCACCAAACATCCCATTGGCAAGGACAGCAATTGGTTCCATGAAGAGTAATAAAAAGAAAGTAACTGCTGTATTTTGTTTTTCTTATTCCGAGTAAGCAGCTAGAAATGAGAAGGATTAGCATGATGGGACCAACCAGTTGTTCATAGACAAACACATATTTTACAGAACACAATCTTAAGATGTGCTGTTCAAGTTATTAAAGTCTTGCTCTCAGGGTTTTGATGAGTCAGAGGAATAGGTTCTCAGTTTTCATCTTCTTGAGGTAGGATGAAGCCAAAACACTGAGATAGGAAAAGGGCTCGGTGAAAGAGGGTGTTCAGGCAAATCTCTTTTCCCATTTGCAAAGAGCCATATTTATCCGTACCAAATAATTTTGTGACATTTTTGTACCAATCCTCAAATGAAGACAGGAGAGTTAATTTCCTCAGAAATTTTTAAAAAACAGCAGTTTACATGTAAATTGCAGACAAAGGTATAAATGAGTTTCTTAAATTAAACTAATATAAATTATCCCCCTTACCAGATGGGTGGGAGAGGTCAATAACTCTGATTTCAGCTCCTTCAAAGTGTGAAGTAAAGATGCAATAGCCTCATTATTTGATGCAGACCAATCAGTAACTGTTCTGTTAAAATAAAAATATTTTTTTTCAGTTGTATCTTGCACTTCACTGAACCCTACCACAACTTTTCTTTTATCTTTTACTTTTGGACCTTATCTGAATAACAATTTGTAAGGAGAAAAGAGCTGCATGTTTTCTTAACTTACGGGACGTGGGATTTTGAAATAGCATTTCACAGGCATTATAGTTAATGCCTATATTTTGAAATTCCACCCTCTATTATGGAAACTCATAAAAGTGAGAAATCCCACAAGAAAAAAGATTCAACTGCAGTTCACCAAATCCAATAGTGGTTCTCCAACTGTATCCTATACAAACTACTTCAAAAGATTGGCCTCTCAAACTGTAAAATTAATTGAATTGCTACTTACTTATCTACAGTTTTATATATGAATTCATTTAGATGGACAGCCACAAACAGCAACTGTTGTCTTATCTTCTCCAGCTGCTGCCGCAAGTGCAATGTTTCCGTCTCTGTTGTGAAGGCCAGTTTGATGTTGCAATCATTTTTTATGGGACCAGAAACCTCTTGATGACTTTTCTGAGAAGTAAGCTTTCTTTCTTGTTCTTCTAAGTCAGCTAGTGTCTGCTGCAGCTGCTTGATCCTGCATTCATCTTTCTGGTGTTGCAATTCCAATTCATGCTAATAGAACAAGAATAAGAAACCATCTATAATTTAACTGTTTGCACCACCTGCAAACACACCACAAATATCAAAGTGTAATCTCAGTACTGCTTAAGCTGTGCACCCTCCAAGTGCCATCAGGAAAGGGAATTCATTACATTCCCTTGTGCTATTAGGAAACGGAGACACTAGTCCCTCCTCCTCCCTTATACACTTCCAGAATTACTGGTGGAGAAAACTTGATAGAGGCTCCAAGGCCTTGATCCTGGCTGCCTCCATCCCTAGTTATGGAAAAGTGGGACTGGACAGGACCTCAGGCAGTCATCTAGTCCAACCCCCTACTCAAAGCTGGATCATCAGTCTAAACCATCTCAAAGAGTCTGTCACTCTTAGAAACTTCCAGGGAGGGAGATACCACAGCCTCCCTATGTAGTCTATTCCAATGGTAAGCTACCCTCATAGCAAGAAAGTTCTTCCTAATATCCAACCTAAATGTCCCTTCTTTAAGGCAGTTAGTCCTTGTCCTTGTAGCCACAGGGTATAGTCTATCACCATCCTCTGCATAAACGCCTTTCAGGTATTTGAAGGTTGTCATCAAATCCCCACCAGTCTTCCCCTCTCTGGATCTAATAATCCCACTTCTTCAAACTTTTCTGTATAAATCATGTTTCTTAGGCCTCTAGTATTTTTTTTGTGGCTCTCCACTGGATTATTTCTAATTTGTTCACATCCTCATTGAAGCTTGGGGCCCAAAACCAGATACAGTACTCAGGTGAGGCCTCACCTGTGCTGGAGAAAGAGAATGACTTCCTTTGATTTGCCAGCAACACACTAATTAAGGCAACCCAGGATGCTACTGACTTTGTTTGGAACAAAAGCACACTGTTGACTTATATTCATCTTAGAGTCTGCTATAACCCCAAAGTCCTTCTCTGCAGTACCAAAACCTAGCCAGTCATTCCCCAAAGTATTTTTGTGCATGTAATCCTTCCACTGTATGAGCTGGACTTGGCATTTGCCCTTTTTAAATTTAATTCAGATTGCTTTTTCATCCTTTCTGAATGCTAATCCCATCCTCCAAAATGTCTGCAATGACAACATCCACAACTGTGTGGCACTGGATGTCAACAGAACTGTACCTGGAGACAGAAAGTTGCTCCACTAAAGGTTTCTCACCAACAAGATCTAATAAATAGTATTCTAGGACATTATTATTTATAATGGAACAAAACAATCTGGTTTATTTCAATTTAAGGGAAGATTTAAAAAGAGGGAAATCTCACCAGCCTCTCTCTGTCTTTCTGCCATTCCTTCTGTTTCTCCACTTCTGATTGTTGCTCCCATCTTCTCTCTTTATCCCTCTCTTCTTTTTTGTTTTTCTCCTGTTCTCTCATTGCCTTAAATTGTGACTGCAATTCCTCCCAGTCAGCTTTCAGTTTTCCTTCTCTTTCCCTCTGCACCTCTAAGGAGCGGATCACCTCCTGCTTTTGACTTTGAAGAGACTCCAGTGTAGCTCGTAACTTGTTACTGATTTCTCTTTCTTTTTGTGTCTCTTCGCAACACATTTGTACCTCAGCTTCTAGTTGCCTCTTAGAACGAATGGCTTGCTGATGCGTTTTCTCAATTATAGCAGCTAGCTCTTTTGCTCGAGACCTCTCTTCATCCAACTGAACCTGCAGATCTCGAACAAAGGTCTGTTCCAATAATGATTCTTTATGAGGACATGAAACACCTTCTTTTGCTCTCATGCTCAACTGTTCTGTCAAAATACGCTCATGGTTCAAGGAATTCAAAAGCTCCAAGGAACGATTTCTCTCAACTTCCAAATTTCTCTGAAGTTCTGACAGTTTGGTTCGTTCCTGGGACAATAAAGCCTCACAACGCGAGTGTTCAATTTGAAGTTCTTTACGGAGATTATCATTTGCTGTCTGTTCATGCTCTAAGGCCACTGACAGCTGATTATTCTGAATGCACTGCAATTTCAAGGTAGCTCGCAACTCCTATTAAAAAAAATAAAACACACACACATTATATATTTATAATTATTATACTCTGCTCAGATAAACATATTGGGTAATATTTTTACATTGTACTTCATCCACGAAACATCTGAAGAAGCAGCTAGAATAATTTATTATTAAATTGTTTAAACTTATGCACAGGACAAACAGTCTGCTAGGAATTTAAGCTAGACTGCAGAGTATCTCTTTTTGTTATTAATTCCAGTAATACTTTCTTTACCTTAATTGTCATAAAATTAAAATATTTTAACTGCCAATATTTTTTTACGGGTAATATATGTAGTACTTGGAAATTAAAGCCCTGTGCATTAGCTAGACAGCATAAATAGCTTCTGGAGCAGAAACTGAGCAGTCTTGATCTTCACTCAGAAATCTAGAAAAAGGTAACAAAAAGGTAAGGCTTGGCACCTAAGATGGACAAGACCTTAGACTTCACAGTTTCTAGTTTTTAAGACGCCAAGAACTCACTGAGAAAACTGTGTACTGAATATCACTGAATCTATACGTTTAAGAAATTAACATATTAGACAAGTGCATCTCATAATTCTTCCTTCAGAAGCGTGAGGGAGTGGAGATCATAGTGTCAGGGTAGCTTTGCTGTTG
>NW_017729031.1:84569461-84579752 GCF_001723915.1 Gavialis gangeticus
CTTCCTGATCATCCTGGGCATACACTGGCTCTTGCTCTACAACCCTTGTTCAGCAGAAGTTGGGTTCCAGTTCAAGTCTGTACAATGCCAGTGAGCCTGCTGTCTTGGTTCTGAACTTTTTGTTTGGTCTTACTGAAACAGGACCTTTGTTTTCCCTTTCCCTCAACTTGTATTTGCAATGTTTCTAGAGGCTACAGAATGGCAGGACCTACCCTAAAGTAGCAGAAGAATAGAAGTGTATACCAGAAAAGGAAATAGAGAAAAGACTGAATTAAAAACCCTCAAGAGTTGTCCTATGTTCACCATTTTACTGAGAAAAACAGGTGGGGAAGGTTTTTGAAGGATGCATTGTGGATTTTTGTTTTGTTTCATGTCAGTTGGCAGCATCTTACAGAAAATAAACACTACAGAAGTGCATGGCAACCTATTTCTAGGAGAAATAATACTGCAGCAGTAATTACCAATGAACACCTCTTGTTAAAGAAAAGGAACTAATAATTAATTTCAGATATTTAATAAGTTTCAACTGTGCATGGTCACACAGTATCCTTATAGTTTAGATGCTCTAATGTCAATGTGAAACAAATGGGAACAAACTACCACTTTTGTAAATCCAACATTTCTAGTCACTTACTGGGAGCAGAGGATGACATTCCAATTAAAATTCTATATTTGAATTCTAGGTCAGGTTTTAAGAAGTTTATATACATATAATATCAGATTAAAGGAGTCAAGAATTGTAGTACAATTCTAATGTAAGAACACATCCAAATAAATTTGTGTGCTATCAAGATTTTCAAACTGTGCCATAACATTACTTATTACTTTTGTTCATGTGTGCTACCATTTATTGCAAGACTACAAAGCAGACTCATGCACAGAGGAGATTCATCACAAAGACTGCCTAAAATGGGGAGTTATTAAAAGAAGAAATCTGCTGCTAGTTGTTCCAGAGTGATGAGTTTCTAGCCTACATAATTAACTATTGTTCAAACTGGTAGACAAAACTATAGAAGCAGGGTTTTTTCCCCCTTGGGAGGGTGGGAAGGAGAAGGGAAGACCAAGAGTGCATGTGCCTGGGTCAATCACCTTCCTTCTATTCATATTAGTAAGACATTGTACAATGGAGTGAATCATAAACTTACCAGATAAAAAAAATAAAAATAAAACACCACCACAATTTTCTTTGGATTCAGCTTGTAAGAAAGACAACAGACTCTAAAAGCATTTTGGCTGACCTTTGATATGCATTGGATTGGAAAATTTCCAGTTTTTTTTCAGCCAACATCTGTAAATGTTTTTTTTCATAATCCCAGAGGGATATGCAGTATGAGTCTACACCAAATGATATGTTTACTAAGGAAATGGAGGAGCAGTTACAAATTGAGTTACAAATTGAGAAATGTACTTTACTGAATGATCAAATGCAAGTAGGAAAATTATTTCCAGCATCTTAAAACAGAAGTGTTGGAAAACACCAAAAGACATAGAATGCTTGGAAAAACTAGTAAAGAGGGAACAGACGTGTGCAACTAAGAGCCACATTTTAAGACTTTGTTTTGTGGAAGTCTTTGTGCAGTCACTTGAATCAGAAATTTACAAAAATAAAAAGAGAAATAAGCCAGCAGCTGGAAAAACTAGTGTAAAAACATTTTATTCAGTCCAGGCAGTCTACGCTGAGATTGGCTTTAACTTGGACTTTACAAACATGTATCACATTATACCTCCAACTCTTTTGCCTTTTCATCTGCTGTTCTTTTATGCTGAAGTTGCTGTTCCTCAAACACATTTTGTAGCTCCTTTTCTTTCAAGCGCTCATTCTGCAAGTCTTGGAGTGCACCTGTCAGATCTTTTTCTCTGTTTTCCAGTTCAGAGCTGCAATATTAGCAAAGTTACAAATGACACCTCTAGAGAAAAGGATCATTTTTTTTGTTCTTAAATATTTCATCTTTTTTGTTTCTAAATATTATGGTCTTGGAAAGATACCTTTTCTCAGACTCTGTAACCTCTTCCCCCCCCCCCCCTCCTCCCCCATGGTAGAAGAAATTAAGTCTCTTTGACCCATAACTCACCATACAACAAGATGTTATATTTTGTTAGTTGTTTCTATGGTGTCACCTACCTTTTTTAAACTCTACTCTTTAGCTGAACTTTAAAATTGAACTCTTTCATATTTTAACTTCTAACTGTTAAGAACCAGGATATGTTACTCTACTCTGTGGTACAGCAACAATGCTGCTAAATGGTAGCATGTACTACAACAATGGGGGGAAAATGAAAATGCATGTAAGACCATGACCAGGCCGTTAAAGTAAAAGGAAGTAACTAGAATCTGTCCAACAAACCTGGACCAAAAAGAAAGAGTAGGCAAGAGTTGAGGGTAATGACAAACAGAAACCACTGGTCAGAATCGAGAAGAAATTCTGCTCTGACCAACAAATTCCACTGTGTCCATATGGGGTAGGGAGAGAGGTATTATTAAATGAAACTTCCTACATATTTCACTGCTGTGGAAGAAGCAATTCTCAAGTTTAAGCCACTCATCAAAAATCTGTTAGAAGCCAATAAGAATTTACTTTTCTTAAGCTGCCATTTCCAAATGTTTTATTTCTTCACTGTCCCTGAATGGCATGGTTCTGGACTTAACCATTACAAAATTATGTCACATAGATCATGTATTTCAAAAGTACTATTACTTACCGGAACTGGTTTATTTCCCTCTGAAGGTCTTGCAGGGACTTTTGCAGGTTTTCATTCTCTAACTTGCTTTCATAAAGTTCTGATTTCAAGTTTGATGCTGCAGTCTGTTCCTGCTTCTGGAGTTCTCGCATCTCAGAGGCCCTCTGCTGCTCAATGCTGAGAGTATTCTGTAAATCACTTGCTATGGATTTTTCCTGCTGAATCTTGTATTCTAGTAATTCAACTAAGAGGGAAAATAATGAAGACCATTTGTACTGTAACACTTTTAACAATTCTATTCCCAATTATACACATTTAAAAGTACTGATAAAAAGGACCAAAACTGCTACAACTTTCCCCATCTTCTCTTAACAAAGAACTCAATTATTTCAAAAAGCTCATACAATAATAAATATTTTCCAGAATTACACAACTACTGTTTTATTTAGAGAGTGTCTCAAGCAGCTTTCCCCTTTCGTTCTGACTTGTTCATTGGATTTCTGATTCCTCTCTGGTTTCTAACTCTTGATTAAAACAATAAATTGCTAGCAGGCCTCAAATAACCTATTTACCAATGTACATTGATAAACACACCAGTTCAGAAAATTTTCTGAAAATCCACCATTTTCTTGTTCGTCTCCCAAGTAGTTAATGTGCATTTCTTGACATAACATTTTTCCTTCAGCCATCTCTAAGATAAAGAATGCATATAACTTGTTTTTGGTGCATTTCAAAAACCTTTTCAAACAAACATTTCTGCAGTGAAAGATTTTTAAAATAGGCTGCACTCTTACTGCTGCTAAGACCTTTAAAAAATCTGATATATTTAAAAAAAATGATGTCAGGGTATATTGTTTTCTATTAAATGGCCCTGTGCTGGAATGGAAAAAGCAGATGCAAGGAGTTTAAACTAAGTACTACCCTTCCTCCGAAGTTGATGTTCTTGTTTACTCCCCCGATCCTCTGCATTAGTAATGGTTTCCTGTAGCTGCTGTAGCTTCTCCTGGTTTTGAAGATGTGTCATTCGTAGTTGTGCTCGAAGGTCCTGTATTTCAGAAAGTAAGCTGCTCCTATCAGAAGATAAAAGGTGCTCTAAGACTAGCTGCTGCTGTTCTTCCTGAAAATAAACAAAGCCCATTTCAGACAAACAGGGGCAAAAAATCCCAGTAACTTCTAAGTAATATTAAGTTCATACAGATACTCACATTCTCCCCATAGGATAAATTCAAGAAATTTTATAAACTATATTTCCCTACATAACTTACATTTTATAAAAAGACAGAGGCAATTTGAATTGATTAAACTCATACCTATTCTATTAACAAATTTTTGAGCTGGCAACAGGAAGTACTTTATTAGCCTCTCTAATAGCCTGACAGTTATCGCAAACTATCTTTAATCATTTCAGAATAAGTATCATAACAAGATTGGAGGAAAATGGCTATCAAAACAAAACTCACAAAAACCTAATGCCCACAGCATAAGATTTCATAGATTTCATAGACATTAGGGTTGGAAGGAACCTCGGAAGATCATCAAGTCCAGCCCCCTGCCCTAGGGGCAGGAACTCAGAAGGGGTCATAGAATCCCAGCAAGATAAACATCCACATTTCTCTTGAAGGCATTCAAAGTAGGTGCTTGAACCACCTCCGATGGCAGGCTATTTCAGACCTCAGGGGCTTGGACAGTAAAGTTCTTCCTTATTTCCAGCCTGAAACGGTCTTGGCGGAGTTTATGACAGTTCAACCTTGTCATCCCTTGGGGTGCTCTGGTGAACAAACATTCCCCCAGATCCTGGTGAGCACCCCTTATACATTTACAGGCAGCGATGAGATCACCCCTGAGAATCCACTTTTCCAGGCTGAAGAGTCCCATAGCTCTCAGCCTCTCATCATAAGGTCTGTTTTCCTGACCTCTGATCATGTGCATGGCTCCTCTCTGGATTCTCTCAAGCTTCTCCACATCCTTTTTGAATTGTGGAGCCCAAAACTGGACGCAGTACTCCAGCTGCGGCTTCGCCAAGACCAAGTACAAGGGAAGAATGATGACCTGGGATTTGCTTGAGAAGCATCTATAGATGCAAGCCAACGTTTTGCTTGCTTTACTAGTCATAGCATCATATTGATGGCCATGTTCATCTTGTGGCCAATCATGACGCCCAAGTCCCTTTCATCTGTAGTGCTAGCCAGCGTAGCACTGCTGAGCCTATAAGCATACTGCGGGTTTTTCTTCCCAAGGTGGAGAACCTTGCATTTTTCAGTGTTAAACACCATCAGGTTCTCATCTGCCCATTTCCTGAGCCTGTCAAGGTCAGCCTGGGTCGCCCTCCTGTCCTCACGTGTAGATACTTTGCCCCAACGTTTGGTGTCATCAGCAAACTTGGCCAGTCCGCTTCTGACTCCAATGTCCACATCGTTAATGAAGATGTTGAATAATATAGGTCCAAGGACAGAGCCTTGAGGGACCCCACTGATCACAGCAGACCACAACAATTGACTTCCATCAACCACCACCCTCTGGGTCCAACCATGGAACCAATTCCCCAGCCAGAGGATTGTGGTGGACCTGAGGCTGCAGCTGGCCAGTTTTGCCAAGAGGTGATCATGGGATACCAGATCGAAGGCTTTTTTGAAGTCAAGATATACGACATCAATCTCTTCTCCCTTGTCCAGGTGATGGGCTACTTGGTTGTAAAAGGAAATAAGATTGGTCAAGCAAGACCTACCCGCAACAAACCCGTGCTGGCTATCCCTCAGGATGTTGCCATCAGCCGTTGTGTTAAGAATGGCCTCTTTGATAATCTTTTCTAAGACCTTCCCCAGGATAGAGGTCAAGCTGATGGGCCTATAGTTTGCCAGATCCACTTTCCTCTCTTTCTTGAAGACAGGCATAACATTGGCCTTCTTCCAATCATTGGGCACTTCACCAGAGCACCAGGAGTTCTCGAAGATCCATGCCAGGGGCCGAGCTATGATGCTAGCTAGCTCCTTGAGTACCCTGGGGTGTAGACTGTCAGGCCGGCTGACCTGAAGGTGTCCAGCCTCTCAAGCTGTTCCTTCACAAGGTCAGCACTGATGGAGGGTAAGGAATCTCCCTCACCCGTAACGGGCAGGGGCATCCCATGGGACTGGTGAAAGACCAATGCAGAGCACCCATTTAGCAAGTTGGCTTTTTCCTGGGCATCAGTTGCCAGTTGTCCCATCTGCTTTAGCAGGGGTCTAATGTTGCCCTTGCTTTTCCTCTGGCTCTCCACATATCTAAAAAAAAGGACTTTTTATTGTCCTTGATATTTGTAGCCAGTTGGAGTTCCATTGCAGCCTTGGCTTTCCTAGTTCGCTCCCTTCAGGTCTGGACCAGTACAGAATATTCCTCCTTGGAGGTGGATCCTGTCCTCCATTCTTTTTAGACGCAGGAGGTCCTCTAGTTCTTTGTTGAGCCAAGGGGGCTACTGTGCCCTTTTGCTGCCTTTCCTCTGAGATGGAATAGATTTAGCTTGTGCATCCAGGATTGCTCCCTTGAGGAGCAACCACTCTTCATGAGCTCCCCTCCCCTTTGGGTTGTGGTCCCTTAGGGCCTCACCAAGAAGCCTCCTGAGCTTGTCAAAGTCAGCTTTCCTGAAATCGAGAACTTCTGTAAAGCTGACTGACTTGCCAGCTTTACAGCAGATAGTGAAAGTGATCAGCTCGTGGTCACTGTCACCCAGCTTCCCTTCGATTGTTAGGTCGCTGATTAGCAAGATACAAAAGTATGAGAGATTTAACATCCACATACTGTGTCACCAACTATGATTACCAAAAACTTAGGGAGAACACAGTGAATGATAAGGAGTTTCTTACTTGTTGTTTCATAATATGCTCCAGCTTTTCCACCAATGAACCTTTATCTCCAGACCCAGGATTGCAGAGATGCGACTGCAAGTCAATTTGCAACATGTTGCGCTCTTTCTCCAATACGCTCTGAACAGCTTGGAGAAGTTCACCTCTCCAGTCAAGACAAGCATCTGAATATTCCTACAGGGAGAGGGTAAATTTATTAGCATCTATACAAAAGAACTGGTGATGTATTTAATTTTAATGAATTTGTTTTATCTTGATACCTTGTCTCCTTTATCTGTCATCTTACTAAGATAATCTTTTAGTGACTGTATTGCATCCAATAAGGTGAGACCCTCTTTTTGCCATCCCTCTGCTGCTGTCGGCTGCTGAACACTCTTTGGATCCCTCAGAACAAATGGATATTCTGACAAAGCCAATATTTTGCGACTCTCTTCATACACCATTTTCAGCACAGTCTGAAGAGAGAAAACATTTCTATAAATAACATTAAATTAAGATGATCTAAAATGCCAACCAGAAAACATTGTGCTATATTTCTGTAAATTAAACTTAACAATAAAAACAGTGTCTGCCAAAAGACTAAGATGTTTTTGCACTGTAAACTTCAGGGAACAAACAAACAGAGATGAAACAAAAAACTCTTTAAGGATGTGTTTTACCTATTAAAGATATTTCTATAAAATGACAGTATTTAAAAACATCAGATTTCTAGAGAAAAGGAAATTAGAAATTAAGATTCCCCCATTAACTTACATTTTGTCTTCAAGTACCAACCCTCCTCCAATATAGATGCTAATGAGCAGGCATGTAAAATTTAAGTAGGAAAACCTACTGCATAGTGCATCTCAAGTTCTAGTTTCCACATAGAACCAAGATACAACACAAATCTCATCCATCCCACCTTACAAGCTAGAGATGCCTCTGTCTTTTTACCCTGCAATATCCAGTCTGTATCAAGCAGATAAACGTTAAGCCCCATTCAATCTATCATGCATCATTTGTACTGTGGGAGCATCTGCCTAGATAGACCTTCAGGCATGGTAGAAAGACGGAGAAAAATGCCCCTGTCCAAAGGAACTTACCAGCTATGTAAGTAGCTTGTCAGGACAGTTTAACACATGACTGTCTACATGATGTCACAGTTTTAGCCCTACTGTTTGAAACATATGAAAGACCCTACAAGAGTCAGCTTAATTGCCTGGTATTACAACTTTTGTGCAAGCCATATTGCAAAAACTCTGGTTCACAGTGCACTTAAAAAAAGAAAAAGAAAAAAATGTGTTACCTATTGTCAAGTATGTTTGTAAAATTGAATATCTTGTGCAAGTTGGTAATATGGTCTAGGAACTACATTACCAAAATCTGACCATCTCTTCACACCTTTCTTGCACACAAGTTAGGAACACTTTGCATAGATTCCTGTATCTGAAAACTTCTCACTAGACTGACTAACCTAGGAATCAGCCAGCCTGGCACAGAAAGAAAACATGAAGCAGTACTAAAAATCTGTCACCAGCTTCTGGAAAGCTACATAAGAGCAAGGAGCTACCGCACTTCCACTATGGATCCTGTCTCTCTCTCTCTCCTAGGAAGAGTAAAGGAATCACTCCTGCTACTTAAGGTAGGAAGAAGGGAACAAACTTTAACTGTGGGTGTTTGTGAGCAGTGCTGTATTTCCTGTGTTCCTTCTGATTTCCTTAAGAGAGATAAAGATCATCACTCCAATAGATCAGATCTCTTTCAGCAGACTGCTCCATCATAAGCGAAGACTGGGCCACTGGAAGATACGCCATTCTTGCACACAACCAACTTTCTAGCAAATTTCAGGTATAAAATGTGCATCAGCACTCAATACAGATGTCCCTTAGCACATCTTGCTGAAATATAAGCTAAATGTGTGAATACATGACTGAGTCAGTTCTACACATACCTTGGCAAATATTAAAAATTCCTGGGTTTTTTTGGCAATAAAACAAAGTTTATTAAATCTGATGTCATGTGATTACCCCCCAATGTTGCTAAGTGGCTCCTGGAGGCCACTGAAGTGAATAATGTTCTGTTTGTGATGGTCTTGGCTTAAATTTTAACAGATTATATAAAACATCCCTAAAATATTCAGGGTCTTAATAACTTAAGTAGTGGAAACTTCTTGTTCTGTTGTTACCAGACTAAATCATCTCTTAAAATGAAATCATCTCTCTGCACATAAGCTATTATATCATGTACAGATGTTTCCTTGTCTCGTTCCAAGTAAAGCCATTTGAGATTTACATTAAATCCTTTTCTAGATTTCTCTAATCAGAAATATCCCAGCCTGGACATGAAGTTATTATTCCAAAAGTAAGTTGCAATGAGCAACAACATAGGCAATTAAACAATTTTAAATGATAAATATGTGCATCCAAATCTCCAGTTCCTCCCACTACATCCTGAGTTATTCCCAATAAGAGACCAGTTAAGGGTGAGGTTCAAGACGCACATTATTTTTGTAACACAAAATTTGTTTGGAACTCTGCCAGCCTGCAAGGGAAAACTTGTGGTTTCCCACATTTTTCTCCTTTAAAAGAGAATCCATTTTTAAAAGTTTGTTCGCAACCTTTTCATATATTCTTGTGACCCACTTTTGGGTCATGACCCACAGGCTGAGAAACACTGCTCTAGGGCACCAGTGTTGCCACTGCCACCTCCTCTAAAGCACCACCAACATGTGGACCCTTGTTTTTTGTCATGCTAAAACAACCTATTTATCACCACAAATGTAATAAGAGTCAAGGATCTGAGACTCTTCTGGCTGCAAGTCTCTCTTCTAAACAGATGGTCTGGTCTAGATAGGCAAATCCCTACAACAAGAGGTAACAAGGTACCAACTTCGCATATTTGTTTCCCCTACTGAGGTTTGTTGATCTATGCCCTGCCAAGAGAAGCAATAGGAGAACAGGTTGGATATAGCCAGTCAGGTCTGAGGCCTCCCTACAGTGAAACAGAAAAAAGTTACTCTGCATCGCTTCTGACACTCAAAAGCAGAACAGTGGATTTGTGGCAAAATACCTGACTATATACAGGTTACTGCTTGGGAACAGATGCATAGATACATATTTATACATAGTGAACTGCCTCTCTGAAAGTCAGTGGGCGTGGTTACCCAACAATCTAGAGGCGCACTGATAAAATATTTTTTTGGCCGATACTGATGACCAATTATTAACTAGCCATATTGGCTGATAGTGATTGGCTGATCTGATTGCCGATATGGAGACTGGCAGCTTCGAGAGCAGCATCCAGGTGATAAGTCTGTTGGCAGGAAGGTGTGGAGAAGGGATAGGGCATGAGAGGACACAGATTGAGGCCCCCGCAATGAGAGCGGGAGGGGCAGGGGATGCCCAGCTGGGGTGGGGCACAGGACTGAGCTGCGGGCAGCTCATCTGGGGGGCAGAAGCTCCTACCACTGCATGCACTCCCAGGGGAGGCACAGGAGGCCCATGCCCCCCGAACTTGTACACAGAGCAAGAGCGGGCTGCCCACTGCATATCCAAGGCCTGGGGCTAGGCCGGGGCAGACAGAGGTGGGGTGGGCAGAGGCAGTGCTTGGGAAGGTAGTTATGGGAGTGGGGTCTACAGCAACCCCAAAATTCACTGCAGCCTCCACTCGGTGACCCCTCTCACCCCAAAGAGGCCAGTGCAGCCCCAAGCCTGCAATGGGCAGCCCACCCTCGCTCTGTACACAAACCCTGGGGGGCATGTGCCCCCCAAACCTTCCCCAGCGGTGTGCACAGCGGC
>NW_017729031.1:84584752-84601718 GCF_001723915.1 Gavialis gangeticus
TCTGTCCCTGCCCCTCCCCTCCACGCCCCTTCCCCCCCACAGACTTACCAGCCAGAAAATGCTCTCCAAGCTGCTAGGCTGCATGCATGCTGAGGCTGCACACACATGCACAGCATTTATTGGTGTTTTAAATCAGCCACAGTCCAAAAAAAGCCAATTGCCAATAATGTCAATTTTCCTTTTATTGGTGGCAATACAATCTGAACCAATATATCATTGCATCTCTACAATCTGTTCTATTAATAGACTCCCTTTGAAAAGGATACTTTCCTCAACTGTTGCTTTTTTTTTTCCTTTTATCTCCTAAATGCTTTATCTATCTTTATCAACTTTACCTTTAGTTGCGGTGAAAGTATTTCTTTTTCTTTCACCGAGTCCATTCCATCTGGAAACATTCCACAATACTGCAGATAAGCCAAGACACTTGCATCCAGATGCTCAGTTGTTTCTAATTCCTGATTTAGTTTAGCTGCCAAATCTGAACTGGAGTCTGAAAACAGATCGTGAAGAACATCACAGAGTAAAATCATAGGTTTGGAAGGGACCTTAATGGTCATCTGGTCCAATCCCCAACAATCTCCTAAGCATGCAATTTCTTGTTGTACAACTATAAAAACAGTGGATTTTGGAAAGAGTAAGATTCCAAAGTAAAAAGTTAGAAGCAATAAAGCTAGTAAGATTTTCTGGTGCATATAAATCCATTAACTTAAAATTGCTACAAATAGTTTTAAACAGTTCATTTTGGGAGATTCAAACTTGTTTTCATTAAGGACTGTCTATACTAGACGAGAAGTTAGGTTGGAGTTTACTATAAGCTAATCCCAACCTAATCATTACCTTTTCCTTAAAATAAATGCAGGTTAAAACAATAACTAGAAACATGAGATGTATTATCCAAATACATATTTCTCACTCCTTCTGGTGCCCAACCTTTGACCAGAGACTTTTTTTTTAAACCTTTGCAGTATCTGCAGTGCACTCCCGTCCCACATCTCATGCCTCCACTTTGCCACAGGTATGAAAGGCAGTATGCAAATCCTGCTTCTCAGTTCTCTCCAAAATGCAACACAGTACAACACCAAGGAAGAGGAGAAGGAGGAGAATGGGATGCAGATATACTGGGGAAGGAGAACAAGATGCATGTGCACAATACTCAGCTTACTAATAAGTAACTACCTTTTTTCCTTTCAATAATTGTCCACATGAATATTGTCAATTGCAGAGAAACATGTATAGAGGCAGCTCTTGGAGTCCCCTAGGCAAATAGCAACTCCAGGACCACTCTGTCCAAATGCAAAAGTCCTTCTGCTGCATATGAGACTATTTCTGACCTGGGTAGAACATTTTTGCTCTATCTGTGAAAGTCATCAGATGAAATAAGCAAAAGAATAGGTGATCCAGAACAAAGAAGTGTGTTTCAACAGGTCCATCTTGAACAGGCAGAATCTTTGCTGGCTGCAACAGAAAGTCTTGGTACCAAAGTTGTTTCAGTCATGCAGTGACTAGAAGGATGACCCACGCCTTGCTGAGGGATCACAGGCATGGGTGGTAAGGTATATAGGATGATGTCAGACTAGGGGCCTAGACAGAAGCCACACCTGGCACAAAAACTCTGTCTCTGGTTGTTGACTTCTCTCTGCTTAGCCCCAATTCACAAAGATGGAATAGGGCACAGGGCTGCTGATCTCCCACTTGTGATGTATGGAGTCAACTCTACTGCAGCAGTCTGCCACAGTATTCTGAAAACCTAGCAAATACACCACAGAAAGTTGCAGTTAGTGACTGATGCATTAGCGCTGCAGACAAACTGCTTTTCTTTCCTACTGAGAGAGGTAGGACTTGTGCTACTCCATTCATTGCTATACAACATAGCCACAGTATAGATAATTTGGATAGGACACTTATGGGTACCACAAATTTTGTGTACGGCCATGCATTCCAACACACTGATGTGGAGCAAGATCTCTTCTGATGTCCAGATACCCTGTGTCTGGAGGTCCTGTGCGTGTACTCCCACCCCATTCCTGTGAAAGGCAGGCCCTTGCTGACCCTTCTGGGGCCACCCCTATAAACTCAAACCTCTTTACTTGGGTTGACAATATCTGAAGAATGACCCACTTTTATTAGCCAATCATCCATGTAAGGCAGGACTGCCATCTCCTGTTTCCTTGAAGGCTGTCAAAATCCAAACAGGAGGCATCTGTTCTGGTAATATACCTGTCTCACTAGAAAGCATATGTAGCACCTGTGCAAAGGTCTTATGGAAATGTGGAAACAGTCATTCTGTAAATTGATAGATGTCAGCCAGACCCCTTGGTGTAGGGATGGGATAACTGTTGCCACTGTCACCACCATGAACATGAGCTTTCTAATATACCAATCGATCACTCTTATGCCCAGGATAGGACACCATTCTCTCATGTCCAGAACCCAATAGTCTGCCATTACATAGGCCTAAGCTGGACAAAAGAAGCATAAGAAGGAGAAGGTGGCTGTATGCATCATACTTGATCTTACTATAAAATGCCCTGCCTGTTATGGGCAGCAATATGATGAAATGCTGAGGATTTGTGCTGGTAAAACCTTAAACACTTTTGCATTGGTTCTAACTGTTGTGGCTGACCAGAAATTGAGGAAAAAGATACTTGCATGGGACAACGATATGGAAAATTTCAGTGGCACCACAGTGCATGCATCTATACATGCACTTTACTGTGAAGCTGACTAAATAGCTGTACAGTAAAAACATCACAGTCTAAACGTGTAGTGGTATTAGGGCACAATAACACCATACGGTAGAACTGTTGGGGACAGTACCATCCTATGGCAGAACACTTTACTGTGCTGAAATGCATGAGTAGATGCTGACCAGGCATGTTAATTGCATCTGATCAGCCCAGCCAGGCAGGCACCCCAGCTTAAATTGCTGCTGTCCCAGGTGCACATGTAAACTCTGGGCCCGGGAGTGGTTGACTCCGGCATGAACTCCTCCAGAGTTTTTTGCTTCACATTACTTTCATGTGTGAAGGCACCTAGCATGCATTAAGTATATGCTCCCAAGACACACAGGATATCTCGAAAATCCTTAAGGGAGTACAAGATGTCCCTCAAACAGGAGGTCCTTCACAATCATCTGGACTGCTTTGGGTAGTCCAAAATCCAAGATCCAATGTGTCCTTCTCATGGCTACTGAAGTGGCCACAGACCAAGAAGCTGTCTCTGTAATGTCTAATGCAGCTTAAAGCACCATCTCAGCCACCAACTCTAACACGACTAACACAAGAGAGAGGAAGGAATCTGCACAATCTGTGGGAAGATCCTCAACAAGAGATGTGATCTGCTCAACAATCCTAAAGTCACAGCTCAGTCATTTACTATTCTAAATTTGCAGAGGAGCAAGACCATTTACCAAAGAGACCCTATCTCCACAGTTCTCTCACTTTAAGAATCAACTTGCAGAATGAGGTAGGAACAGAATAATTCTGTCCTTTATGGAAAGACTCAGTACTTTCTGCCCATTATCTTATCGTCAGGACCCACAATGTCAGCGTCCCAGACTGCATCATTAATAGGTAATGCAAACTTCAGACAACTCAGGATGATTCAAGTTGCCTAGCAACAGATACATGGATGGTTCAACTAGCTCATCTGATATAAACTGGAATTCCTTTGCAACATACCTCATCAGGTAAGACAAATCATCAGCATCCTGAGGGAAGGGTGGTTTATAAGACACTGCACATGTGGAAGAGGAAGAGTCATGCCAAATTGTAGGTATGGCTCACCTCTGAAATCAGGTGGATATAACTAGTGCTAGAAGTGGACAGCTGACTGGGTCCAGCTGCAAGGACAACACAGAGAACTGGGACAGTGGATAAACAGGTCTGGTGCTTGGGGTTGTGAGGGCTTCATGGCCAAAAGGGATATGCCAGAAAAGGAGGGGACATACTCCTGGGACCACTGACCTTCCAGTTGACTGATACCATGCAGCTGACTTTCAGGATGGCTAAAATTTTCCCTTGGTCAGCTTAACAGAGAAACGGGTAATGGTGGTGACATGTAGGCATGCCCTACTCAGGAGCCAGAATCAGAAGTAGTAGAGACAGCTAAAGCTGTATGTGGTACTGATGTGCTGACACAGAAGATGGGGAACAAGAACCTGAAGCACTGGGAGAAATCAGTGACTGATTAGTATCTGGTCCTTTAAAGTGGTCATCCAAAAGGGTAAAGATGGGCTCCTAGGGGATGACAAGGTCCACTAGGATGTAGAATCTGGAGGGAGGCAGAAACTGGGCAAATCATCTCGGGAAGCTAAAGGGAAGTTGGTTTAATTTAGAAGCTGAACATATACATTTGGTTGCCTTTCTCTTCCAGGTTGTACCACAGAGGCATGAGATATACCTGATTGGAGACCTACCTACGAAGAGGGACCTTGAGAGGCAAGGTTGAACCAAAGCTCACTAGTACAGGGTGATGGTGCTGGACCATGCTCAATGCTAGCCTGAAAACTTGTTTCCAAATCTAATGCCAGGCTTGTGGCCTTGTCTAGGAGGAACAACTTACAGTTCCTCTCTCCTTCCTGCTCTTTGATTTGAAGGGCCTATAAATATCACATCTCTCTAGAATGAAGGAATCATACTCTTGCAGGAGGCGCAGCTGTAAAACCTGGGAGATTTTTGTGATGGCATCACCACAAAAAGGAAGAGAAAGTACTCTGATAAGACAAAATCTCTAAAAGAACAAAAGAAAATGAGCCACCAAGATGGCAGTATCATGTGGCACACCTACATTAAGAACAGGAGTAGAGAGTGGATGGAGTGGGAAGCAGGCAGGGCACCAAACCCAACCCAGTCTTCTCTATTTGCTCCCAAAAAAATTTGGAGAAAAGAAAGAAAAGAACTTAAAGATAAGATATAAAAATGTAACTATAAAACCAGCAATGAAAACAAGAAGTTATACACAGCCTACAAGCAGAGTGCAGGCTGAAAGGCAAACTGACTACAGAAAGGTTCCAGGTAGCCGAGAGGAACAGAGAAGCAGGAAGTGCATACCCTCCATTATAACCTTGGCATGGGAGGGGTGCAGGTTGAGTGGCCAGGATGCATACTACTAAGGCAAAATAGTTTCTGGATGAATTTAGGGAAGTATAACACACCATAAGCATGAACATGAATGTGGAAAACTACTCAACAGAAAACATATCTTATCTGAATTTTAACTGGTTGAGATTTCCCAATGCAGTTCTTAACCACCCAATCAAGACAAAAGGGGTTAATATGCATTTATACTAGGAAAAGGGTCATGGTTAAAAGAAAGCTGGTTAACAAACCACAACCTCTTTTCTAAAGAAAGAAGGGATGTGAAAAGTCAAGGCAAATTTAACTAACAAAATATAGAACTTCTTTTCAGGCCTAAATAGTGTCTTAAGTAACTTAATTTTCTTCACCTCAAAAATGCAAAAAAACCAAAAGGAAATAATGTTAGTCTTGCATATTTAAGTTAATCATCATATAGTTGAAGTGAGTTAAACATAAATTAATAGAAAATAAAACTCACTGCTGCTATATCCATTACTTGCTCGCTCTAGGCCAGACACTGTTGATCTCACATCATCTTGTGAATCAGATGGGGTTAAAGTTAAGTTGTCGACTTCTCTCACCTGTTTAAAAAAAGCAAATAAACAAAAAATAAAACCATATGTACATGAACCAGACTCAGGAGTCATTCCTAACATTAATCTAGTTTTGAGCTGTGGCACCTTTTATCTTAAAAAATCATCAGTACAAAAGATGTCATAGATTTACAAGAGCAAATATTGTAGCTGAAATAAAAGTTCCTTTGGAAATGCCTCCCATTTTCTCTTGCATATAATGGTCCTAAAAATTCCCATTTGGGGCTGAAGCTTTAAGCTTGGCCTCAGCTGACATACAAGCTACCTCTGATACCTGGGAGAATGGAAAAAGTAGTATACTGAATAAGGATATTTTTTGTTCCATGTAACAAAATGTTGAATGCTAATATCCTTTTTGTGCAGTCAGTAGTATTTTAAAAGGTATGCTGTAAGGGATTTTAAGAAGAAACATTTTTGATCACACACAATAATATCATCAACTAAGATATAATTAGTTTCTCATGAAACCTTGCACATACTCTTCCTGTGTGGGGCAAGTAACAACAGGGGATACTACTAGGGTGTGTAGGCTGTAGCTGTGTTGGTCTAAGGACGATCTGAGCAGGGTGCAGGGCCCAGGGCAAAATCAGCCTGTGTGAGGCACTGCCCCCAGATGCAAGGAAGCCGGCAGCAGATTCAGCAGCCAGAGGAGTGGGGGCTGCAGAGCAGCCGGATGTGAAGCCGGCAGCAGCATGGATGTTAGGCAGGTTATAATGCGTCATCAATCCAATATTTATATTTAGTCTATGATTTAGTTCATGTCTATATTTTAGTCCATCCTCAAAAGGAATTTACAAAACACTTTTCAAAGACAAGGCTATGAACTTTATTTCATCAACCTCCCAGATACAAAAAAAATCATGGACTAAATAGATGTCAAATTGATGACACATTATAATCTGCCTGACATCCGACTCCCCAGGTACCTCTCCACTATTTACTAGCTACTTTCATTCCCCTTCCCTCCCCATCCTGCCCCAGCCTCTCTCTTTCCCACTGACTCCTCAATTTACATCTTCAGTGACTGGCTTTCTTGCATGCATACCAGCCTCTGGCTTCTTGACTCCTCATTCCATCCAGGAAGAGCACACACCAACTGCAGATGCTTCCTCATTCTGACATGGGTATTTATACCCAAAAGCTTGCTAAGAATTTTTCCAACTATTTGAGTTAGTCTAATAAAAGATATCAAATTAAACCAAAAAACCTTGTCTGTTGGGATACTACTAGGACACTTTCATGAATGAGCCTATAAAATGTCTATTTGAAATTGCACATACATAATCTTTGCTTTGGCAAGATTCAGCAAATTCTGTAGTAACATTCAAGTGACAACATTTTCCTCTTGATAAAAAGATTGATTCTAATATACAATTATGTACTACTATATAATTAGTTTAATATTTATTCTTTACTGGCATTGAAATGCTTTTTCAGTCTTTAATTCAGAGATTCTTGAGGATTATTTTAAAGAAGACTGGTCTTCTATTTATGACAGTACACTGGGACTCAAAAGGTCTGGATTTCCCACCTTCACTCTAACTTCCTGTACGACTTCAGTCAGTCTCAGGAACACTTTCCATTACTTTCAATAAGCACCAGTTTAAGCAATCTGTGCCTCAGTTTTCCATGTATAAAAAAGGGTAATTTCCCTTTCTCTGTTGCTTTGTTGGACCTAGTTAGGGTCTAATGTTCCAAAATTAATCCCATACCCTACCGTCATGTAGGGGGCAAAGCTCTAGAATGAAGTTTATTTGGTGTAGTCTTAAGAAGCCTAATTTCACTTACATATAGTATAGTAAAAGGATCTTTCAATGCAGCAGTTTTGCTTCACTGTGCAACCAGGAGATGAACTAATAAAAGATGACTGCACACCTAGTATGACACAGTATCTAATCTTTTTGATGTATTTTTACCAATATAAGTTCCCATGGAAACACACAGAGCACTCCCAGCCATAATTTTGGGAGGGGAAAAGGAGGGATAGGGCATTTTAATATATTAAAAACATGTAACTGGTAGTTACCAAAATCCTCTTTTCCATATCCTGGTACTCAGCAATGGAATAAGTGCTTTCAGAGAAACATGGAGACTTTAAATCTAGTTTGTCTGTTGTTTCCTCATTGCTGTATGCAGATAGCTTGGGATATCCCAACAGTCCAGAGGTATCTCCCTGTACAGCGGATGATTTGGTGTGCATTGTTTCTAAGTCCACACTGTGTATACTATCAACTTCAGAGAAGGGTGTTAAGTGAAGAGTTAGTTGAAGGTCTGTGCTAGTATCCTCCTTTCTCACAATCTCAGGTGAGTCCCACAAAGTCACATCCGTGATTAAATCTTTAAAATTTTTGGGCATCTCCTTAATATGCTCTTGTTTTTTTGAATAATTGCATTTCAGAGGGTTTGGTGTTTGATGAAATCCCAATATTTGCTGACAATGCTTTTTCAGACCTTGAAGCTCTTCTGCCTTATTTGTCATCTCTTCTTCCTGAATCAAGAGTGTCTCTTGCAATTGTTTGACTTGAGTTTTCAGATTTCTGCTGAGAACTGGCAATTCAGCATCTTTCTCCTGCAATGAAATAACACACAATGCACATGTCATTTTTCTAGTACCTGCATTTAACATAGAAGTTCACACACACATAATAAGCTTTAAGAAGGTTCTTTTAAGACAAGATACCATTTTTTATTAATTTTCACTTAGAAATATACTGATTGTTCACATGCCAATTTAAATGAAGACCAAGACAAATGAACTGTAAGACCAGGTTTCTAAAAAGATAACAAAACACATAGCAGCTAGTATAACTGGGATACATCTCCACTTAAATAAGTTTACTCCTTCATTTTTGCAGAAGTTTTATTAGTTTCATTTTAAAAATATTAATCCCCTGTAGTTCTGAAGATAATGTTCCAAATTAACGCAAAATAACACTGTTGCCTGAAGCTCAAATCCAGACCCAAGAGCACAGCAAGCAGTGCAGAAAAAGGCTTCTTTGAAAAATTCTACAGACTACTCCAAAACTACCAATCCGGTCTCTAGGTCACACACATTGGCTGTTGTGGTACTTGCATCCACGCTCTGGGAGGAACGATAATAGATGCACATTTCAGAGAAGCCACCAGCCTTGCCCCGAATTTCAACCCTGCAGTGGCACAGGGAAGTCATGCACAGTAGTAAGTTATGTCTGAAACTTCTACTGCTATATCGCACCCTAGACGTACATTTCAAAACACTGGCAAATTAAGTCTTCTGGCAGTAACCTATGGGGGGATTCCTTGCAAACCAAAGCTTCTAATGTAAAACTGAATTTGGCCTATTGTCTTTTTAGGCGTTATTTGCAACTGTAACTTTTAAAACTACTGCTATAACATACAAAGTGCTAGAAGATCTATAAAATAATACACTAAGGGATCAAATTGCAGGTAACTTGAAGAGCACAGGCTATTTGTATACATCTATACCAGCACTGCTTCAACCTTTAGAAATGAGACTTTTTGGTTAAAGATCACAATGCTATGACTTCTGGATCTTGTTTTTACACAAAGTCTTTTAATGTGTGAGGATATGTCTGTACAGCCCAAAACACACTGTGCAGAGATAGCCTAAACTAGCTCTATAGGTAGTGACTTCAGAACGAGAAGCAACATAGCCTCTATATTATGTCACCCTGGGAGGGCTAATGGGTTCTACTTCTCACTAATGCAGTTTCTCACTAATCCCTGCAAAGCTGTAGAGCATCTCTGAAGGTCACTGCTTTGTGCCTATGTAGACATACCCAAAAATGGTCTTGAAACAACTTTAGTAAACTGGTGAAGAGTGACAAAGAAGAACGGGTGGTCATGCTTTGAGCAGGAGGTGGACTAGATGGCCTCCTGAGGTCCCTTCCAACTCTAACTTTCTATGAGTCTATGAAATTAACAGCCCCCTTCACCTCGTTAATATTCCAGCATACCTTTACATCCTCCAGAGTGCTACCAGGTCTCTCTTCACTAACTTCCAAGTCCTCTGTTACCCAGGGTAATTCAGATTTAAGTTCTTCTTGATGAGATGTCATTTTTGCAATTAGATCATCTTCATTCTGTAAAGGGTTTGCCATGTCTAACTGTTCCTCTATTAAGATCTTAAAAGAGCAAGACAAGGAAAAAGATTTTTGTTAGGTTTTTGACATAAGCAGGTACCACACTAGAAGCCTTTACTTTCAGGCTTCTTTGGCATTCCTCTCCAAGTTTCAACTACAACCACCATTAAATAAATGGACCATAGAGAACAATGTTTATATAAAGGTATTGGAAACTTAGGACATTTCAAAACACAACTACATTTCAATTTACTGGGTCAATTGCTTATATTTACAAAGTGAGTGCAGATGCACTTCACATATCAGTGGAGGACTTTACTATGCAACCTTCTGTATAACCACCTAGGTACCACTTACAAATCAAGATGATAGTGTTAATATTGTACTTTCTGCAATTTATGCTTCTAACAAAAGGAAATAAAAGTAATTTAAAATTAAATAATTACATTCCTACTTCAGGCCAGTGCTACCAGTACTGCCCTCCTTAATACTGACACAAACAGAAGGTAGGTGACAACGTTTGCTATTTATTATGAGTCAGTACAAGAAAGGTCTGGGGAGACAAAAGAAGCATACCCAGCAACTAAAGCCTTATATAAATCATCATCATCAATGTTTTAAAAAACATAGCAATTTAAATGACAAAATATGCTGTTTTGATAGTTGTATAGCTTAGTTAGAGCACTAAACTAGTAGTCATGAGTTTCACCTTGGGCTCCAACACTAAACTACCCCGTGACCCTGATTAAGTCACTTATTTTCCCTATACTGACAATTTCCCTCCTACTCTCTTTCTCACTTATTTATACCATAAAAGCTTTTTGAGATGGGGGTTCTCATGCTATTTATAATAGTGACTGCCACAATGGGGGTCTTGATTTCATTAGGGGCACCTTAGCATTATTACAACACAAGCAATACATGCATTTATTTAGCTTTAGGATTAACACTTTTCGTAATCCTTAAGGCAGTACTGACTCACTGTACCAGCTAGAGGATTACAGATAAACAGCATTTAAGTGATTTCCTAGTGTATGGGCATTAGTCATGCCCTCCATATACCTGAAGAAAACAAATGCCACATAAGTGCACTCTAACTAAAGAAACTATTAGATAAACATGCTACTGTAGCCTCACTGATAAGCTACAAAAGCCCAACTAGCAAGAATTAAGTGCTACTATGGAAAAGTCTCTCAAGCATTAGTGACCTGCATACAATTATGATGCCTGTGCTGTGAAGTGAAACATCAAGTAATATGAAGTCACCACAGTACTCTGTGACACCATGACAACTGTGCAAGCCTGTTGTTAAATCAGTAGTACTAAAATTAAAGCTCACTTATTTGGCCCTAAATTGGGCACTGTAAAATGTAAAGTTCTGTCTAAATAACATACTTGGTATCTGGTCTAGCAGAGCTAATTTCCTGTCTAAAAACCTACACGTAGGAGTTATAGTGAATATCAGAAATCTTGGACTTTTACACTAGTAAAGGGCTTTAAGTGCATACCCTAAACCACAGAAAGATCATCTCATTTAACATTTCATATACCTAATTTCTCTCTTCTAGAGTGTAAGTATCTAAAGGTTTGCTACATATTCTTCCAATACTCTTCTTAAAAGTCCACCACCCACTCAAAAAAGCCTTAACCAGCCAGTTAGTGTATACCTGGCACTTGAATGATACGCTATCACCCTCTCACTCATCAGAATGCCCCAGTGGACTCATCTACCAGATGAAAAACGCTTTCCAGGTTGAAACATTTAAAAAAAATTAAAAAATAAATAAATAAATAAATAAATGAGACCATATTACCCTCCCCTAATAAACTGACTCCACAAACTGACAGAATGCCTTGATAGTAAGTGTCCCCACAGGTTTTGAAGTGAGCTACCTAAGCTTTATTTTAAGTGGCCGTTCAAGATTACCATAAAACAAAATATATGCCTTATCTTTTCTTAAAATGCAAAGCGTGGCAGACATTTATCACCACTATACATTTTGCCCTTAGTAAAAACACTAAATAGCCTAAGATGCAGGCCAAATTCAGAACTGCATCACCACACTAGTAAATATAATACTGGTCAATGATTAGAGTAAGTAAAAATGATCAGACTATACACATTTGTTTTATATAACCCCAGAGAAATAAATACAAAATGTACTATGGTGACTGATACTTTTACATTAAAAACATAAAAACACTACATACCAATTTATTATTTTGGGAAACTGTGGCTGCAAATGACTGGTCAACATTTGCTCTCCAATCTTCTTCCAGTCTTTCCATTCCTTTTGTATGAATAAGAACTTCTCTTTCTTGTTCCGAGACCAGCTTAGGAAGTTTAGCTTCCTGATTATTACTTTGCTCTTTCTCCTTATAGGATTCTAGCTGTGTATAAAGTTCATCTCTTTCAGACAGTAGGGCTTCAATTTGTTGCAAATACTCCTGGATGTGATGTTTCAGTTTTGTATCATTCAGTTGAAGTTCATCCATTTCTTTCTGGTAAACTACTACTTTCTGATTCAGTGTTTGGACTGTTAAGCCAAGCCTGGAAACTTCTGATTGAAGGGACTGAACTTCTATAGCCTGGCTTTGATAGTCATCTCTTTTTTCCAGCTCAGCTTCAAGCTCCGCAACCTTTTCCATTAGGTGATGCAATTCAGTTGTTTCCACTACTCTCTGCTCTGCCATTGTCTTGATTTGTAGATCTCTCTCTAGAAGATTTGCTTCTCTTGCTCTCAGTGTATCTTCAAGTTCTTGAATCCGAGAGGAAATCATCCTCACCTCAACATCTCTCTGAGATAAGTGTGTTCTTATAAGGTTATACTCCTCCTGAAATGCTTCGTACTGTATTCTTAAAGAGGTTAGCTCTTTGAAGTGCTGCCTTGAAGACTCCTGTACATTTTGAATATTTTGTTCCAAAATTTCCACCTCCATTTTAAATTGAGATTCCTTCTCTTCAAGTAGCTGCTGCAGAGCTTCTCTAGCAGTTGAGACAAGTTCTAGTTCCTCCTGAAGCTCTTTCACTTTGGAATCTAGCAATACATTTTTCTTATTCAGATCTGTATCCTCCTTCATATCTAGTGACCCTTTCTTCAATTCATTCTGAAGATTCTCCCCCTGGTCTTCCAATCCAAGATCATTAAGGTCATCCTGGCTGTCACTAATTTCATGACATACAGGACCAAGCTGTGCCAACTCTTTCTGAAGCTTCTCAATTACTCCATGAAGTTGATCTATCTCTTCTTCTTTATCTTTACGCAACCTTTCCTGATCACCACGAAGATGCTCAATAAGTGACTCAAGTTCCTTAATTTCAGATTTTCGATCTTCCACAACCTGAGTGAAAGAACAAAAACAGAAATGTCTAGATATAACTACTTCCTTTCAAGCATCAGCATTCTGACCATTCTTAGGTTCACTTACTAAAATATTTTATTTGAAATTAAATTAGATAGATCACATATTTGAAACAGCCAGCTAACCAATGAGGCTTGATGTGGCTTACTGAAGGCAAGACTTGAAAAAGTTATCGTGCCAGAAAACAAATTCTGTTATAACAAGAAACAAATAAGGGATGCTCCAAACCTAGGTACAGTCCAGGGCTAGTATGCTGGCATGAAAACCAGTAAAGCTACTTCCTCCCTTGGATCTGGAGATGAAGCACCCCTTCACCTGTCTTCCCAATAACAAAATTTGAGAACATCTTTACTGCTGTATGTTCTCACTTTAAAAGTCTATTTCTTTCCCATCCTGGCTGCAGAAAGAGGGGAACTTCAAGCAGCTACATTTGCTTTAGATTTAGTACATATTCATAACATTTTCTGATTAATTATGCACTAGTGCCATGAAATGTGTTCATCATATGTAACAAAGGTTAAATGCAAATATACATATATATACTTGTATCTTCAATGCATGTTGAATTCTGGGGACTGAAGGACCAACCCCTGTGTTTTAATCCCATTTGAGAGTATATCACAAGAAAACAGAGGATTAAAACAGCAAATTAGATATTAATAAAAATATTTTACCCCATTTATAAATCATGCAGCAATACTGTTGACTGCTACAGACCATAGAATTAAAGACTCTGCTGCCTTGGTGTTTTTCCTGTTTTCAGCTTTTAACATATGATAATTTATGGTGACTAACATCTGCAGTTATGCAAACTAAGATAACGGTAATAAGAGTAATTAAATCTTATATTTCAGAGTGCAGGTTTACCCATGTAGGGACCAGATCTGAGTTCTTCCCCTCCTGGGTACAGGACTGTACAACAGGTTAGGCTATTTTAGGCTTCCTCTGAAACACTAGTTACTCTCTAAAAAAATTCCACCAAATGAAAAATACCAAGAGCATGACTTGGTATGGGAAACTTAATCTTAAAACAACAGTACTACTATTCACTGACCAATCTATTTTCTTCAGGCAAAACATCAAAACCTATTCTATTTCTTGTATCAGAATATTACATTCTGCCAAAACCACTTTTCATATATCAAACAACCAATATTAGATAAGTGTTCTCACCTTATTGTCTGTCGCATTTTCCAGCTCATGCTGGAGTCTCATAACTTGCTCATTCAAATGATCAATTTCTTGATTCTTCTCTTCAAGCAAGGCCTGTGGAAACTGCAAAACTGATGATTCACTGTAATCCACGATCTGACTTTGCTTCATGCTGAGTTTTGCTATGTCCTCCTGATTGGAAAACCAACAATATGGATTATACTCTATTATGGTGGCAAAACTATCCATTTTTGATGTTTTTGTCAAGCCAACAATATTCTGGCGTGTGTGTTACATACACACACAAACTATGTATAAATTGTATATAAAAATCGTATGCTGTAGTTTAAGTATGTTAACATTTAATTAAACTCACAAAATAGTTACAAAAATTATAAAATAAAGATGATAAAACACTGAACCCTACAAAGATGTGTGTCTCTGAGAAAACCAGTCAATGTACCTTAAGTTAAAGTTATGTATACCTTCAAGTGAGCATTCTCTAACTGAAGCTGGCTGATGCTCGCGGTGCTAAGATTTTTTTGCATCTCTAACTCCAAGGTCAGCTGCAAGATTTCATCATTCTTATTGATCAGGTTCTCTTTAAATTCTTCCACTTGCTGTAACAAACTTACTACCTAAAACAAAGAAAATATGTAATTGTTTTAAGAGTTCTTTTGTTTAACCACAACAAAAAGAAAAACTAGATTAATCTGATTAATGTAATTAATTATGGAGATTACAGAACTGTAACCACCTCATAACTACAAAGGCTTTTTAAGTAGAGTTTACATAAATATATTTGAGATGAAAGAGCAAGGAAGCAGGCAATGTCCCAACAACCTAACTAGGACTTCCCAATTCTAATCCAAAACCCTTGTCCAAAATTAACAATGAACATCTGCAAGATCCTTAACCCTCAACTCTACTTCCCCCTCTGTAAACATGAGGGTACTATTACTATACACATTCACAAACTAAGTGTTAGTGAGCTTGAATAAACTGCATGGCTTTGTCTGCTAAGCTTATAACTTTAACTGTCCCTTGAAGATCTCAAAAGCAAGTTAAAAATTGGGTTTAAGGAGCAAATCAGAAATGATTTGGCTTACTCTAGGCAAGAGGAATGGCACTGTTAATGACAGATAATAGGATATTTGGAATATTGCATCCTCTGTGCTAGACCATGGTTTTTGCAGAATTATGCTCTTTTTTCAAAGTATGATTCTTCAAGCCCATGCACACAGTTTCCCTACATGAAATTTTACCAAAATTTATAAGCAAGACAAAGAGCCAAAAGAGATCTGTGTTATAAAATTTAAGCAAAAGAGAGCTTGCTTATAAATTTTACTTGCTTATAAATTTTACTAGAGAGAGCTTTGTTACGTAAAAATGAAAAACAGGGTCATGACTTAACATTGTAGACGTGAAATTAAGTAGATATTTCAAATCTTAATACCTTACAAAAAGTGGCTTATGAGATTTAAACATATTAGGCAGATTTAAACATCTAAAAAATATTTGAAGCATAAAGAATAAGCTGTTTTCATGCGAGACACCCAAAAATATAGACATCTGTAAGAATGTTCCTTTAAAAACATGCCTGGAAAAATGGGACAGGCATATTTATATTGAAACAAGTCAAAATGCATGCTATGCGAGAGAAATAGCTTATTTGGGAAATTAGAACTTACAGAAAAATTAAACTTTCATATTTTAAATAGGTTTAATTTTGTTAGGATTTTAAGTAGTTTCTTTTATTAAAATGAGGAGTCCACATGATAAATTCAATAGCCCAGTTCTAAGATTAAAACTGTTTTAAGCTGGTGTATGTAAGAACGGCAAAATGGATTAAGAATGACAAATTTTAACATATTTGCTTTTAATTCATTTGATGAAGAAGTAGTGAGTGACTGGGCTTTGATGATGTGGGTTGTCCCCCCTCACCACCCTCAAACACCTATCTTTATATCAAACTGCCTATAAACTGGCAACAAATGTCATCATAGGACTTTTGTCAAGAAATCACGCCAGATTCCTCAGAAACGTCCTCATGATACATCCAGATTTTTTTTTTATTCTGGGGGAGGCACATATTTAGTGTCTATAGCAAGCAAAATAGAGTTAATTGTTTTTTTTAATTGCTGGTTTACACAATATGTTTCTGCACTGAGGATTTTTAATAATTATATCTTACATTTACATTTGAACCGTATCCATCCATGCTATTGTATGAAGAGTAACAGAAATCTCAATAGCTATTTAACTATAACATTTTAACTATAAAATGTCCCTGTCCAGCCTGCATTTTAGGTTGGATAAAATGTACCAAATTTGTGGCAAAAGTGTGGCGTGCAGTGGTTCCTTTAATCTGGTCAGTTTCGCCACACACCCCTCTACCCCTCGCTGGCAAAGGGGCCCTGGTGCTTGCTACTGATTGGCCAGGAGGCAAAAACTGCATATTTAAAGCTGTGGATTTTGCCTCCCAGTTAATCAGTAACAAGCAGCAGGGCCACCAGGGTCTCTCCATCAACTGGGGGTGGGGGGGAAGAGAGGGGAGGGAGGTGCACAGGTGCCCTGCCCCCTGGTCACCACCTTGGGACTGTAAGTCCCATCCCTTAACCTCCGACCCTTGCCAGTATAAGTCCCTCCTCTTGCCCTGGAAGAAACTTGGGGGGGGGGGGGGGGGGGGGGGGGGGGG
>NW_017729031.1:84601954-84617080 GCF_001723915.1 Gavialis gangeticus
GGGGGGGGGGGGGGGGGGAAGAGGTGCAGTCTTAGAACCAGAAATCCCGCCCTGTCACATGGTCCATGTCATAAAAAGGCCCACCTACCTGATACTAAACCTTGCCCTTTTGTAAAACAAGTTAAATCAATGTGAAAATGTAGTTGTAATGACCTTTTTAAAAGCTGTCACTTGTCTAATGTCAGCTATATGTTATATGAAACAAATCCACTATTTTTATACAACTTATTAGAAGTCTATTTCCACAAAAAATAAGGATATAAACTGTATTTCTTCCCAAGGAGGAAAAAATTATTATATTAACATCACCACCTATAGTCCTGGTTCAGCAAATATTCAGGTCTATGTATCCATATCCATTTTGAAAAAAGATATTTAATAAACACATAAGCATTTCTTTATATCCCACTGACTTCACTTGAACAAAACAGAACATTAATGTTATTATCTTTCAAAGTTATGATTTTGTCATCTGCATACAGCTCTAAATAAAGCTGGACAGTTAGGCATGCACCCCAAGTAAAATAGAAGTAAAATACTATACCATAATTTCAATCTAATAAATAACTCTTAATACTACCTTTAGAATCCTTTGCATATATAATTCATGTTCTTTTTGTTTATTCTCTTGCATGCTCTGCTTGATGCTGAGTATACATGTACTGTAGCTAAACCAGCAATCAATAAATACAAAGTAACATGGCCTAATGCTGAGCACTCTATGCTGACTTAGGAAGTAATTAGCATACTAAGGAAGGTTAAATGCAGGAACTAGGGAGCTGATGAGAAACTTCTGTGCAGGTCTGAAAAGGTCAAATACTAGGAACTGCTTTTGCAAGTACAACTTCTGAGGAAATCTCAGTATGTCGCACAAGGTGGAAATAATACTGAGTGCAGGCACCTAAGAGCATATGTAATTGTCACCAAATCAAATACTGTCTGCTTAAGAGGCTATTGGAGGAACTATATATGTGTTTACAGTTTCCCCAAAAAGGTGGCTGAATATCTAAGCTTTGAGCAGAGTCCTAGCCCCAATGTCTCTCCCCACCCCACCCAGCATCTATAGCATATGCTGATCTCTCTCCCTATGCCCTGCCCAACCTGACCCTGCAGCTACAGCATGCACCAATCTCTCTCACTCTCTCTCTTCTCCACCTGAACTGGCCCTGCAGGTACAGCACGTTCGAATCCACAGTGTCCCAGCCCCATCCACTGCTTACACCAGTTCCCGTGCCAGAAGCAGTGCCAGGCAGGTGCCAGCATCAGCTGTGGCTGCTGCTGGCAAGTTCCCAGCGAGGATTGAGGCAACTGCACTGATGCATCAGCTGCAGACTCGGACAGATGCCCGAAACCTGCCCACCATGCCGGCTCCACACTGCTTCTGGCAAGCGGGGCAGGAGCTGGTGTAAGCTACAGACGAGGCCGGGATGCACGACCTAACAGCTGGAGCCATTGGCTCCCCTCGAGCTGCATTACGTGACTTTGTGGCTGCCCACTGACAGGCCGGATCCAGTGCACGGGGTTTATTTTGCCCACCCCTGGCTTAGTCTCTCACCATAGCAATGCACTGAACAGCAGTGTTAGTATCAAATATACCTGTCTTTCTTTCGTCAAGAGTGCTTCCTTTTCTGCCTCTAATTGTTCCTTAAGGACATGATCTGTATTGCCTTCTGTGGGTACTCTGTGCCTGGCTTCATCCAACTTAGACTGTAGGGCGGAGATCTGGATCAAGTTGTTGTATTGCTGTTGTTGCAATGCCTCTTTATCCTGCAAAAGTTAAATTTTAGTGCAAGAATTAGTATAAATTAATAAACCTAGAGAGAGCAATCTAATAAAAAATTAAATGAATAAGTATGTAACCAAAACGTGGTTTAAAATATGAATCCAAAAGTGCAACCAAAAAAGATAAAGATGTAAAATTTACAACCCATGTTAAGTCTGCCTTGAAAATGTAGTTCTCAGTCAAATAATATTTCCTACAGTACCAGACAACTTGATTTTTTGATTACCCTTACATTTTATTTTTTACAGCCACCGTTTTATAAACACTCCAGTTCCTTATTTATTATGAGTAGTACTTGTTTGGAAAAATAACATGGCTTTAAAAGAAGGAGATTGCTTCCCAAGTATAACTGAAATTGACGTCAGGCTATGGAAAAACAAAATAAATTGAACTTTAAACAATTGCATTTTTTCTTTAAATCAGTAACTGAGCCAGCATTACAACCAAACCCTATTAAAAGATATCAGATTATTTTTGCTAGATCAGTGGTGTTGTCAAGCTACAAGCTATTTTTTTCTTGGCATTTTTATTTTAGCCCTAATCTGATTTTCTCTCTCCCTCATTCTTCTTGGGTAAAAGTATTCTCAGCAGGGAGCAGAGGCACAAGGGATAAACCAGCACCTAAGAGGTCTCACCAAAAGGTGAACTAGATATTTGTAATTGCTATGCTGGGAGCACAACTGGGAGGCAACTTAAAATTTAAATCCCCTCTGAGGTCAGCCAGCCCCTTTTTTTCTCTTGCACACCTAGTCTATTAATTGCTCAGTACACTGAAGTCTAACAAAGAAGGGGTATATTTGTTTCTTTATATAATTTGGAAAAAAGAAAAGATGTTTCACCTCCCACTAAATGGTTTTAATAATAACAACAAACTGAAAATAGAGTATTCAGATTTTACCAAGGAACAAATCCAGATTAAAAAATAATATATACAAAGTTGTTAAATTAAATTTACTTTACAATATAAGGCAGTATTGTCACAGATTGACCAAGACAAAAGCCAGGTACTTAAGGTGAGTTAGTAATGTCTAGTTTTAAAAAGCTAAATTCTTAGCAGCTGCCATTGGCCAGGCTTGAACACCAGACCAAAAAGAGTATTCTATACGTGAAGGAGGCTTAAGGGAAAAATGAAGGCAGAAGACAGGCAATCAAGGAGGACATCAAGATGGTCTCCCCCACAGCTGACATCGTTGATAGGATAGTGGAAGTGAACTTAATATGAAAGACACTTTCCCAACTAATACCACAATATCCCATGGGAAACTGCCAGGGGTGGGAGAACTTAACGCAATAATATGTGCTTCTCTCCCAGGTAAAACCCAAGATTTTTCAACACATTTTATAGGATTCATAATGCAGGGTGCTAACCTGTCCCTCAGGTCCCCTGATAAAACACTGAATACAAACAGAGAACAATTATACCTTAATATTAGCGATTCCTATTTTCTAGGGTACATATACAAAGTCTAAAAAATGATTAGCACCAGTTTGAAGTTCATCTTGTTGCTGATAAAAAGCCTCCCAATGACAATATGCAACAGTTTTCTTCGAATAATGAACTGTAGGGCTAAAAAGTTCTTCCTACTCATTAGATAACAAGGTTACTATAGTGTCTTAGTCTGTCGTGTCATCATGGTTCTACATTTAAAATGAAGGTTTCACATAAACATTCTATTGTTGTCATGGTGATCTAGTTAAAATATGATTTCAAGGGTAACAAATAGCTCATACAAATGCTGTACTGTGAATAAAGCTATTTTAGGTGCTCATATAGGTGTAATGAAACAAGTGTTCCAGGTTCCCTAAACAAACCCTCCTTTGGCACCCCCAAAAACATGAAAAAGATTGATCCAGAGGGAACTTCTGCAGCACAACAATAACTGAAGCAGCAATTTACAGATCACCAACTTGAACAAATTAAAAGGATTGGCCCAAAATAAGATTGGCACCAAGAGAGTTTTCTTTTGTGTACCTGACGGTGAAAATTGTGGTTTGCACTTGAGTGGCTAGAAGTGTAGTTCTAGTCCCATGTTCTCCATATAAAGGACACGGTTCTCATATTCAAATGTGACTTTCTATATTCATTTTTCATATGGGCTACTCTCCAAATTCTGCAATGTGTATAATATCTTAATTTAACATCTTAAATAAATCTTAATTTAAAAGGACATTTTGGGCCATCTACAATTCCAAAGTGTGTTCCAGTAAATTGGTCACTACAACATGAACCAGACCAGTGAAAAAAGTTCAGTGGGTCAAAAATGAAACCTGTTTAATGAAAAACCAGTATTTGAGAACTTTTCATTCCTAACAGGAAGATCCCAGAACAGATCCTTAGTGGCATTACCAAGGCACCTTTTAGTCATAACTACCTGGACCTAAATTTTGGTGGCATGGCCACTTCATTTCTATATCCGTCTTTGTAGGCCAGGTTGGACAATGTATATATATCAGGTACAAGATGAAATTAAAGAAAGGAGTTTATTTTTTTCTACCAAGTGAAATAAAAAAATGGATGCAATTGTTTTCTACCTATTTTAATAGAATTTAAAACCTGAATGTTAAAATCAATTGAGTTTTTGCTACTCCTAAATCTTCTATTTTGAATTTGCCACATATTTATTTACAATATGTAAATTTTACTGAAGAGAGTTGTCAATGGTTAGCTGATGCTGGGACTTTAGCCTAGGACAGTGATTCTCAACTACGGTAAAGCAGCACCTGCTCAGGGATGCTGTGATGCAGTTTCTGCTACCACTGTAGCAGCCAGGTAAGATTGCCCTGTGCACACTTCTGCTTCATTAGGACTCTGTGATTAGCCTAATTCAGGCAGGAGCTGCCTGTTTTATCATCTGGAGGCACGAATACCTGGTTAAGGAGCACTGAGGTAAAGTTGAGGCAGCACCAACAGTGGTCCTCAATCAGGGCTGCCATCACATTCAAAGAGCAGGGGAAGGCTGTCCTGACTCTAAAAAGGAATATGATGGAGGCAATTTTTTATTCTTGTGCAATTATCTTACAGGTCCCTTCCAGTTCTACAATTTTATGATTCTATGAATAAGGTACACACTTTAGTTGATGATCCACAAAATAAGACCAAATCAGTGCACAAGAAGTGTGCGCTGTTGCTGGCTTTGCAGACTTAACAGGAGTACAGAGCAGTAATACCAAACCTAAGATAACCAGACAACTTAAAAAAAAATACATACAGCATGAAGACCAGGTAATTAAGGTTCCTTTTTACACAGGCAGTTTTCAAAATAAAACCACATTTAACATTCAGTAGCACCTTCACAATTCTTTATAAGAAGAAAAGGTGACCCAACCATCCATTACACATTCCCTTACTGCCAAAAGTGTTCTTGATAAAAAGCAACCTTTTCAGTACTTAAGGAAAAAATCTGCTCAAACCTATCAATGTAAAGATGCCATTACATTTAACAGGTTCATTGACCACTTGATGGAACAGACATTAGAAGTCATCCTTTTTGGCTCACTGAGGGATATATATGAAGATTAGTCATAGATTCATAGATTGTAAGGCTGGAAGGGACCTCTTCCAAGTCAATTATATAATCCTCGTTAATTATATAATCCTTATCTCATCCTCTATTATCTAAAAATTACTTGTTTTAGTTCAGTTTCCATTTTCTTCATTCTTTGCAGTTCTTGCTCCAAACAGCAGACAGTTTTTGAGACTTCGATATTGGTATGCTCCATCTCTCTAATCCGTTCTGCCATCTTCTCCATTTCTTTATCTCGAACTGTAACTTCTTGATGTTTCTGCTCTTTTTCTAGCAGCAGCTTATTGTAATCATCCACTTTCTCTTTTATTTCAGATTGTAAAGATTCTACCTACACAGCACACATGAAACAGACATTTTAAAAAAACACAACATTTCTACATTAAAAGGAAAAAAAGTCATTTTGTCACTAATTTACAAAAAATAAATTGATGGCACTCCCCCCTTGAGGTCAGATGAGCCACCATTGTTGATAAGATATCAGTTAAAAGCAAAACAGTATGGGGGACAGAGTAAAATCAACTATCTGTAAATCTTATGCTCAAAATATAATAGTTCTTACAAAGTCACACATGTATATTACATATTCTCACATGCTCAATATTTATTACAGTCTAGCATGCTGTTAAGAGAAAATTTACCCTAAAGGGCATCACAACGCAATGGCCATAAACCATCTTGAGATTATATATTTTATTATTTATACTATTGCTAGATGTTTTTCAAACACTTCCAGACAGTACATGCTTCAAGGAATTCACAGTATAAACAGAAAGGTCAAGAGAAGTGGAAATGGCAATTTAGATTAAATTAGGATATGCAAATTAATTAAATTCACCATAGGCAGCATAGAGAGGCACTTAAAATGTAGATAAAGTAGGGCCCTGTACATAAGATCAGGGAGATCTTATTCACGTGGAGCTATACGGAACAACGCACTGAGATGAACAACTGAAAGCTTGTAAAGAGAGATGTTATGCAGAATTTCAGAGGTAGGATCAGATGGAAAGACAGTAGATTTAAAAGGGGGGGACTACTTGAACAAACTCTTTATAAAACAAACAGTATGGTTTCAAAGAAAAAGGAAACAAGAGTGTATAAAAATACCATGTAACCAGGACTCATGGTAGAGGTGATATCTTTTATTAGACCAACTAGATTTTAGCCAAAAAAAAATCTTTAATTGCAAGCTTTCGGGCACAAACACCCTTCATCAGGCATCAGAGAAAAGATTGTAAAAGTTCATTGTAAAAGTTCTCCTGGGTAGAAATGAAAGTTCATATTTCAGAGAAGGGTTGAAGCTGTGGTAAAACCTGTTTGGAAAAGTTGATTTTATGTGCAGATTAGGTGCAGAGAAAAGTTGGAATAGTCTGTTCACCTCCAAGTTGTTTGGTGGTAAGCAGGATGTATTCATATTTCCTTCTGGTTAGGGTGTTTCATATTTCACAGAGGAATAAGTAGATGGGATGCTCTTCTGGGCAGGCATTTCTTATCTGTCACCTCACCAGACAAGAAATGCCCACCCAGAAGAGCATTCCATCTATTTACTTCTCTGTGAAATATGAAATACCATAACCAGAAGGAAATATGAATACATCCTGATTACCACCAAACAACTTGGAGGTAAACAAACTATTCTCACTTTTCTCTGTGCCTAATCTGCACATAAAATCAACTTTTCCAAACAGGAGGTTTTAAACACAGCTTCAGCTCTTCTATGAAATATGAACTTTCATTTCTACCCAGGAGAACTTTTACAATCTTTTCTCTGATGCCTGATGAAGGGTGTTTGTGCCCAAAAGCTTGCAATTAAAGATGTTTTTGGCAAAAATCTAGTTGGTCTAATAAAAGAAATCACCTCTACCATGAGTCCCGATTGCTTTTTCCTCTAGACCAATATGGCTACAACCTGGATACCTGACACTAAATACAACATGGGCATGGACAAATGTACATCTGGACAAGGCTGCAGGAGCATGCAGCAGCTATTATGTTCCAGTTGTGTGTGCACAAGCTATAAACAAAGCAAAACTGTTCCAACTTTAACCTGTGATGAAGCAGGGCTCTGCATGCCCCAGTGAAACAGCCCCTTTTGAAACCACTCCAACTGTATGCTTGTTCATGCCCATCAAAACGTGTACCACTTGCACAGCACTTTCAACATATTGTACAAATAACAGAGTAGAAAACTACTGTCCAAGAAACTTCAGTAGAACAGCATTAATATAAACAAGAGATGTTGAGAGTAGAGGTTCTATGGGTCATTTAAAAATACAAAAACTGCTAGGTTACACTATGAACTGCGTAAGGGCCCAAATAAAGTTCCTCAATTTTTATTCATCTTCCTCCTTTCCAATCCCATCAAGCTTTTACCCACAGACCAACCAAAACACCTGTTTTAAGCTTACAGAAATACCTCTGGACAAGAACAACCCCCAAACAGAACCCTATCTGAAAGTGACAGTATTCTTCTCATGGCTGGTTTTGTAGTAAGAATTTGGTAAATTAACCAAGGAATTTTCACCAATACAAAAGAGGTTAGGTACAGCTCTTTTGCTAAATTAGATCATTCTTATAGTAAAAATTTCTTTCTAATGCAACCATCCAGTACCCCTGATGTTATAAAACAGCTATACACAAAGGAATATGTTCCTCAACTTTCACCCCATGCTCCAAACTTTCAAATGTCATTCCATCCATCAACCATCAGAGTTCTTTTTTCATAAAATAGCCCCACCACATATTCCCCAATTCTAGAGAGTGAGAAACTGGATAAAACTGGATTTTAAACTGTTTATGTTCAGAATCAATAATTTTTGGATCACAGGACTATCTCAGCAAATTCACTGTGTGCAAGTACTATATTGGGAGTGATTCACAACAGTGTATTTATTTTTAAGCAATTACACAGGAAAAATGTAAGTGCTTGCACCTGGATTTAATATTGATCACACACACACTAACAGCTTAAATTTCTTACCCGCCTCCATGCCTTACTTCTTAAGAAGTCCTACTAATACAATGCAGGTACAGTTTTAGATAGGTTGCAAATGGTCAGATCAATACATATAATTTTTAAAATTTCTGTACTTACCTAACACAAACTCTGCTGTTCTATTAGGAGGCAAAAACTCAAGCTAACAACTTAGACAGTAAACAAAGATATTTTCAAGCTCTTTCTGCAATACCCTCAGTAATCCTATGCTTACAATACAGATCCTTTTTTTTATACCCAGGATTCAATGTAACCATCAAACCAGAAGCATCTCTCTCTAGCGGACAGCAACACAACCTGCATAAACCATCCTAACTAAAAGTGCAACTTTCTATAAAGTGGAACCTTAAAGCAGCATAACTTAAGATGAACATGCTGTCATCACTTCAAAACTTTCTACTGCTCTGGGCTGCAATAGAGTTAACAATTAGCTCAGAAATAGAGTGATATATTTAGAAAATGTCAGCAGTGTATGTTGGTATCATCTTTAGAGTAACTGTGCTCAAGTAAAGGTAGAATGAGACATCTAGACAGAACAGGATAAACAGGATATAAAGCTCTGTTAGACTGTAGCAGTTGTGTACATACAGAACAGGTAACGAGAAGGCCACACTGAAAACCCAAAGAAGGAAAATCACAAAGGTATGATTCTATGCTGGTTATTTCACAGCTACAACTTTTTTTTCACTTCATGGTACATATGAAAAAAGTTTCACAAAAGCAAATACATGAGAATGCATTTGATTAATAAGCCAGGACAATAAAGTGATTACAAACAGGAAAATAAATATATGGTATTTTTCCAGAGCAAAAGATCTAAAAGGATAACATATAACCTATATTTAGTTACACTGAAGCAAACTTAACATAGAAAGATTAAAAAAGCAAAAGCAGAAGGAACTGAGAGGCAAGGGAGGAAGAGCTGAGGGATGTTCATGCTATTTTCCATACCTGTAGAGACAATTCATAGCTCTGAAATGGTTCATTTATGTGAGAAAGAAACAAAAAACAAAAATTAAACTTTTAAACTGAATATTGAACTAATGAACATGTGAAAAAGGACAGATGCAATCACTTTAAATGATAGTATCCTAGTCACTCTCTAATCGAGGCAAACCCCAATATCCCGGCAAGGTTTTACTGAAATGCACATATTTAATTATATAATTTCAGGAAATCTTGCTAAGAAAAATCATAATTAGACATGCACCTTGTGCACTACAAAAAAATGCATGGCAACCAGTTAAAAGAAAAAGTTGTTGAATTTGATGCTCTGCATTTCCTAAAGTATTCGAGTAGTATATAATACACAAATGTGATATTAAGTTGAAAAAGCAGCCTCTGAAGAAATCATTTTTCAGTATCATGCAGGTTTACTTTTGATATTTATATAAAAAAAAAAAATACTAAAACAGATAAGTCACTAAATATGGTTTTACTCACCCCATGTTCCCTGGGCTCTACAGACATCTGCAATTTTGCTGCCAGTTTTAACTGCTCCTCTAGTTTCTGAATTTCTTGCTGAAACTCATCACGTTCATGTTCTCTCTCTATAGCTTGTTCCTGTCAACACAATAAGAAATATTTTCCTTTGTTTTTGTGGGAAGAAAGCTGATGTTTGTGTTTTCCTTTTACCAAATTTTCAATGGCACTCCTAGAAACATGGCAAGAATTTACAGGAAGGGACAAGAGAATATTTTAATTTATATAACTACTTAACAGGAAACATTTAGAAAGAAAAAAAGAAACTCTTACCCATAACTTTAACTTAAAGGAATTTACAAGAATCACCCTCAGTTTTACATGACCAAACACAGATTTTTTGATAAAACCAAAAGGGTGCTAGTTTGGGCCCATCTTGGAAGTTTTGACCACAAAACATGAAGGAGAAGCTGAATCTTGAACTTGCTTACATCCATGAATTGTCGTTGATTCTTAAGCTGTTTCTCAAGAACCTGAATTTGCTGCTTTAGATCCACAACCTCCAATAACTTCTTTTCTAGCTCCTGATTATGATTCATCTGTTCTTCAAGTTCCACTTCTAAAACCCTCATTTGAGAGCGTAAGCTGGAATAGTCCTTCTCTGCCTGGCACTGCAGTTCTACCTTCTCTTTCGCTAAAAATTCCACTTCCTTAAGTAAACCTACACACACGTAAGAAAGAGAGAAAAAGACAGACAGTCAGTCAATCCTGAAACATGCGATTCAAATGCTGTCTTCAAAAAAAAGATTACTTGCTTTGTTTAATTTTGTTTTCAAAACTACTGCAACATAAGTCAGCATATAAGGAGATATTTACAATGGCACAGAAGGGGAGTTGAACATCCAATTCCCCGCTGTGCTTTTGAAAATTTCCCTTATAAAGCGCAAAATATACACATAAGCAATATAAACATTGGCCAGGGTAGTTAAGTCAAAGCTCATGTCTGGTTGATTAACAAGAACCAGGTTGTACAAACAAATTAACTTTCAACAGACAGAAAGTCTAAAAGAAGCATCAAAACTGAGAGCCCAACCTATATATTTCCCAAAAAAAGTGTTTGATTTTAACATCTTTATTAGTACAAACATCATACAGATGAAAAACAGGATGTTTCTATATATTTAAGAAGAGTCCTGAAAGAACTCTTATTATTCTGCTTTCTAGATATTCATTAGGAATCTTCCATCATAAAAAACCCATCTTTTTACATGCCAACATCTAGATCTAGAAACACCTTGAAGAAGAAGAGATTAGTAGAAACAAAATTCTGTAGACCCATTAAATTATGTAAGATGTATGAAGTGCACAGTAGAATTTTTAACTTATTGTATAAAAGTTTCGGGCACCAAGTGACAAAATTGGTACTCCTTAAGGAAAAGTTTTTTTTAAAAATTGTGAGCTTTTCCCTTTCAAATCTTGAGTGCTACCACTGAACAAATTACATAATTTAATTTATGATTAGGTGACTTCTTTTAGATCCAAAATGAGTTTTCCTGGCACTTATAGTACAAAAAAATTGATTAAAATGAAAGTTTACCAACACTTCTCATTCAAAGAAGTTACGTTACGGAATCCATTTAGGTCAAGGGTTTTCAACCTGTTTTTAATTAGTATACCCCTTCTGGTGTTGGCAGGGGAAGGGAGGGGCGCCACTTGCACGCAGCAGCCGCCGCCACCACCCACCACCCTGTGCTGCCACACACCACTTTTCCATGGCCGGTGGCACAAGCAACTTCGTGGCTGCTGACAGGCCTTACACCCGGCCAATCACGCGTCGCTCTTCGGCAACCCATGAAGCCACATGTCCAACCAGCCATGGAAAAGCGGCATGCAGCAGCAATGTGGGGTGGTGGGTGGCCACCTGTGAGCACCCTTGCCCCACATCCATCTGCAGAGGGGTGCCTCTTCACCATCGGCTTTTGGCTGAGGGTGGTGGCCAATCAGAAGAATAAGCTGCGGTGGGGAGCAGGAAGGCGCTGCAGTGTGCTGCATGGGGCTGGCAGCACCTGGCGTGCCCCTCCCCTCCCCCGAGTAAGAGGCAATGTACAGGAACACACTGTGGAGATACCGCCGGCACCACACCCAGGGTGCACTCCATCCCCACCCACCCACGCATACCCCCAAAGAGCTTTCCAAGTACCCCTAGGGGTACACATACCCCCAGTTGACAACCCCTGATTTAGGTCAATATAGTTTATACGGAATGGGAAAATTATTGCCAAAACTTTTTATGTACTTCTGTACTGAAGGCAGTCCTAATAACAGAATTCTGCCTGGCCATTCTTTTGGTATTTTTCTTACTTTTATGCTATGTGTGCAATTCTCAAAATCTATTAATATAGATTTTCAAGTAACACCAATAGAACATCATATCATTTCTGTGAGTTGGTAAAGAACCAAACTGATATTTCATTAATGTTAACCCATGTCGTGTAACCCACTTCAGTAACTTAAGAAACACATTAGCAAAAGCTATTGCTGATTCCATTAGCAAAGCCATTCTACTGAAATTAATTTTGCACATCAGCATTAACAGACTTTCTTAGCTCATCCAAAATCTAAAACTAATCAACTCAAAAGCAGTATGATTTGTATAGATTGTGTCCTAAACACAAGAAACAGTAATGCCAAACAAGAGGAAAAGTACCATTGGGAAAAAAAAAGTTTCATTTGTTACATCAGGAAAAATAATGAGGCTTAAGAACAAAGGCCTACTGGGTCTAGTGACTGGACAAAAATGAGGAAGCAGTGTTTATAGGAGATCTTTATGAGACACGTGGGAACTGGACAACAGGATAAAAACAGCAACTGGCAAGGCAGACCAGCACAGCCCCTCATTACAACCTGGACTACCACCTGGTCACACACTCCCTCTTCACCCAACTGAAAAAAAACAAAGTTTAAGCAGCAGCTGACAAAATTTAACCATTGCTGCTCCTAATATTGTTTAGAGCCTCGGATATTTGATTTATACATATCAAATGATCCTTTACATTTCTTTTATGTTAACATTAGATTTTCCTTCCTCCCAGAATCCTAATCTCTCTTTCCCTCCATCTTTTTCAGCATTACCTTTCATATTCATTTTGCCTTCTTTATTACTTCCCCCCCATGTTTTCTTTCATAGCAAAAACGGTTCTTATAATTTTCTTCTCCATTCCCATGGTCTTTTTCCTATCCTACCAATCTCCTTGCTTCCACTTCCTGAAGGTCTTCCCTCTCTAATCTTAGAGCTGCCCCTAGTATTTTGTGTGTTCTGTTATTTTTTTTTTTTTACTATCATATGTCACCAAAACATCATAACACATTTATGAAACATTTTAATCTGTTCAAAAGGAAAATGAAGCTGAATTACCTAGATGAAACTGCATCATGAAATTTAAGATTAACAGCAGCATAATGGCTCAATTATTAAATACTGAATAACAAATTAAATATTCTTAACTGTTGGTTAGTGACTTGCATTGAAATGTGGAAGTGATGTCTTAAACATGCCAAAATTATTAACCCTAATATACTTCTAATGATTTACTGGGCATAATTCTGAAGCACTCTTCCTCTTGGTTAGACTGAATTCAAAATCATTTATCTAGGCCATGTTTTATCGTCAAAAACCATACACATCGTTACAAACCTGAATCATCCCTTTGCGCCAAATTACCAGGAACTCCTGTGATTCAAAATATGCAGATGTACAAATATAAGACAACACTTTTACCATTTCATCCTCCCAACCACAACTGAGATTAGAACAGAATACGGATAAACTTAGATATGTTACTGCCAATTAGATACTGACCACAAAAGTGTGTTCTTGCCCAGAATACTTTTTAAATATTTTTCTTTTGTGATTTAGAGATGCAGTTTGCTATTTACAGCCTGTCACAAAAGACTCGTCTTCATTTTTTGCCATTTTCCTCCAAAGCCCAGTCCTTATTAAATACTAATACCTCATTTAGCCTCTAATTCAGTAATACTAAAAACTTTCAATTAGCTTTCCAGCTTTTTAATCAACAAAAAGCACTTGAAAGATCCCAAAATAGCAGTACCATGTTGTAATGATACCATCTTGTATCCTTTCCACTGGGACATAGTCAAGTGCTGTAGTCACGTGACAACATAAATATAACAATGCAATATTAGCAAGTAAAGCCTCAATTATTTTGTGATCCCCTGTGAATCAGTTTGACCTCTTCTCTCATCCCACACATGGCAGAAAGCTATGTTCCCTCCTCACTTTCTGGAATCACAGTCAGGAACAGAATATACCATTGGTTTGCTCTCATAATCCACTATCCACCTGCTCATCCCAGAATCAGGTACAGCTAAGAGAATTCAAACACCTGTAAATTAAATATGTGGGGCAAATAATTTCAGCAGCACCAGAAGTTGAATTCCACAATTGCATCCTTCAGGGGGAGATATAAATAAACTTCCCTCAAGCTCTCTTATGCTGTAACTGAGACTTAGGCCCCAGACACGTTTCACTTAAGACGTGATTAACTAGTTAAGATGCAATTAATCTGGCCATATGATCAATCAGTTAATGGCATGATAAAACAAGGAATGAACCACAAAGTTATTACACAAACTATGAGTTATTACTTTGTGGCTGGTTCCTATCACACCTTTAATTGAATATGTGGGAGGAGCAAGTAAGTAGAAAGCTTGATTTCAGGTTTTGGCGCTTAGCAGAGCTTCATGGGTATGCTAGACTGTCTTTATGAGATTTTTAATATGAATGATCAGCAGGTTTGGGATAAATGGCAGGCCTATGGGCAGCTCTAGAAAGCAGTAAGATATATTCCAAAGGGCTAACAGTAGCAGTAAACATGGGGCAGATGCTATGTGGTGGGAGACGGACAAGAGCAGAAGAGGAATGAAACAGACATTGGGAGGGTGAAAAAGAGCTGAGGGAAAGAGACAGGTTCTCAGACTGAATTCATGGGGACTGAGAACTGTTGCATTAACATACTATTGTATTAACAATACCATTAACGTGCCAGTCTACAAGGGCTTTGGCTCCAATTGTACTGCCTTTTTCTTGTTCATGAATCTGTTCTCTAAGTTGTTTAGAAGCCTAAACCATTAAAGCCTTCAACTTAAGTCACCTGCTTTGATTATTTGCCCCAGTCTTCATTGACTCTCTGTGGAAAGAGTACACCAGATGTCTATTCCCGGATTAAGGACAACAAGAAGTCCTTTTTTAAATACATAGGGAGTAGAAAGAAGGCCCCAGGAAATGTGGGGCCCTTGCAGGACAAGACGGGGAATCTGGTTGTCACGCCAGACGACAAAGCCAACATATTTAATAACTTCTTTGCCTCTGTCTTCCTCAGTAA
>NW_017729031.1:84617761-84636722 GCF_001723915.1 Gavialis gangeticus
GGTGGTGCAGGCTCCCACCCTGGGGGTTTTTAAGAGGAGGTTGGATGACCACCTTACTGGGGTCATTTGACCCCAGTGCTCTTCCTGCCATGGCAGGGGGTCGGACTAGATGATCTGCTCAGGTCCCTTCCGACCCTTGAAACTATGAAACTATTGCAATTTTTCTTTTTTATAAATTTATCTGGGGCACCCAATTGCTTCTGACAGTCTCAGACTACTTCATATCATAGTTTCAACTCTTCTTTCCTTTCTCTCCTGTCTACATGGTACCAATTCATTAATATTTTAATTACCAAATGGAACCTAATTATAATTGAGAACCCTTCCATTCAGCATTGCTTCTAGTTTATCCTGCTTAATTTCTCCACAATCCTCCTATTTGTGACTACACTGTGAAACATGAGTGCCCCTCAGTTTATTAAAACCTTCCTTATCAACTTCTGTTTCTCCTACAATGGTGGCTAGAGCTCTCTTTTGACTTACTAGCTAATCTCACTTCTTACCAAGTATTGCCTGTTCCTGAGTTAGCTCCTGAAACCGTTCACGCAGGTTCTCCAATTCCACAACGAGGCGACGTTCAGATTCTTCTTTCAGATTCAATGCCTCCTCTAGGGCAGCTTTCTCTGCAACATAGCCTTCAATAATACCTTAAACCAAATGTTAAACAATTCTTATATAAAGTAGTATTCACTATGACCAAGAGGAACAAACATTTTCTTTTAGTTCAAGTAATATGACTTGGCCTCAGCTGAAACCACAGCTTGAGAGACTTTAAGTAGTTCCTGTATGACAATCTGCAGAGTCATTCAATGTACAAGTTATGAACTGTGGTTGATTTTATTAAATTACTTTATCACAACTCAGAAGGAACCCACAGTTTGCTACCAGAGCCAGGTTATATATCTCACAGACCAATGACACTGAAGGATCATTAAACTTTGATGACTGCTATTTTTCATAGGAGGGCACCTTAAGTGAGTTATCTGAAGAGAAGAAAACAAGTTTTTTCCAACTTCTCTGCAGAGGACTGAAATTTGAAGGACTGTAGTTTGTCAGGAAACAGAAAAAATATCATGATTAGAACATAAAAGAAACACAAAGCTGAGAGACTCAGGAGTGACCTAGGGTAGGACCCACAGGAGGAAAAATGGTAGTCTTTTTGAAGGGTATCAGCCCAGGCTAAAGGAATGTGGCTAAAGGAGAAAGGTGGTGAGCAAACTACATGATCTGAAATAGGAGTCTTACCTGGAACAGAGTCCAAGAAAGGGAAATTCAAATTCTCAAGAGACACTGACCCAATTCTGAAGAAAACTCCAGTGGCAAGAAAAGTAAGATAAGAAATGGTGTAAAAGTGTTTTATTGTTCTGTTTGAATCCATGCATTTCTTATGCAATGAAGGAAAGAATAATTGGCTTGAAACTAGGAATGTAAGTTGTGTTAAAAAAATTATCCATTTAACCTCCTCTAATTCTATCAGTTAACTGTTTAACTGATAACACATATTTATAGTTTAGTGACCTCCTGCAGGAAGGGCCCCAGCCCCTGATGTCTTTACTGTGCACCTGGTGCTGCAAAGGGCCCAGACTGCTAGCGGGCAGCTGTGGAGGAGCCACTAGGGGGCATTGCCCAGATGCAGATCTGCACTTCCTCTTGCCCCCACAGGCAGGGGCTGGGGCTGCAGATGGCTGAGGACATCTCCTGTACCCAATTCCCACTGCCACAGGGAGGGAGGTACCAGCCCCCCCTCCCCCCAGGGGTCAGTTGAGGCCTTCCTGCTACAGTAGCGAGACTCTCTGCCCTGTGGTGGATCTGCCTGGTGTCCCTGCAGGGGCAACAGGTGGCAGGCAATGGGCTCCCTGAGCCTCCTGCTGCATTTATGCTGCCATGGCCTGGACCTGGAAGTCCCCTCCACGCTGCTGGACTGGGCACTCCCCAGCACCCTGGTTGTAAGAGGGGTCCGGTCCCAACGGGTGAGCCTCTGCCAGGCATGTTGCATCCTTCCCCCTCCTGCCCGTGGTGCTGGGGATGCGTGGAGCCTGACTCAGCCCTGAGGTAGGGCTGAGCACATGGCTGCCTCAGCCCAAGGAGGCATCATGGCAGCTGAAGCAGGCAACGTCAGGTTTGAGGGGGCACTGCTGGCCCCTCATGCAGTACGCATAGCCCCAAGGCATTCCTGAGGGGCAGTGGACCAGCAGGGCAGTACAGCAGGAAGCCCAGGGGGAGCGTTAGCAATAGTGACCTCCCAGGCTAGGGCTGCTGCACCACTGCCCCTCAGGAACACCCTGAGGCCGCACTCACCACAAGGCACTGGTAGCAACCCCTCAGTCCCGACGCTGTCTGTTCCAGCTGCCATGGCATGGTGGGAAGTGCAGGGAGCCCATTTTCTGTTGCCCACTGCCCTGCCCAAACCCTGCCACTGCTGCCTGGCACCTCCCTCCCCATGGTGGCAGGATCTGGGCACAGGAGAGCTCTACAGCGCCAGCTCCATCCACAGCCCCAGCCCCTGATCCCAGGGGTCAAGGAAAGCCATGGCTCCGTAGCTGGGCAGCGCCCCTCTAGTGGCTCGGCTGTGCCCACAGCCCCATACCTGCTGCCCGTGGCTCCTTGCTAATGGCCCTTATGTCTTCACAGGCACACAGTGAAGATATGAGAGCCTAAGGCCGTTCCTGCCAGAGGTCACTAAACAGTAAATGGTAAGCAGTAAATAGGATAAATAAAACTGTTGTTTAACCACTTACATCCCTACTTGAAACCTATGTTAAATCTACATGTTACATGCATCAGTATCATGTCTTTGATAGAGTAATCTAAACCAATGTACCCACAAGGCTGGCATTCTGGGAAAGAGCTTATGCTTCACTGTGGAAACTGGGGGAGATGGCACAAGGCACAGGGCCAAAGCAGTAGAAACAGGTCTCAGCTCTTCAAACTGGGAACTAAACAAAGGAACTGCACCAAAGGAGGATGTCTGGAGCAAGAGCCTGGGCTTTTCTCACAAAGAGAAAGCTTAAATGCAAACAGACATATTTGGAGACGGTCGAGGGGAGCTGGTCAAGTTTGGCATCCCTGGCATACCTTGTCATCAAATATTGCTTTTAATGTCATGTTGGGATCATCTACAATTAACAGTGGATTTTGCTAGTTAGGAAGCCAAACATATCCACTTCTCCATTATATAAAGCAACCATTTGGAGCTAAGTGGGAAGGCAAAATAACTTTAAGTTCTGACATTTTTTTGCATAGACTATCCACCATGAGTACAAGACCAAACATTGCTCTACATCAGCAAATGTAATCTTGATGGAAAGAGGTAAATGCCACCTTTATGAAAAGAGAGAAATATGTTTTAAGTGGTTCAGAGATTTGGAATACAAAAGGATGGATCCACAAGTAGGCAAGGCAAGCAAAGAAAGCATAACACATTATACATAATCATAAAGTTCTCTTGCAAAGCAGTCTTTTTCAAATAAAGCATGTGAAAACCAAATGATACCTGAAAATGCAGGATCAGTTTTGTTTCCTTACCTTCTGCTTTATGAAGCTTTAGTGCCAGTTGATTCTTTGCTTCACTCTCCTCATTTAGACACTCCATTAGTTCCTGGTGCTGACCAACCACTTGGGCAGTTTCCTGATTTCTACGGCTAAATTCTTCCTCAAACTGAGCATGAATTTCATGAGTTTTCTCCAACTTAAAAATAAAAACTATATTGTAAGATCCAGAACACACAATAACTATAATAATACTGTGAGCTCTGATAAAAGGAAACTTCTTAAGATCTTAATGTGTGAATGTATTTATCCAAATACTCCTATCACAGTAAGTATTACAGCAGTAATTATAGTTTCATAGTTGTCAGGGGCTGGAAGGGACCTTACAGATAATCGGGTCTAGCCCCCCCCTGCGCTTGGGCAGGAAAGACTGCTGGGATCAGATGACCCCAGCACCAAATTACAAAGAGGTTTGCACCTTACTTGCTATGTATTCTTAACAGATTTTACTACAGGGTTTGGTGTTTTAGTACTTTTGTAGCCTACCAACTTTGAAGCTTTAAAACACCATATTTCTATACAATCCAGTATCTTATGGCTTGATTCTGTTCTCAGTAAAATTAGTTTTGCCGCTGCTTCTGATGAAGTCAAAGTGAGCATTTTTCTGTGTATTGCTTAACTCAGTACAAAATTCTCAATATGTCATCACTAAAATGCTTATAGGCTTGCTTGGAACTGCAGAGTAGGCTTGCTCTGCAGTACAGAGTGGAATGGGGATATCCCGTACTTCTGAGCTTTGCTGGTTCCCACATGGGACCAGGAAGGAATTTTCCCTGTTACTGTTTGCTAGTGGTGTCTGGGGTGTTTTGTTTTGCCTTCCTCAGAAGCATTGGGTGTTAGCCACAACCAAGGCTATGGATTTTTACAAGCTCTTGATGGGAATTAAATAACTCAAATTCCTGGCTAGAGGATTGTGCTTCTCATTCAGAGTCAGACTCATGGCTTCATTTGGTATCAAAAAGGAATTTTACCCCAGAGTTAGAAAGGCTCATAGGTATGTGTTAAGGCAGGTGTGAGAGATCTGGTCTTACCTGTTTAGTTGATTCTGTAACTAACTCCAGAAGTTTTTCGACAGCAGTACGCAAACGGTGACAAAATTTCGGGATCATTTCTTCATTTTCAAAGGCAAGATCTGGGTTCGCAAAAATGCTTTCACATAAATACTGGCTCAGTTCAGACCCCTCATCAGTTACTGCAGACACCTGGTTGTGTTCTGTAAGAGTCACATCAAGCAGCTCACCTATCAAAAATAATTTGGTTAATTGGAAAAAACTTACTCAAATTATTCTAGAACTAGCCATTCATTACACAACAGTTTGGTGTTACTCAAACAGTGATATTGCTTGGGTCTGAGTCAATATGCTGAACACATCAATACAAATATATTCTTTAATGATTAAATCCTGACATACTCCTTCACAAGGATTTGAAGATATTTTTGAATGGTATAAAACCACTTGAAGATCCCCAACAACAACAGTTATACCAGTAATGAATTTGGACCAAGTAAAAATAAACAATCTTAAGATGCAGGCAGCCTATCTATAGTACTTCATGCTGTTATATCAGGGGTGGGCAAAATATGGCCTGCAGGCTGGATCCAGCCCACCAAGGGATTTTTATCTGGCTCAAAGCAGGTCCCTCAGTCCTACCCAGACAAAAAGTAGAGGGCAGCCCAAGCTGTGGTACATGCAGCCAACTGCACCTAGGCACACAGCAGAGTTGGGGCAGTGTGGCAGCCAGATGGCTTCTTCTGGCTGCCACCACCTCACCCAACCCCACTGCATAGGCATCCCACCTCATCCACCCCACACCCACCACCAGGGTCACTGGACCGGGCAGGCAGGGTCTCCACAGAGACTGGCCTGGAACCTACGTAGGCAGGATGCGCTCGGCTGGGCAGATCCAACAGGGCCACAGGTGGGCAGGGAGCAGCAGCCAAGACAGTGGGATGGACAGGGTCAGGATCTTAGGGTGAGTTGGGGCTGAGGTCTGGTGTAGACCCATGATCTGCTGCCCACACATCCTTGCAGTTCCACGGGCAGGGACGTGCCAGAAACAGATTGCGGCTCTGCCCCAGGCCCTGGCCCCACACTGTCACTGCCACAAGATCTTGGCCCTAGCCCTGGCCTTGCACAACCACCCCACTCCCAGATGCAGCTCCCAATCCACCCATGGCCCCATCTTATCCACCTGACCAAGCACACTCTGACCACAGGGATCTCGTGCTGGTCTCCCTGGAGACCTTAAGGTCAGGGCTGGGATTGCTGGGCGGTGACAGTACAGGGCTGGGTACCAGGGCAGAGCCACAGAGGGAGTTGTGGTGAGCAGGCAGGGGGTGAGTGATGATCAACAATTCACCAAGTATCCCTAAGTGGCCCTCCAGCCCAAATAATTGCCCACCCTGTGCTATATACATATATGTATACATACACACAGATCCATGTCCCAGTGCAAGAACTGTTTAGCCATTCATTGTCATGATTCAGGCTGGCTGGTTATGCTACTCTAAAACAATTCATGTTCTATAAAGAAGCTGAGAAGCACTACTTATATTACATATAAAAGGACCTGTCCAGCCCTACATTGCCATAATCTGGATTGTCACAGAAAGACAATTTAATTAGGAAAACGTTGGAAAACTCCATCTTAACTGTGGAGAACCCCACTGGGTAAATACGAATGCACTGTCATGCAATATATCTGAGTACAGCTTTAGCAACATTATAGAACAGCAGCTTTAAGAGAAAAAAAAAAAACCCACACCTCCAATGTTCTATTATCAAGGTGATATACTCACTCTTTTCCATGTCATGCTTCTCTTTAGTTTTGAAGTGCTGCATGAATCCCATTTCTTCCATCAAACTACGGCTTTCTCTAGAATCTCCAGATGCCAGACTGTCATCAAGGCAGATACCAATCTTTTTACAGATAAGGTCTTCTGTGGCTATTATGGCTTTTACTGTTTCCATAAATGATTTCAAAAGTCGCTGGTGGGAGTCTTGCATTTTTTGCCTAAAATACAATATATTGCAAAATAGAACATGCTTGCATTAGTTATGCTCAAAGGGTCATGTTCTAATAAGTTAAATTCAAGGCCTCTTTGCAGGATTGAAAGATAGTGACACGGCATGTATTCTGCCACGTTCTGAGGTTTACCAACAAAAAGTCATTTGAATCGCAGAAATACAAAATATTTTCCTAAGGGTGGCCACAGTCAAAGCCTATACAGCCGAATTTGACCATGTGTCACAAGCTTTCAAATGTGAAATAGCTGTTTGGATGTTTATACACTGTGGTGCTACCTGAGACTTCATAAGATAGTTGTGAGCTACACTGTATAATGTTTCTAAGAGTCACAGTCAATGATTTATAGGGCAATAACTCAAAACAACTTCAAAATCTGGCAAATTAAAATTAAGAAAGTATAAGCATAAAAACAAATTCCAGCAACTTTCAAACATTACTTATACTAAGTTTAGGACCCTAAATTAAACTCACCTGTACTGATGCACAGTTATTACCAACCCCATGTGTTTGTAAATGTCAAAAGAAATCAACTGTTTGACACTTTCTACTAAAATGTAAATGTACAGAAGCTGTACAGTGTTTCCAAGGCATACCATAACATACAGTACACTTATTCTTACATTAATCACCAATGACTTCTCTACAAGGTCCTAAGAATACTTCAGTGTAACCAGATGTAAACTGTAAATGGTAAGAATCTATATTGCTCTTCCACATACAGCCAGAAAAACCTTAACTACTTCTTTTCAAACTGAGCTGATCTGTATGTCCATAAAGTATTAATATCACAGCTAACAAAGTTGGTGGCAGGATGCCAGTTGACATTTTCAAGGTTCCCAAGACTAACATTTTAGCAGAAAAAAATAAGATGGTCTAAGCCACATAGGTTTATTTGGCAATTAGCAAACTGGCCAATATCCCACTGGTCAGCTAATCCTGCAAGTGCATCAGTCAGCTGTTGGCAGAAGCCCTCCTTCTCTTCTGCAGGGGTGAAGTAACTGCTGGCAGAGACAAGGATTTCGTTGCCATAGGAGAGCTGTAAGAGCAGAGGCCCAAGTGCTCTTGATAAGGAACCTTGGAGTATGCAGCAGACTGTTTAGTGCACAACATGCATACAGCTTAAGGAGTTGTCAGGTAAAGCATGAGATACCTTTAATATGGAAAGCAAGCAGTGCCTTTAACATACAAAAACAGGATTCAGCAAATGGCTGCTCACATTACCGTGGGCAAGTTAAATAGCTTAGCACAGTATAAATGCCTGGATATGTTTAAAAGAGAATGGCAATATTGTCATTTCCCTATGTTTAGTTTAATTTGACATAGTTGCTTTTTTTTTATGAAAACCCAGATATAAAAACACTACTCACTATATGTCCCAAGATGTACTAACCTTTCATTCTGGGATAGGTCAATATCAGATCTCAGCATAGCTACTAAGTTCTCTCCTTCCTGGTTCTCTCTGTCCCGCCGCCGTAGGAGAGTCTCCAGCTCAGAGTTAGTTTCCTCAGTCTCATTACTCAAAGACTGCACCTTTTTTTCTAACTATGGGAAATGTAACGATGATGTAAGAGACAGAAAGCCAGTCATTTTCACCAAACAAGTAACATTTTACAAGTGAGCTTCTACTGCATCACAATTTACAAAAAACAAACAGAAAGTAGCAATCTATTAGGTCACAAACAACTCTGGAGATTGTAAGTGGAACCCAAGCGTCCAATACCACTGGAATCAAAAGGAGTTCAAAAAGACTAAAAAGTGGTAGTTATCCTTTTTTCCATTTCTAGTTTGTTTTTTAAAGACACCATTACATGTACATGCATAGTCCCAGGACACTAAAGTAAATGTTGGCAAGATTTTACGCAAAACATCCGAATGGCACTCTTCAATTAACTTTTGCATTTGTTTTTCTCCATTCATGCTTCAAGTACAGAAATTAATGCTGTGGCAGAGTTACCTGGTGAAGTGCACAATCTTCAACAGTGAAATGACTCAACCAGAATATCTCTCATCCAACCATCTTCCATTCTTTAGGTGTGAAAACCTTTTTGTCTACAAAACATCATTTCTTCTTTGCTCAGTTCACTTCACTATGTTGTTCTTTATAAAACAAACAGCATTTTTTTCAACTCCACACAGAATCTAGAACATTATCTGCATTAATAATGTTCCAGCTGATCACCTGAACAGAACAACAACTCTGCAACAACTCTGCATCAATGCAAATCAAGTACTTAACTGAACTGGGGGAGGGCAAGAAAAAAGTATTCCATTACTCTGCCAATATTCTGCCAGATTATTCATTAAATGCTGCATGAACAGCATGAAATACTAACACATCTTTTTCAGTAAAGGAAGTTCTCGAAGTTACTTTCCAGCCAGAAAACAAGTTTCATAGCAGGAACGTTCTGAAATACTATTGCTACATTTTCATCCGCAAGATTAGAATAAACCCTGGCATCTCCTGAATCATCAGAAAGCAGCACCACAACTAAGCTTGTATTTCATTCTTTTTCATTTCTAATCCTGACAACCAAGTTTCACTTTTAAACCAAATAAACCAAACAATTTACATTGCACTTAATTGGGCAATTTAGGCACCTCAACATACACAGCCTGCTACCATCTTCTAAAGTTTGGGGTTTGGGGGGAAAAGGGGTCTTGATTATATTTAGAATCACAGAAAATTAAGGTTACAAGGGACTTCAAGAGGTTATCTAATCCATCTCTCTGCTCAAAGCAGGACCATCTCCAACTAGATCATCCCCCCCACGTGTGTATTGTCACACTCCTTTCCGTGTAACAGGGAACCCCCTTTGTACACTCCCCTTCTGGACACTGATATAACAGAAGCCTCTTCTTGCCAGCACCCCCACCTTCTGTGCATTTCTTTTTCCTTCTAAGTATTGGCAGAGACCTAGCACACGCATTGCATGAGTGTGGCAAGACTTGGAGCAAGCCAGAAAGCTGAAGTGGCTTTCTGTAGAAGAAACCTGCAAACTACATCTACACATTAGTTGAGCCAAGTGTCACTAAAGAAAACAAAAGAACTAAATTACCCACTTCAAAGCAAAGCCTCTAAGATACAAGACAAGCCAAGGTACATTGAAAGCATGACTGTAAATATATCTTGGTGAACACAATCCCCTTTTGATTAAGACCTATTTCCCAAAGCAAACTTCCCATATCTGTCTAAAGTTTTATGCTAAATCAGTCTACGTGGCTACATCTAACCTAACTCACTTACTGTCCCCAGTGGCCTTTGATCCTCACTACCTCACACTGCATTTTTATATATTTCTCACAGTGCATTTTATTTTTTACCTGTCTCATCTTTGACCTGGCATTCTGTATTTTATGTTTTATACCTTTTAACAAGTGTATTTTTTAGAGTAAGTCATACCTTCTTGTATTACTAAAAATAATTATCATAAGAATGCATTGGAATTGTAATCACTGGAATTGTATTGCTGTATTGGGCTGGTCCCATCCCCCACATAAAATGTGATTATGGATGAATCAGTAGATAATTGAATGACAAAAGCAAGAGCTTCTGGCTGTTAATTGACAATAGCCTAGCCACAGGAACTTACCATTACAAAATTCTACTCTACAAGCCATTTTAAGCTAATCAAGCCACCTGGAACCTGCAAGGACCCAGCCATTGAGTCAATCTAGTCAAGTGTAGACTCCCAAAATTACACCAATCAGTCGGAACCCCCAATGACTGTGACTGACAACTGTCATGTACTACTCAAGATCCACGTAGGAAAACAACCTCCAAATTGGACAGCCAAGATGATGCTGGGGGATCACAGAAGTCTGCCAGAGAGGGATAAAAGCCAGTGAAGCGTGACCCTCAGTGATGCCCCCCTCATCCAGCACCCAACTTATTGAGACAGAAGGACAAGTAGGCAACCCTCTTCTGGAGAAGACATCACCTTGGAGGAAGCTGACCATCAACAGCAGACTCCAGCACCCTGGACAGGGATAAACCAACATTGGTGCTACACTACTACGGCAGCAATTGCGTGTGCAAGTATGCATATGTGTGTGTGTTAAGGTCGTTAGTACCTCTCATAACTCAAAGTTTGCCTTTCGGATTTTATTGGTAACTTCACATCCCATACAATAAATTAGAATTTATTATGATCCTGAGTTAGTCCTTTGTAGCCAATATTCCTATAGCCCTTACTTCCATGCAAACACTCTTGTGTTTGTTTTTTGTGAGATTGTTGTTATATTTCACCAGATGCCAGAATATCATTAACTATAATATAATCTAAAGAGATTTTTAAAAGTCACTAAAAATAACCGGGATTACAAATTCATTTTTACAAAGTCATGGCCACACTGAACCAGAGCACCGTACTTCAGTGGCTGGAGAAAACATTCCTCATAGCATACTGACTAACAGGAACAGCCCACAATACCTTGAGAACTAGTTAAAATAAACCCATCAGTATATAATAGAGTGACAGACCTTATCCATACATACAAATATGGAAAGCTAGTTTTAAAACATAAGGCAACAAAAGGACAATTAAAATCTAAATCTAAACATTTTCAAATTTACCTGGATTATTTTATTAGTCTTTTCTTGGAGCTGTACTGATAATGCCTCTCTCTCTTTTTGGCAAAGGACCCGTGCCTCTTCTGCTTCTTGTACCAGCACATCTTCTTTGTTATGCAAGGCAGCCTTCTTTTCAGCTTCAAATTCCTCCTGTATAAAATTTAAAAAAAAGACATTTGTAAAAAAGAACACTAGACAAACCACAAATAACTAATTTATACAAATACAATTCCAGTTTAACAAGAACTATATCACTCTGAAGAGCATTTAAGATGATGAAGGGACTATTTGGAGATGCCAGAAAGACATTTCCTGTACTGTTCTCAACAAACTTATGTAACTTTGTATTCTCAAAAGCATAGATACTTCATCAAGTTCTCTGTTAAGATGCAAGACATGGTAACAGCATTAAAAGAGTACAGGTGGGCATGCCACAAAGCCAGCAAGAAGAGCAGATGCTTGTAACTTCAATTGTTTAAAAAAAAGTGTCCTTACTACTGCTTCTTAAAGATTACCTGGTCAAGAACACAGCACTTCCAGAAAAACTATAAGGGATTAGATTTGCTAATGTCATACAGCTGTGTCAATACCAGACAGTGCCTTCTAGCAACAATATTGGGAATGATGTCACAATGTTGTAAACCAGAGGTGGGCAAAATGCGGCCCGCCAGGCCATTCTATCTGGCCTGCGGGGCCCCTAAAAAATTTGGAAAATTAATATTAATCTGCCTTGAGCTGCCTATCATGCGGCCCTTGATGGCTTGCTGAAACTCGGTAAGAGGCCCTCTGCCAAAAATAACTGCCCGCCCCTGTTGTTTGATACTGGGAGATTTACCCATACCATTTCAATAGTATCATTTTCTAGATCACCAAGTCACGGATTTTATAGAAGCAGTTACAAGGAAACACCTACTGAAAACTGACATGTATTAAAAAAACAAAACAAAACCACAAACTTCTTTTAAACTCAGATCTCAACATTAAAACTTATCCCAACCAATGAAGCTTCAGTTGAAATATATTTGAAAGAAATTAATTATAACTGATATTTTTAAAGCTTCTTCTTTTGAGATAGCCAATGCTGACAGACACTACTGATGGTATTATATTTAGTCTATCTGCAAACTAGTTTAGAATCTCACATACACAGAACTGAGAATTTGGTATAAATGTATACCAAGCTGTCATCGAATAGAATAGAAGGCTGTGCAAATTCAGTTATAATCAAATGATACTCTCAAATCTATTTCAAAGGATGTTCTTCCTGAGAAATCAAAGAACTTTTTTTCATTGTTTCAAATACTAAAATGAATAGAATGAACAGAACCCTCTTAATAGAAATATTGTGGTTGTAACATATACATAAGAATAATGATTCAAAGCCAAGATTAACATTTAATCCTTAAGAACATTTTACAGTTTATAGCATTTTATGCATGTATTTCAGATTAAAATATTGATCTCTGTAAAATGCCTAAAACCCAACCACAAATATAGGTGTTAAAAGACAAAATGCCAGCCTTACTACTTAGTTTATTTTTTCAGTATTGCTCAGATCGTTCTCCAACTCAGTATTGTTCCCAAAATTGCAAAGTACATGAAAAATACTTAATAAAAAATACGTCTTTCATACTAAAGCCAAAAAAAGTAAAACAAAAGGCGTCATTTTAAAAGACAGACTCTCATGTAGACCACTTCACCTCCCACTTAGCAAGTAATCCTCAGGCCAATACAATAGTTGATTACCAGGAATCCTGGTTTTCTATTTCCCACGGAAAAATGGAGTAAAACACAGATTTTCCCCCTTACTGGAATAAGCCACAGATTTCTCATTTTAGCAAAGAAACCTGCGGATTTTGCAGTTTTGCAACAACTGCTCTGCAGACTGGAAGAGCTGCAGCCTGCAAGGGTTTCAGGGGAATGGAAGAAGGGCAGTCAGGCAGAGGGCGCCACGCACACACATATGCACATGGCTACCAGGCAGCCTGGAGAGCAACTCCCACAGGTAAGCTGGGGGAGAGGGGATTGAGTTCCCCAATAGAGAGGGAGGGAGTTGGGCAGGGCTGGGGCTAGTGCCCAGCCGAGCAGCACATAGGGCTTGGGGCCCAGGGCCACAATGCATGGCTGCAGGGCCCCAGCAGGGAGAGAGACTGGGGGGTGGAGCTGGCTCCCTGCTGCTGCGTGCACTCCTGCGGGGGGGGCACATGCCCCCCAGATGTGTGCGGGTGGAGCCAGGGGTAGGCTACAATTTCAGGCTTCTGGCTTGCCGCCCTCCCCCAGAGCCTCCACAGACCAGTGTGTACAACCCAGCACTGCAGGGTACAGTGCAGCCACGCAGAAAAGCTGCTTGCCACCATGAGCTCTTCACTGCCCTGGTGACATCCCGTGCGCGCAACCCTGTGCTGTGGCCCCCACTCACGCAGGGAAGTATCACCAGGCCACCACGGTGTTTGCAGCAGCAAGCAGCTTTCTTGTATGGCTGTGCTGTGCTCTGCAACACCGGGTTGCACACACTGGGCTGCAGCAGCCCCAGGGGAGGGCAGCAGGATGGGAGCCCAAGCTCACAGCCTACGCCTGCCTCACGCACATATCTGGAGGGCACAGGTCCTCCTGCCCCCTGGGAGCACGCGCAGCAGCAGGGAGCTGGCCCCACCTGCCCAAGCCTGCAGCAGGAGGGAGCCAGGCTCTACTCCACTGCACTACCTGCCCCCTCCTGCCAGGGGCAGGGGGCTGCAGACCCTGCTCCCATACCCTTGGCAGCTGGGGGTGAGGGGCACCAGCAAGGCTGTGAGGGGAAGGGCACCAGCAGGGCCAGCGGATTGTGCAGGCCTTTAAATTTTAATAATGGACTTGGGGGGTTAATTAGAGAATCTGCAATTTTTTATGAAAGAAGTTGCAATTTTTTTAATCAGGAAAAGCCAGGATCCCTGTTGATTACACAGAAAAGTAACATTAGGAGCATAGGTGTATTTTTAAACTTTCAATTTCTTAGACCCAGATAACAAACCAGTGAACTAGCCTACAGACTAATTTAGGAGATGGAAAAGATCACATATCAGCAACTCCAGTTACTACAGCTTTATGATTTAAAAAAGAAAATGAAAAAAAGTTGCACAATACTTGTTCAATCTCAGAAAAAAAATGATCAGCCAACACACAGTTTGGCATTTATGCTAGGGTACATGTTAGTTAGATCCTACCTTCAGCTGTGTAATCTGCTGTTCCAGTAATACCTCTGATTGACACTTCAGCAGTTCAATCTCCTCCTGGAACTGAAGCTGCTGTTTCATTTTTGCCTCCTCAAACTGAGCTAGGAGAGCTGTCCTCACAGTTTGCACTTCAGAGGCAGAAGCAGAGGCATACATCTGAAAAAGAATTTTTAGGCACAATGTTACCGTTGTGCTGCCCAGAGGAGGTTGGAAGAGAAACTAGTTAGCTCATCAGTTCAGTTATACTTCTGTAACAGTTTCCCCTCCAAAACTCAAAGCCAAATTCTCAGTTGGTACCAAATGCCATCTCAAGTGAAGAATACAAGATCTGATTTCTGGCAAGGTGGCAAAGTTACAGGGAAGTTGAAGCAGTCTACTGTTTCTTATCTCGAGGGTTGTTTGTCATGTATTATAAACCACTTTAAGCCTTTCTGGATAGGGTGGGATTCAAATCTAAACACCAATGCATTATATTACAGTTGGATACACTTTGTTGGATGTATTTTGAAATAAGTTTTAATTAGTGGCTCCTTAGTATACATTAGTAGCTGTAGAGTGTATACTACAAGAATAATGAAGTCAGTCATTTGACACCTTACTATACCATCTGTGCAAATCAGAATTGAATGATGCAAGAAATAATGAGGCTCAGTTATACTTCAATATTACCTCAAAAATATAACACCAATTTAGAAGCTTAAAGTTAAAACATGTTTTTAGTATTCATTAAAGAAGCTTGCTGACTTCTTGAATTCTGTGCATCTACCAGAAATAACAGATGTGGACAAAAGGCTATAGACAGCAAGGTTTTTTTTTTAATTTGCCTAATTCCTATTTTTAAAAACTACATCTACTTAGAGTGTCACAGAAAGTCAACTCAGCTCAAAACAGTCCACTTGTACTCAGGGCTGGACTTCAAGACAATAGTCATTTTCCCTAAATAGACAATGCACCATTAAGTACTGAAGTCTTTATTAGGTGTATATATTCAGCATAATGGAAGTTTTAATTTTTCAGTTTAAAAATAAATAAAAGTAAAGTGAAGGCACTTTAGGGCTGAAAAAATTCCCACATCCACTGGCATTATCAGTTAAGTAAAATCATATTTTATGATAGTAAATCAATTTATGGTTTTCATTAACTTTAGATTAAAGTGTTTAAAACACAGCTACTTTGTCTCATTTCTTTACTGAAGCCTGCAAACCAAAACAGCAGCCAGCTACAGAAATGGCTGTTTATTATAGTAATTAATAAAGCTGAATCAGTTCTATTTTAAAAGATAATCATTTTAGTTTTGGGTGTGTTTGTAGTTCTGACCTCCTGTTCATGTTCATGCTGTACTTTTAGCTTTTCAAGCTCTTTCATCAGCTGCTGGGAATATTCCTCTTTCTGTTTCTGAATTTCTGCAACATGGAGATCCTGAAGTTCCTGCAATGCCTTTTTATGATGTTCTTCCATAATCAGTACTTCTTTATGTAATACATCCAAAGCTTTACGATTTTCTTCCTCCAACAAACATCTTTGATTTTGAAGAGCTGTGTTCAATTCTTCCTATAAAAATATTCATTAAAAAAAGACATTTTGTAGCCAATTCATAAACCCTGCTGCCCTATACATTAAAAGTGCAATTCTCTGCATTGCGAGTTTTCAACTCGGGTAAATTAATATTAACTACCAAAATTTCCTCCTGAGACTTGAGAACATGCTCCAATTACCTTTGAGTTAATTTTTCAAAGCTGTCTAGTCATAAGAAATGACACCTGTGTAGGTCTCCTCAATCCCCAGCCTCACAATTCTTTACTCTCAGGGACTGTTTACACAGGTACAAGTAGGAAATTTAGCTAGAATCAACTAAAGTATTAAAGTGCACTAAATCATTCTGTGGTCATTATTTTGAATAAGCCTTTCTTAATTCAGTTTATCCAAATTCATTTAATGACATCATTCTGAATACCCATGTCTAATACATCTCAAACTAAATTTAAATTCACTTGTAGTTGATTTAGATTAGCTTTCTAAGTGCCCCCACATAGACAATCCCTCACAAGCACATTCTTAACTTTAGGGAGTTTTTTTTTTTTTTTTTTTTTTTAAACCAAACAACACCCTGCTGCTTTACATTACCTTCCCTGTATCAAAGGTGAGGCAAACAGGAATCCACACCCAGCATTAGGAACGCACTAAAGCAGCACAGGAGTCTAGTGAAATGTTAATACAAATTAAAGGTGCTGCCCTGAAAAGTGCTTTCTTGACTCAGGGACTTAAACTAGCTTATCAATGTATTTACCCTGGGTGCAGTAAAAAAGATTTCCCAATTTAGGCTCTACATAAACAAACCAAAGGATACCCCTTTGTGCTGTTACTTGGCAGAAAGAAAAATAATCAGGAGCATCTGTGGGGACTTAATTTCCTAGCAACAAGCTACTACCTTGTCTCTGGGACTTAAATGATATAAGAGAAACAAAGAACCCTCAAACATACTTTGTAAGCTGGTATTTCAGAAGATTGGAACTGTAACATTTTCTGTAGTTTGTTCCAATTAACAAAATTATACCAAACTAAAACTTGAAGGGTTTTTAGATTTACAAACAGATTCTGTAGGTCAACAATACATTAGGTAATTTTGCATCATTTTGACAACATACTAAACAAAACATAATAATTCAATGAAATACAATGGTGTTAGCTTCTAAAAATTCCCCATGCTAACTAAATTGTATTAAAATACTTAATGAAATACAATTCGCTAAGAACAAAATGTTTTACTCTCCCCGTATTAGAAATGAAACAAAGAAATTACTATTTTATCACAGCTCTCTCTCATGCCACCCCTCCATTTATTCAACTTGCCCAAAGAAAATAAACAATATTCAAAATGTGCAATTTACAACCTCTCTGGATGATGTACCAATAAAAAAAAAGTCAGATTATGGGGGAGGGAAACAGGGAAGGGACTCAAAAGGCAGCTATACTAAACTGTCCTTAAAAATTAATCAGGGCTTCCTTATTGGGCTGCAATGCCACTTTCAAAACTTTAAATTATGTGGCATGATATTTAGCAACTGTAGGCACCTCCTAATCTGGGTTTTTGGCAAATCTCATCTTGATATCCACATTTCAAAACAACGATTAAAAAAAATTACTTTATATAAAGCACCTGATTTTACTTCTCCAACATAATAATTATATACAAACAGACAGATAATGTATTATCAGATTAAGTACAAGAAATGAAGAAAAAGCACAAGCTATTTTCTCATTCCCAAATGCTAGGACTTTTATATTTTTTTTCAAATGCAGTGCAAAAAAAGGGAAATCTTCAGATTGAAAAGGTGAATGGCAAATCAAACAGCAAAGCGAGTATGTACCCTACCTAACTTGGATACTCCTGGCAGTGTAGCCACAGCAGCATGGAATTCAGTGGTGCAAAGTCAGCTGAACAAACTGAGTAAAACTCAGGTAAAGACCCCTTAGCGGAGTTTTATGCTGCTGTAGCTACACTTAAGAGTACTGAAGCCAGCGTGGCTATGTCAAAATGAGCTACTGTCATTGAAGTGCCTGAAGTGCAGACATACCTTTAGAATGTAAACTTTAAAATTAATTACATTTAAATACAAGTAAGCTTATAAACCCTTTTGTTTATAATAGAATAAATAATTATTTCTTCCATCATGATGGAATTTACTTACAGCTCTCATGAGCAAATGGAATTAAACACCTACAGAATACACATTTAACAATGAGCACTTCTCAGATAAAAGTCAGACATCAGACAGGACTATCTTATTGTATTATTCCTCTCACCCACCTTATGAACTTCTTCCAGTTCAGCACCCATGGCTTTAAGTTTTTCTATATGAAGAGTAGCCAGTTCAATTTTCAGATTTTCGTGGGAAAGGTGCAGCTCTTCAGAATGCTTTAATTTCAACCTCTCTTTCTCCTCAGCTAAGAGCACTTGATTCTCCTTATCCTTCTGATGCAGCTGTTCTCTGTGGTTCACCTGTAGTTCCTCAAGAGTTTTCTTGTGCTCATCTCTTATGTTCTGAATTTCAGAAAGGTATGAAGACTCCAAAGAATCCAGATTAGACAAGTGTTTAGCCTCCAACTCATCAATTTGTGCTTGATGCTTTGTTTGCAGCTCAGCTACATGAGCTTCAAGCAGAGCCTGCTGTTTGCTTTGTAATGTAGATTTAAGGGCCTCAATTTCAGTTTGGTGCTTTGTCTGCAGCTCAGCTGTGAGGGATAAAATCTGTTGCTTATGCTTCTCCTGTAATTGCTGACTTTGGAGTTCTAGCTCATTTATGTGTTTCCCCTTCAACTCTTGGAGGAGAATCTCTTGCTCTGTTGTGAATGTTTGAGTCATAGCTTTGTGTTCCTCCATAAATCTAAATTATTTCCAAGAAAATTTAAATTAAAACATTGTCAATAATGCACAGATAAGATCCAAAGAATAAAAAAAATAAGTAGGCAAAAAAAAATTAAGCCCAAAATATATTTCATTATGAGACACTCCATAGCTTTTATCTCTAGACTAGCCAATTGCCCATCAAGAATGATGGGTGGGGGGGCGGGACGGCCAGGGACGGAGGCCTGTGTCTGGCCC
>NW_017729031.1:84636884-84669642 GCF_001723915.1 Gavialis gangeticus
CAAGAATGATGGGTGGGAGGGCGGGACGGCCAGGGACGGAGGCCTGTGTCTGGCCCAACCCCTTCCCCCAAAGACTGGGCCTGCTCCCCCTCCCCACTGCCACTTCAGGACCAGGACCAGGACCAGGACCAGGACCAGGACCAGGCAGGCCCCCCACTCTGTATTTTCAGCCTGCAGGGAGTGGGAGGAGGGGTCATGGCCAGCAGGGGGGGGCACCAAGGCCAGCAGTGCTGGCCAGGCAGAAACATAGGCCCACATCCAGCCCCCCACCCCTTGCCACTTTGGGGCTAGGCCTGCTCCCCCTCCCATGGAAGGCCACCAGGGATGGAGCCCAGTGTCTGGCCCTGCTCTCCTTGTCCAGTCCCGCCCCCCACAATTTGGGAGTCTAGGACTGCTCCCCCCTACCCCACGGCAGCCCCAACCCCTGTTCCTATTCGCTGCCCCGCTCGCGCTGCTGCCTCCTCCACAGAACAGGGCAAGGGAGTGGGGGGCTAGGTGGCCCCCCCCCAACCCCCATCCCCACTGTCATGGTGGCGCTCCACCACCCCCTGTCTGGAACGCTCCTGAAGCACTCCGGCTGCCAGACAGCCACTCAGAATGCGAATGAATTGCTACAGATGGACAGACTAAGGTTTTGATATATATAGAATTTCAAAATTCTGCACTGGTCCAAAATAATACAGAATACTATTTTAGAACAAAGCAGTGGTTTATGTGAAGTGAAATGTGAGCTGAAGGAGTCAGCTTATTTAGGTCACAGACGTATGAACACACAATCCCAAGAAATACTCAATTCAGAAAAAATAAAGTTGTTAACATATGACTTTACCCCTTAATCTGATAAACATCTGCCCTAACCCAGGAAATTTTACCCTAGTTCCAGTGCAGGAAAAGCTATTTGTTGGTATTTTCCCTGAGGCCCTTATCTTCAAGACTCTTGATTTAAGTTTCCTATCTTCAGAAACAAAAGAAGAAAACTCATTCATGTAGTCACAACCTTAGTAGACAAATGCCCATGTTACATTAATCACCAAAGATTAAAAAATCCAAGTATTTAATAGCCAACGGCAGAGACTGAGGAAGTGTCCATAGAAGAAAACACAAGGGTGCATAAAAAAGTATATGGAAGTCAACACTGTTAATGCATTAATATTTAAGAAACTATGACCTGTTAATCTGGATCAAGCCAGAGGTCTAGTTAAGTCCAGTAACTATTTATATTCCACTTATATAATTGTATTTTCATGCCTATTTATAGTCCGCTTCACATTTTGAAATATGACACGCTACTGCAAGTGCTACTAGAAACCTCTGAACCCTGCTCCTGAAATAACATGGACCCAAACAAATTCACTCTATTGCTGGCAAGAGCAGTGGAGACACATTAAGGCAACAACGTATACACTTTGTCATCTTGCACAAAACAAAAGTTAGGGTCACTAAAAGGTGGCTTCCCCATCTGAACTGAACAGAAAGAATCTGTGGAAGGAATAGCTAGATGTTTCCAAAAAATATACAAATAAAAAACTAAAGAACCCATTTATGCCTAAAAGTAATAGGATGATGATTGTTTTTTATATGAAGGCTGGGTTTGACAATATATTTATATGAAGAGACTTCTAGCAGTGGGACTTCATAGATAGTACTACTGCTCCTTGGTAGACTCAAGCACATTAATATATTTAAAGATCTGTTTGTGCCATGCAGCTGCAAAATTATACACTCATTTCTTATGTCCTGAAAAAGGACTGCTGGTTAAACAAGTGAAAGAAAAACCTACAAAATTAAAGTTGCTTACTTGTTCTGTGCTTCAGTAAGTTTAGCTGCACATTTCTCTTGAAGATCCAAAGTGGCTTTTTCCAGCTCTTTTGCCATGAGTGCCTTAGCAGCTTGCAGTTCGCTGTCATACTCCGCCTGAGATTTATGAGTAGCCTGTACATTTGCAAGACTGTCCTCTAGCTGCCGCAAACTGTTCTGTTGCTCCTTTAGGGACTTCTCCAGTTCTACAATTCTAGCAGCCTGCTGATCTCGAAGGAGGTTCATTTCAGCTTCACGAAGTTCAAACTCCTTTTGTAAAGCAAGCCTCTCACATTCTGCTTTGTCTTCAAGCTCTCTACACATCAATGACAACTTCTCTTCTGTTTTTACCTGCAGCAGCTCACTTCCACACTTCCATTCTTCCTCCTTTTCTTTGTGCATCTTCTCCATTTTCTGGATCTCCTCTTTAGCTTTTTTTAATTCATTATTATGATCCTCCAAAAGTTTACATTTCACCTATGAAAATTACATTACAAAAATGATAAAGCAATATTCTAAATAAAATCTTGCTATCAAACAAATATTGGAAATCAAGAACTACAGAAACATAGTGTACATTAAATCATGTTATGGGAGGGTGGGAAGTACTGTACTCCTTTTATATGTATATCAGGTTAGTACTTATTTTGCATAACTGCATAACAAGACAGTGGTGCCGAGTTTTTGTTTATTGCTTACATTGTTTACTGCTTACAATGTAATGAATACTGATTATTTACATATGGGTTACCTGTTTAAACTACTTAAGCACAATAACTCTTCAACTCAGTTGTAATATACCTAAAATAAATATCTCTCTCAAAATGATACCTGTACAGGCTTTTACTATGCAACTGTAACACCATCATCATTCTGTAGTGACAAGTGTGGAAAGCCACTCTAACTTTCATTTTGTTTCATCTAGGTTCAAAATCAGGGTGATTTAGCTCACATATACTGCTACAAATTTAAGCAGATGTTACAGCTTAACAGCACTGCATGGTCCTAGGCAGCAGCTACTCCTCCCCTTTTATGGAGGCTGAAACCTACATTTGTCCAGGCCCTTTGTAACTTAATTGTATCACCAATTTTGCTGTTAAATGGAAAAATGGCTTCTAAAGTGGCCTTAAACATACTAGATCCCATTCATTTCAAGACTGCTGTTAGAAGAATACAGTAATCTAAGAAACTAAGTAATCAGCCATAATGAAGTGCAAAAAGCTTAGTGGAGGCTGTTCCTGTGGTTAATGAGCATTTTTTAAACTGAGTTCCAGAAAGTGCATCAACATTTTCAGTTCAGAGTCTATGCAGTTTAATGGAGACCAACATTGTACATTTCATGAACTATACAAAGGACACCAAGCTAGGAAAGACTGCCAGAACTTTGCAACACAGGATTGGAATTCAAAATCATCTTAATACACTGGAGAAATACTCTAAGATCAAGATGATTAAATTCAATAAATGTATGTGCGAAGTATTACACTTAGGCAGGAAAAATTGAAAGTACAAAGGGTAGGGCAGGATATAAATTTAATAAATAAATAAAATGAGGAACAACAACTTGACAGGCAGCAACACTGCAGACAAAGATCTAGGGGTCCTATATCATACAAATCAAAATATCGTTATAAAAAAGGCTATTTTCTCTCTGGGATGTAACAAGAGTGTCATATGCAAAGAATGGGAGGGTAGGGCTGTGTGAAACAGCTACGTTTTTTTTTTTGGGTTTGGCCATTTCGGAAGACAGCGATTCATTTCAGATCACTGTTCCGTTTCAATTTGACTAAATCTGTTTTGGAGTTTCGATGCTGTTTCAGAGCTGATTTGGAGATTCGGATCTGCTGGGAAGAGGTAGGCACAGCCAGGTGGCTGCAGGTTCTCCTGAGGCTTCTGAGCTGTGCCTGCCTCTGCCCTGGTGGGGGGAGCCACGGGAGAAGCCCCCATTGCTGCCCTGCCCAACCCAGCCCCCACCCAGCCCCAGCCTCCTGGGGGGCACCTCCAAAACATTTCTGAAATGTTTCAAATGGTTTTGTTTCGTTTTGTAGATGTTTTAGAGCCTTCCGTGTCATTCCAGATTCGGTGTTTCAGGCGCCAAAACACCTCTGAAACAAAACACCTGCTGAAATTTCTCACAGCCCTAGTAATTATCCTGCTCTGCTTAATGAGGCCTTAGCTGGAATACTGTCAATAGTTTTAGGCACCACACTTTCAAAAAGATAGAGACAAACTAGAAAGAATCCAGAGAAGAGTAACAATAATGATAAAACATTTAGAAAACATGGCTTAGGAAAAAAGCTGAAGAAATAGAGTTTGTCTAGCTCAGGGACACCAGGGTGCTGCAAGCTCCTTAGAATGGTGACACAGTGCCTGGTTCCTGATAGAGGAGGTAAGCACTACCTCCTCCACACACTAGGCACCCTACACCAGCCCAAGTGTATGGTAGCACTCCTACCAGCTCCAGAAGCCAGAGAAGAGCAGGGGAACACAGAGTTCAAACATGTTAATTTAACCCTCCCAACAGCCCCTGTGCCAACTGCTTCTGTCCCCCAAACTGTGTGGTCTGCCATGGGTGAATAGGTGGACAAGGAGCTACACTTTTTCATCCCAGCTCATTACCCCACTCTTCCCATAATCCCAGAGCTGGTGGGAGGGACCATAGGGAATGGTAGCTCAGGGCACTGGCATTTGGATCCAGGACAAGAAGCTGCAATGGCAGAGGCTGTGCTTACCCCTTCAGTGTGGAAGAAAGAGCGGCACACAGCAGTGTTCTGCCACCATCAGCTGGCACTAGCCTCTGCATCAACAACCACTGTCACCCTCTTTATACCTCCTGCAGGGGTTTAATGACCTGCCCCCAAGCTCCCCAATTTGCCCAGGCAAGCAGCCCCTAGCAGCATTTAGCACCATGCACCACCACCTCTGCTATGTTCTCATGGGTACCCTACCCACCATGCCACCCCATGAGAACCTTTTAAGCGTATGACAGAGTGAAAGAAGGTAAGCACTGTAGGAAATTAATTAGTGTTCAGATGGAGTGACACTAAATTCCAAAAAGCTATGGGAAGGGGCTTTGAGTCTAAAAAGGCTTAGAACAGGAGTGGGCAATACGGCCCAGGGGCCAGATCCAGCCTGCAAGGCCATTCTATCCGGCCCATGGGGCCCCTAAAAAATGTTGAAAATTAATATTTCTCTGCCCTTGGTCCTGTCAAAAATGACAGCAGGGCCTGCCCGGGGCTGCCTGTGCCTACTCCAGACAGCTCCGCATGGGCTGCAAGCACCTGCAGCAGAGAGCAGCAGCCATGGGGCAGGTTAGGGGCCGCTTTTCCCCGCACTCAGCACCAGCTTCTTCCCTGCTGGCAAGCAGGAGGTTGGAGCTGTGCACTGCCCCCTGCCTGTACCACGGGGCTGGGGGGTACCGGGTTTGAGTAGGCAGGGAGCCAGTGGGAACAAAGGGCTCCACAGACCCCTGCCAGCCTGCACTCTGCTTCGGGTCCTACTGGTGCTGGCCCTGGGACACGGGTCCCAAGATGGTGACAAGAGTGCAGGGCACCTGTCAAGGGGCGGTGCTACCCATGCGGCCCTCAGTCTGCCAAAACTGGGTAACCGGCCCTCCGCCCAAAATAATTGCCCGGCCCTGGCTTAGAACCACTGGTCTAGCTAGCTAGAGAAGCTGGGGGAAGGGCAGAGGGACACAACTTTTTTATAAAGAGGATAGTGACCATATTTTCCCTGGGCAACAAGAAATAGGACCTCAAGTTGCAGCAAGGGAAGTTTAAGTTAACTATTAGGTGGAAAAAACCCTCACTAGGAGGGTAGTAAAGCAGTGGAAAAGGTTACCCAGACAGGTTGTGGAATCTCCATCCCTGGAGGTTTTTAAAACACATAGCTGGACAAAGCCCTGGCTAAAATGATATAGCTGGGGATGGTCCTGCTTTGGAGCAGAGAGTTGGACTGCATTAGGTGACCTCCTGAGGTCCCTTCCAACCCAAATTTTCTATGATTCTATGGTTCTAAAAAGAAATAAGATCAATTTGCAAAAAAGATTTAGTTTAAATATTAGAAAGGTAGATGGAATGTCATTTTTCTCTAGAATGACAGTGAGGGATTGGATCAGGCTTTCTAGAGAGATTGTAGAATCTCCGTCATTGGTATTTTAAGAACAGGTTAGATGTTTCTCAGGGACAGTCTGGATACGTCAAGTCCTACACCTCAATGCAAGGAATGGACTAAATAATTTCTTAAGAATAAATTTCTTCCTGCCCTACCTTTCTACAAAAGTAATCTTTCCAATAAATAAACAAAGCAGAATTCCAATATCAAATTGGTGTGGTGCCTGAATTTTAGGTTTTAACTCATCTTGGCTCTCCTCCTCTCATACTTTACACTTATTATGCCAATTCAGAGTATATTCAACAGGTCCTCCCAATGTTTCTGTAGATCAGATTTTTTCCTGAAAGCTAAAAGTGGTAATGTAATTCCAAATGTGTGATCCATGACTTAGAGCTGAAGAGCAAGGGTGTGAGCTCCTAGGTGACGTCGTAGTATTAAGCCCTGTTCTTCACTTACACTTCTAAAAAGAAATAAGCTCAATTCGCAAAAAAGATTTCGTTTAAATATTAGAAAGGTAGGTGGAATGTCAGGTAGGTAGGTGTAGGTGAAGAACACCTACACCTACCTGAAGATAGGTATAAGTGAAGTACAGGGCATTCCACCTATTACAAAGGTAAGTGGAATGCCCTGTACTTCACTTACACAAGCACCACACATTTGTAGATTTTTACCTCACTATGAAAACAACACAATGTTTTAGTTATACAATGTATAATTAAAGCGAAAGCTAAGACTGTCTGCAGACTAAGAACGTGTACTAGTAAATCATTATTCCTACTACTCATCCTAGCAGAATTTTTTATACAATATAACACTAAATGCTGTATGTTGTACCTTCTCCATCTCATCTTTCAGATGCATTTCATGCTGCATACCAATGTGTTTTAGTTCACTAATCTCTTTCTTTAAACGCTGTCTTTCTTCCTGTAGTTCTTCAATGTACTGCTTCTCAGACTGAAGGAGTGAGAGTTTATTGTTTTGCTCTTTCTCCAGCACAGATACTCGTTCAGCCACCTCTGCTTCAACCTGTCGTGCTGCATCTTGAGCACTCTGCAAACGTAGCTTGGTTATTTCTAGATAAACAGTAAAAGAAGAGTTTTCAGTTTCAGTACATGCAGTAGTCTCAGTAATTCCTCATAAGAAAAGCTGAATGATGACAGTACCTTATTAAAACAATTCATATAAAGGTGTCCTATGTGTAAAGCTAACAGGGAACACTCCAAAATTGAGCGTAAAAAAGTCATTAACTATTACTGGTCTACTATACATCATCTCTGCAATTTATTACCGCTTAGCATATAAATAACAGTAAGAAATGGATCTTAAATTTTAGAACAGTGAAGCTTATGTTAGGACTTTATCCACTGATATTAGTGGGAACCACCAGCCCCTTATTTAACTAAATATTTCCTATTCCTCCATGAGCCAACTTCTCTCTATTAGACAGTGAAACACAGATTTTCTGAAGTTTTCTTTCATAGCAGATGTATCCCCAAAAACCTTAAAACAATATGTCTAATGAACTTGACAAAACAGCCAGTTAAACAAAGCTTGGTCGATAATACTCAACCAACTATACTCCGAGTGGAACATGACTGTCTTTCAGAAAATAAATACCAACCCCTTGTTATGTTACTACTCAGAGAGGTATCTTCATGAAATATGTAACTTTATATAAAGATATTCTCTAGTAAATTAGTACAATGCAATTTAAATAGGGAAGAAGCGTGCCTGTCCCAGAAGGAAAAAAAAACAACCTTCCAATGAGAAGCACTCTGTGGCCTGTGACCAAGTGAAAAATTCCACTATTGGATGTAGTTATACAACAGCAACAAAGCAGGAAGGGACTTATTTTTGCAGGAAGTATTACATTATGCTGAGCTCTCTTGCCATATTCATTGTTTTATAATCTTCCTGACTTAAAAAATTTTCTCTCTCCCCCGTAGCTATGCAAAAATTACACAAATGACTAGGCTCACTAATTCAATATACAGAGAGAAAATCAACCCAATGCAAATGTATACACAGCACTATCAAATCCAAAAAAACAACCAACACTGAAGAGAATAGGATTTTACCCCACATAATCTATTTAATTTAGCTATACTGGGTATTCATAAATTCTTAAATATTTTAGGAATTTAGGTTAGAAATGAGATGGAAGGGTGATTTTAAAATTGAAAGTACACCTCCATCCAAACACTGAATATAGCAAGTTAACTACATGAGAAATTTTAACAGCAAATCACTCATCTGTATTTTCATTTTACTTTAGAATATCACATTCAGGGCACTACAGAAGGAATACTTATAAAAACACAAATCAAGACCTTCAAAAAACTCGTAACACACAGTCAATACCAATTATGAAAAAGTGTTAAATGTCTTTTGTAATTTCAAGGACACTTGAAATGTTCATATTTCTTCAAATAATCATTTATAGCAGGGGTGCTCAACCTCTGGCCTGCCAGCCAAATGCAGCCTGCAGACACATCACACCTGGCATGTGGGGCTCCCATGGGTCCTAAAATTTGTCAGGGGGGAGTGGTGGCCATTAATACAGCCACCTTCCCCCCTGACAAATCCCCCCAAATCCCATTCTCTGGACAGCTGTTTGGAATCACATTATGCTCCCTTCCCACATGGAACTGCACCACAACCCCTGCTTCTGGATCAGGGACAGACCATGTCCCCTTCCCTCCCAGCTGGGCTACGTTGGGGCTTGGCCATGCCCACTTCCTCTGCTAGGCCAGATCACACCCACTCTCCTCCCATCAGGGCTGAGCCGCACACTCTTGTCTCTCTCCAAAGGCCCAAGTCAAGCTTGTTTTACTTGCGGGCCTGTGTTGGAGCCAACTTGGCCCCCCACCTCTGTGCAGCTAAATGGTGCCTGCTGTGCCCGCCCAGGCATCATATCAGAACACCAGCTGGATCCAGCCCACAGACAGACTGGGTGCTGGCAATCTGGCCCACCGGGCAAAAAGGGTGGGCACCACTGATTCATAGCCTAATGAAGAAAAGGTTTTGGCTATCCAAGAACCATTCCATTTTACTCATGAGCCTGACATGAAATATTACCTTTGATATGCTCTTCTGAAAGCTTGGCACGGAGCTGTTCAAGATCTAAACAGTGCTTCTTCTTCAATTCCTCAATTTCTGAGATATATCTGTCTGAGAGATCCATTTTCATTTTCAGCAGATCCTCCTTATACTGCAGTGTGAGGGAAGATCTTAAAGAATGTAGATCATTTGTATGTTGTTCATCCAACTGCAATCGCAAACAAGTAAGTTCTTCCTGTACAAGACACACATTTGTAACAGAAAGATACCTTTATACTTCAGATACTAAAAATTAGTTGGACGGGAACAGTGCACATAACATATTACAATTAACAGCTCCATTTTCCAGTTTGCCTCCCCAGGCCATTCTTGCTTCCACTCCCATACTCGCTTTGGGAATAGAAAGGTCCCAGGGTACCAAGGCTTAGAGAAATATGCCAAAAGGCAGAGCAGAGCTTCAGGAGCTGAGAAAAAATGTAGGGAAGTAAGAAGTGCCCAGATACCCGAGTATGGATCCTGTCAAGAGTCCTGAAAAAAACAAACTCTTGGCAGGATCCACACGTCACAGAGAAAGGATACTGCTTGCTTCATTTGTAATAGCCCCCAAGAACCCATGTCATGAGCCAGGACCCCTTTTTACCACTCAGCCAAAAACTAGGCAGCAGAAAAGACTCCCCAGGCTTCATGGTAACCCTCAAAACAGGTGTTTTCAAGTAAGAATAAAGACACAAAAAGCAAGAATCACACATCACAAAATATACATTTTTCTTTGATTCTTTGGGGTGTATATAGTATTTTAAACAAAATGCTACCTAAGTATGTTACATAAAGTAACAAAAATTTTAGCAATACATGGCAGCATTACTATATCTGCTCTTAACTCTGTGCTGAGTGGTGAGAACCAGCTGTCATTTTGTGTGCAGATTTTATGATAAGCAGTATGATTTTTGTTGCATTGATGCTACCTTGTGTTGCTCTAGTTGCTGATTTAGCTGGCAAAACACATCTCTTCTCTCTTTTTCAGTTGCTTCTTCTAAAGATGTAATAGAGGAGCTGAGAGGCAAAAAATGTTTAGAAAATTAACATAAAATACATTATAAAACTTTGAAACAGATTAATGTATTGAGTTTTAACATGCCAGAGGTTAGGTATGTACACAGCAGCATCTAGTCGAATACTCTTGTATTACCATTAGGATTCCTACAAACATACAGCATCCAATCACATACTAAAAAGCTAAAATTCTTTTAAGCAAGACAAGGTTCTTTTTGGGTTGTTTTGTCACTACCCAAGAATTAAAAAAAAAAAAATTATAATAATAAAAAAAAAAAAAATCACCTGATATCTATAAGTTGATCTTGGCTTGTTTCTGACTCCATCAAAGAATATTCTTTCACTTCTTGCAGTCTCTGATGCAGCAGTGTTAATTCTTCTCTGTAATTCTCTTCAGCAGCCCTTAATTTCTTTTCAAAATAAATTCTCAGTTGTTCCAATTCAGTTTCATGTTCACTTCTTTGTTGCTGCTGGTGCTGTTCAAATTCATGCTTTAAGCGTTCTATTTCTTCCACATGTGATGTACGAGCCAGGAGCTGTTCTTTTAGCTCTGGGTTTCAGAGAAGATAAATAAAACCACACTTTTAATGTTTAAAATATACACTCTCTGGGCTCAATCACAAAAAGAAAAGCCAGGTAGGACTGGAAATAAAAATCTTTCCAACTCTCCCTTCAGAGAGACAATAATCCCACCTCAACATTTTTTGGAAAGTGCAGCAGGGTAGACTTGGCTACAAATTAAATAACACGCAAATCAGGAGGTGGGAAAGCAGAGAGAGAAAAAAAAAAAAAAAACAACCCAACCCCCTCCACCTCCCCCAAAAAATATCACATAGGTATGTCCCCATCTACACAATATTCAGAAATGCCACACTTTTGAAGCTACTCAGCGCTATAAGTAAGGTAACTCAGTCCTACTCTCTTCCTTGTGCTCCACAACACTGGAAAGACATTATTATGCAGAGTTGCCATGACAGTTAATCCTTTCACCTGCTAGTGCAACCACCCAACAGACATAATTTAATCCAAAGTGCTTGCTGTAACAATGCATTTAACCCAGAACAAGAGATCTTAGCACAAAACTACCTGAAAAACTTAACCCTGATAATTACAAGTAAAATGTATCTTATCTTGAGCCTACTTTGCCGAGGCATTGGCCAAGTTTACACTAACCCTAACAGATCCAGAAGTTGGTCATCTGGCCTGTGGAGCCCTGCAGTCCAGAGTCAAAGTATGGTGCCAAATGAATTTGACACCCTTGACCTAGAGAACTAACAGGATGGTGCAAACCAGCACAACTTCTTAAACAAGGTACCACTCTTCTAGGAAGTCAAAAGAAGAGTGTATGTCACACAATCATTAGACTTGAAAACACAGGAATCCTCTTCCAGAATATCTTTAAGATCCTCTTTATAGAGGTCGTGATTCATTGGGAAATAAAGATGATGACAACAAAGGACAAATTAATTATCATTTTTCCACAAGTATGGAAATTAGTTGGATGTAAAATAGATCCGTACCAGGGCCAAATAACTGGAAAAAGTAGTGTATATCAACAAGGAAGACAACTTTTTTTTGTGGAGGTGCAGGGAACAAATTTAAATAATTCAAGGATGGAAGGGAACATGAGTAATTTCAAAAGGACTTAAAGTTAGATAACCAGGAAAATGGGTTTATAAACAGTTTGATTTCTATACAAATGTTGACATATTCTAAACATTGTATATTAGGTTTCAGGATGCCTAGCCTGTCATGCACTGTGAGAAGAAACAGAGCAGGCTGACTGAATAAAGAAAAAGATCAACTAAAATATAATGCTCTATTAAGAAAATGAACAATAATAATTCTGTTTTATATACCCATTGCATGTCCTCACCTGGACTAGTAGGTTGCGTTTTGGTCATATCATCTCAAACCAAAAGAAGCAGAAATAGAAAAGGATCCAGAGAATGGTAACACGAAAGATTAGAAGCATGGAAAATTACAAGAGAGATTAACAAAAGTTAGGACAATTTAGCTTGAGAGGAGATAGAGTTCTAGAAAAAAAAAAAAGATTTCCAAACAAAAAGAAAATGTTATATCCTTAACCATACCAGCAAAGAGGACAAAAGTGAATGACATTCCCAGGCATAAACAAATGTTTAACAATAGTCTCAAATAGCCATTGATCAAGAGATGAATATAACCTGTTAGTGTAACTGTTCCACCCAGCATTTCCTCTAAGCTGTGTGGCACGCATGGCCACGCAGGCGCGTCTGGCAGCACAGCATGAGCACGCCCAAGCAGCTGCGCGTCTTAGAGGGAACGCTGGTTACATCTACATAACTCTGTAACAATAGAAGTAAAACTGCTCCCACCTTAAGCCTGTTTCAGCCACTGTGAGTGTTAGGGAGATATAGCTCACTTCTACTGCTAGAGGCTCATGACAACGTAACAGAGTATAACCGCTGCTGAGCAGCAGCTCCTCCTCCTCTCTAAATGTATATACTGGTCCATAGCCTCAGATACATAGCCCCAACAAAGTTGCATATTATTAGCAGTCTTTAAAGTTTTTTTTCATTCTCGCATCATGCGTGCAAGAGTTTGTGCATATAAAAATGTGGCCATACCCAACTTCATTTAACCAAAAAAAATGCACCACTCTCCTAACAGGAAGTTTGTTAAATTAATGATGTGCAGAGACTTTGATGATGTACCATAAGCCTCTAAATTAGCATAAAATATTGCTTTTAAGACTATGCTCATTAAAGAGATATTTACTGTGCACTTGATGTTGATCACATAAATGATTTATTTCACCATCCCTCCTTCCATTTTCTCTTCTCTTAAATAAAAAGTCAAAACTTAAGATTACTGCATTGAGTTTTTCCATACAACTAATTAAAACTGTACAGTATTTCCTGCTACATCTTTATGTTACATGTTGCCAATATGCCGGTAAAGAGCTAATGTTTTCACCATCTTTTTTTTTTTGTTGAGTTTTGGATTCCATTTCAATTTAAAAACCATGCCATAACCAGGAAAGCCAATATTAAAAACAAATCATAAATCAGCATTATCATCTTTAATTTAAACTGAAAGTGTTTTGCTTAGGTTTTAGGCTTTGGGGATATTTTTTTAGTTAAAGCTGAACTTAGGACCAAGAAGAATAGATGAATTATACATTCCTGTAATTCTTACAAGGTCAGCAGAAGAAGAATCTCACTTCTGCAAATGTCATAAAACTGTAAGCGAAAAGTGACCCCATTAAGAGGTGACAGGCAAAAGGATCCCTCTTTGGGAACACAAGGTCTTTAGAAAATGGAGAACAAGAGGCCTGTAAAACTTCCCCTCTTCCTTTCCAGGTACCTCTTTCTGAAGACCTGTGACTTTAAAATTAATTTTAGAGTGTCACTAAGAAACCACCTATGCAGCTAACTTCAACACTAGAAGAAAAACTACTTTGGCCTCAAAAGTACTAAAATCTTCTTGATTGTGAGGCTTTCGATTTGTAAATTTTAAAGGGGACCCAAAAATCAAGCTAATGAAAACTTCCTGTCTATGATATACAGCCAAATCTTAAGAGCTACATATGTGGCCACTGGAAACTATCTGACTATCAGTCCAACCCATCATAGCAAGTCCAGCTGAACACTCCTATGAGTCCTTACTCATTCAATACATTGTTAAAAATTGTTTCACACTTATTGTAACCTTACCACTTAGTTCCTGTCGACTTGCTCGTGTGCTATCCAGTTGAGACCAAAGCTGCTTGATTTCTTGTTGTGATTGAACCTTTAGTTCTTTGTGTGTAGCCTGCAGTTTCTCCAGCTAGGAAAGACATATTAAGTTTAGTGGGGGGAAAAAAAGTTTTGTTTTAATTGTTGTGTGTTTGCACATGTTACAAACAGCCCAGAAGCTACGTGGTGGGAGAACTTTGGTACCGATCAGAACTTTAGCTTACAGTACAGGCTAGTGGACACAGAGGGAAGTACCTAACTACCCAGGATCATCCCTTTAACAGAACCAAGAGAGCAAGCCATCTGCTCCTTGTGTCACTTATTGCAGGACTGGCAAGAAGGCAATAAAGCATTCTTTCAAGAAGAAAAATTAGGAATCAGTAAAAACAAAGACTGAGGAAAAAACTTAATCAAACTGTAGGAAAGGCCATAAAAGCTGACTCAAATTAGTTAGAAAATTATGAATACCAATATAATTGTATCTACTTATACTTTATCATCTTAATTTTGGTATACAAACAAAGCATATACCCCTCTGCATTTTCCTTTGCTCAAATTTAAGTTAAAAAAACTTTATCCCACACCAGTGAATAACTTCTGTTCCCCATACACTGGGTGCTTTATATACATAAAACATTAAAAATAAAAGGTTTATTAACCTGCTGCTGAATCTCCTGTTCTCTTTCACTGCTTTTCCTTTTCATGTCTTCTAGGCACTGGTCACACTCAGTCTGAATCTGCTCACGTAGTTTTATAATAGCCAGTTCATGCTGGTTCTCCAGATCTTTATATTTTGCTGAAAGACAAAAAAAGTTAGTTCTTTTAAAAATAGCAAATAAGACTTTTCTTCCTGAGAACTCTCTCATACAGTACTACAATTAAGTTACTAAGCAAAGCACAGATTTACTCATCCATACCAACATGCTAACTAAACTGCAAGTCAAAATTGCTCCCTCTCTGTGTTGGAAACAGCAGGGGCCAGTTTAACCTTGTAAAAGCATCACCAACTAGCTAGCTCAAAAACAACCCCCAGTTACCTGATGGGCACCATATAAAAACTTACCATATTTACTCAAACATACAATGAGGTTCCCCCCCCATCACCACAGGGAAAAAGCCCCTTGGTTTTATATTTTCATACAAGGAAACGTCATTAAATACACTGTCTATCATTAAACTGCTGCCAAAAGCAGCATGGGCTTAGTAATGGAAACCAACTATAAAGCTGATTAAATGCAGCCAAGACTGAGCACGACTATAAAATACATGGTCCATACTGGGCAAACATACCAATGGAAACTTCACACAAGAATAGGTTAGTGCAGTCCATCTGAAGATACATAATAGTGCCCACTGCACCAGGCCCTCTTAGTACCGACTCTTTTTCAAGTCATAGTGAGCCACTCCACTACATACATTTTTTACTTCCTCTTCACTCCCACAGCTGAGCTGCACCTTTCTTTCCCATTTCTTCACCAGCCTTAAATGTCTAACGAACATCAACAAATGGGGCCCCAAACAGTGCACCCAGAATCCCTCTGTTGCCCCCTCTCAGCCTGTTTAGTATGATTAGCGTGGTCCTGCCCTTCATGAAGTTAAGCCAGACCAGGTTGCCTTGAGTCCCATCTGCATATACATTTTTGGAGGATCCCAGGACTAGTAATAAGAATACCCAGTTCCAGTCATGAGTGGGGGGCTAATTAGCACACAAATCCTATATGTGCGTGTAGGGAGGGGGCAAGTAATCTAGAGCACGCACACACACACACACACACACACACACACACACACAAAGTACTGGGCTGTGGAGTTACCATGGCTTGAAATGCTGTTGACTCTGCTGGAACCCAGTCCAATGAACTAAATGGTAACTTACGAGCCTTTTGGCTTTGGATTAACATCATGCATAGTTTGTACTATATATAAAGTACATGCCAAAGTGGTGCTTAAAATTGTTTATGGGAGTACTTGTGCTAAAAAACTGGCAGCAATTAAAAAAACTGCATCAATTCAGGATGAACTAAGTCTACGGGTACCTGTAATAATTTGCCTATATGTAAGTTCCTATAGGTATGTTTATTTCAAAAGGTCAATGTTTTCAAATTTGCTCCTCAATTCCACATCCTCAGAGAGAGCAGGATCGAAGAGTAAGAAGGGAGAGAAGGGAGAGAGAAGGGAGAAGCTGTAGAAGTTGGTGGGGACGGCAGAGGCCAAGGGGACTACCTGACCTCCCAGATTTATTTTCTCTGCTGTAGCAGCAGGATAGGGACAAATTTAAGGCAAACCTCCAATAACTAGGTTCTATACCTGGAAAATTAAAACAGATTTATAAATTTTCCATATATAGAATCTAATTATTGGGGGGGTCATCTTATATTCTAGGTTGTCTTATATGAGTACATATGATAAATAGTAAAGACAGACAGGAGTTGTAAATTTGGAATTTTTTTCCCACAGAGCTTTGTGCCCTCATAATTCCTAATTCCTCAGTAAATATTAACCTTGAGCAGCATCAGGGGGACCGCAGAAAGAAAACTGTAATAGACCACTGATGCTATGAACAGCCTCAGAGGTGCACAGAACAGATTTATCCAAAGAACCTTCCATTCACAGTGTTGCTGGCAGTTGGGAATGGAAAGGACAAGGAGAAATAGCTGCCCACAGGTCAGAAAAACACTACTCACTACAGTCTGTGCTGTTAAAACCTGTTGTCACACTTACTTTCAACCTGATCTTTTTCAAGAGACAGACTCTTCAGCTCTTCTTTGACTTTATGTAATTCTGCTTTCAGAGCTTTTTGCAGTTCATCCAATTCAGTCTGATGTTTTTCAGATAGCTCTTCACACACCATTTTTAAACGCATTTCTGCCTCCACTGCCCAGTCTCCTTTAAGGGTCTGCAAGAATGGCATACAGGCTTTAAAAGTGGTTACACTCATTCAATAAATAAACAGTATTTTTCTACTTTTTAATTTTACTTCCCATTTATTTGCACCTTTCAAAGATTTTTTTTAGTACAAATAAGAATCTCTTTTATCAACTTTGGTTTATTATACAGAGTTTTTCTCTTCCAGTATAAAATAAGGAACTTATACCTCCAATGTTTGATTGTGTTTCTCTTCCATTTCCAACTCTACATTCTTCCTCAGGTCAACTGCAAAATACAAAGCACTGATCAAAAGAACATGAAATACTGAGTTTGAGTTTGTGATACTAAAAATATGGAAGGGTGCATTTTATTTTTAGCATCAAATTCAGGATCAGAAGGCATACAACAGTATGATGTATTAACACTGCTCCAAAGCTTCTCATCCATTGTCTTCTGAAATCTCAGCTTTTTTAAGAATTAGTGTCTAGTTGTTAATAGTTGCAAAGAAAACCTTGTAAGTTTAACTGGAACAGTAATGACAAATTAAATATTCAAGACAGTATTCAATTAATAGAGAAGGATCAATTGTCCCATTCATCTTAATGGTTAGTCTTGGTTTTGATGATGCTCTTTAAGTTCTATCAGGGACTAAGTGAGGCCTTAAGATTTTAAAAGGCTGTCAGCTACCCTTCTGTTCACACTGGGAAAAAACTCTAAGCAGCCTTAAAAATGCTGAAAGTGGAAACACTTCAATAAAAAGTGCACACATGACTCTCAGAGGTACGTTTTATGTGCATTTTTTTTTTTATGAAGTACATGATGTCTCCCCTGCCAGTCTGCCCAGATTCTGTCCTCAAACCAGTCTGCCACATGAGGTGCAATGAAGCCAGACGAGATTGCTAATTATGGGACAGTTAAATACTCAGCAGTCATAAGATTAGGCTCATAATTCCCAAGCTTTTAATACCTAGTTCATCTTGATGTTTCAGTTCAATTTCTTCTTTTTCCTTCTGATGGTGCTCTTTAATATGCTCCAATTCAAACTGATGTCGGCTCTGCAGAATCGCTATCTCCTGAGCACGCTTATCATTGAGCATCTCCCGTAGTTCCACAAGGGCAGTCTCCTTCTCCTTTCTCAAGTTAGACTGAGTCAGCTCCAGCTGGGATGTGTGCATATTGCTTAAACTTAGTCTTAAAGCTTCCAGTTCAAGACTGTGCAGTGTCTGTAGTGGGGATTGGGGGGAGGCGGAGGAATGAAATATTCACCCTTTTTCCATATCTAGTTCCAATTTTATTAAATGCCTGCAAATGTTATTGCTTTTTTGTAATACAGAATGCTAGTTTCTTTATGACAGGTATGGAATATTAGTAGAAATTGGATTCAAGTTCTGGTGTGGCCTGCAGACTCTTTTATTAATGAGTCTTTAGCATATCTCCTTCTAGCAGCAAAGCCCATTTGATATTCTACCAATACTTTTTTCCCTTATTTTTTTCTAAAGCTTATCTACTGACAGCCAACTATTGTCAGCCATCTATTTCCATGCAGTAACCTCAGAAAGGAGAGAAATGGCATACTAGCACAATGCAAAAAAATACAATTGTCATAAGCACTGCTAAAGATTTCCAATTAACTTTCAAATGTGTCCAAAAACATCATGCTTCAACACCTGCCAGAGGCTATATATTTAGTATCAGGTGTGAAGGAATATCACATCTGAAGGAGTAACTGGCTTCTGAAGTGCTGAAACAGAATCAGAAATAAAAAGCATTCATTTAAGATTATACTGCTAAGAGGTGCAGTACTGAAACACTTATCAGAAGCAGGCAGCAAGTTTTATGTTGGGTTAAATAACATAGAAACAAAAAAAATATAAACTCAAAATTTAAGGCATCTATACACGAGCACTGAGGCCACTCAAATGCACTGGAAATCCAGCACACCTGAGCAGACTCAATTGAGTCTGCTGGACCACAGCAAATGCCACATTCCTGTGTCTCCTGTATCAGTGTCTCTATGCTTAAAAATGGCAGCAGGGGTGCTTGAACTAAAGCTCATTGAACAAGCTTTAATTCAAGTGCCCCTGTTGCCATTTTCAAGTACAGGGACACTGATACAGGAGATGCAGTGGCACTTAAATTAGAGCAGCTCTCAGAGCCACTCTAATTAAAGCACCACCCTCCACCTCCAGAGCACATGTAAAAGGGCCCCTACAGATTAAAACTAACAATTAGATTTCTGGAATGAATGAGTGTTTAAAAATGGATTAAATATTTAGAAGAAAAGGAACTTAAATTTATGTAACATGCTTATCTTTAAGTATATAAGCAGTCCCACAGGCTTTAATGTGTAAATTCAAGTAACACTATATCTGACCTCTGACCAATGAGGACTATGTAAAATCAAACTGATAGCTTCCTTTAGTAGAATTCTGAACAAATCTAACATCCATTTTTTTAACACAAATCCCTTCATCAGAAACAGATTATAAAAGAATTTTAGCTTCTTACTTTTTGCCTCTCCCTCCATTCTTAGTCAATACTGCACATACTTACTCGAAAATGAGCAAGCTTCCTTTCACAAATTGAAATACCAATTACCTTTAGGATCGCTGATTGCTGAGGACAGTATGTTGAGGACACTGGAGCCCTCACATAGAACATTATAGCTGGGGTCCTCCAATGCAGCATTCTCTACCAATACTTCAAATGTAGTGTTTGAGATCTCCAAAAAGTGGGGTTTTTTGTGAAAGTACGCCTGTTTTCAAACATACCTGTGACTGGAGCTGAGCATGCTGAATTTCTACTTGATGTCCGGCTTCCATTTGTTGCTGAAGTTCATCCAATACTTGTTGCTGTTCCTCAGATAACATAGCCCGTAGCGCTTTCATTTCGCTATCATGTTTAGCAATGAGTTCAGCAATTTCACGATCATGTTCCCGTTCATGAACCTGCAGACAATTCAGTATAGAATTTTTACAGAGATGCACACTTTTAATAATTTTGCCCCTCCACTACTAACAAGCTATTAAGACAGAATTCTCCAAAAACCAAAGCTGTTGTTCTTGCAAAATCTTAAATGGATTTTCCATCTCAGGATTTCTTTTGTTTTGACAAAGAACAACTGGACATGCAGCGCTCTAAAATAAGTTTGATTACAGCTATACCTTTTTAATTAATGCAATTTGCTCTTTTCGTTCTTCCTCCAATTTCTGCTGCTTTTCCACTTTCTCTCTTATTTCTGCATATAACTTTTCTATCTGAAAAGAGGTATGAAATCTTTTGAAATGACCACTACCAAAGCATTTAGAAACACAGATCCTTTAAGTCAGTATCAGACAGTAACATACCTCTTTCTGATGTGCCAGACTCAGATTTGTTGTTTCAGAAAGATGCTGAGACTCTATTTTACTAATTTCCTCTTCATAGTGTTTCCTCATCTCAGACTGCACCTCCTGAGTGGCCTGTTCAGACTTCTGCAAAGCCTCCTGCAGGCAAGTTTCCTGGTCCAAATGACAATTTTTCAAATATGCCATTTCATCAGTCAGGTTTTTCTCTTTCTGAATGTATTCTGTATTTTTTACCTCTAGTTCAGCATTAAGTTGTTGAATTTCCAATTTACTGGATATTAATTTCTCTTCATACTCCAATCTTTCACAGTCTTGGGCTTTTTCAAGGTTTCTAATTTTCATATTAAGTTTACATACATTTGTTTCAAGATTCTTTAGGTTATTAGCACTCTCTTCCAAAGCCTTTTCTGCGTTTATTAGCTCCTGTCCTGCAGCAAACAATCTTTCTTCTAAGATAGTTTTCTCCTTAAGTAAATCTGTTAAACTTTGTTCTTTATGACTGATTTCAGTTTTAAGAGTGTCCTGCTCTTTCAGTAATGTCTCTTCTGTTATGGCTTTTTGACCAAGCAGTTCAGCAATTGTCTGGTTTTTGGCCTTCTGGGCATCAAGTTGGGTTTGCATCTGATCCCTCTGGTGTTGCAAAACAGCAAGCTGCCGTCCAAAAAGGGACTGTACTTCACTTGTCACGGAATCAGAGGCTGTTTTCTGTTCTTGTACTTCTTTCACCAATTGTTCCTGAGCTCTCAATTGCATTATTAATGTTTCTTTTTCCTGTTTGAGGTCTTCTACCATTTCCTGCCAGGTAAGTGACTTCGAAGCCTGTGTTACAAACCCTAATTCTTCCACACGAACTATTATATCTCTGTCTTCACTCTGTTTTTCTAGAAAGTTTAATTTGTTTTCAAGTTCTTTTTCCTTCATTTTTTGATCAAGTTCTTTTTCACAGCAAAGCCGTGCTTCACGCTCCTTCTCCAGTTCTAAGTGTGTAAAAGAAAGATCCATTTTTGTTTTTTCCCATTTTTCAATGGCTTCCTGAGTTTCCTGATTGGATTTGTTCAATGCCAACTCTTTTTCACGGAGCTGTTTAATTAGCTCAACACATCTCTCTATTAACTGAGCTTTCTCTTCATCCTTTTCCTCATTGCCATCATCTATTTTGTCTTGTGGCAAAGAGCTGTCTGACAAAAATGAAGCAAAAGCCTTAGCCTCTAGCTCAGCGTCCTCAGAAGTCGCATGTAATAAGTTATAAGAACACATTTGTTTGTCAGGGCCAAATGACAATGTATCTGCTCTAGAGTTCACATTGGGTTCTAAAAAGATGTTGCTATCCAGTTCAAACCTACTCTCTTCAATTTCAAAAAGTTCAGAGTCATTAGATACACCTGAATGCTCCTGTCTCTCAGTAGAAACAAGATATTTAGCCAATATATCTTCATCCCCAGTGAAAGATCCTAATTCTCCGATATGTTCTTCAGAGAGGTTATCAGCTTCAAAGCTTTCATTGTCCTTTCTGGCTTTGACCTTTTCTAGATTTTTCTTAAAGTTTTCTAATTCATTTTTAAAAGCACCTACTTGTAGGCCATGTGGAAATTCTAGCTCTTCAGGAACTAACTGTATTTCACCTTCATGTTGGCATAGTTTACTCTGCATCTTTTCAAGCTCTGCTTCCTGTGCTTGTGACACCTGTAACAACTTTTCTTCCTGCTCCAATTTCTTTAACTTCATACAGTAGATAGTTCTTTCTTCATCATGCTTCTGCCTTAAGTTTGTGTTGGTTTCCATCTCTAAAAGCAGCTTTTCGTTTAATTCCTGGATGAAGGAGTTGAGTTTGTGGATCTCTTCATTCAAGTGCTCCTTTTCTTGTTTACATTCATATGCTTCCTTAATCTGTTTGTCTGCACTACTAAGCTGTAATTTGAGGTCATCTATCAAATCCTTATACTTCAGCTCAATTTCACATCTCTCTCTCTGAAAATCCAACATTTGATTTTTCAGTTTTTTGCTCAAATTGTCTCTCTGACTTTCGGACTCATGCAGTTGATTATTTAAATCAATAATTACAGAATTTAACTTCTGAATATCTGCATCAGCGGTCATAGCAGAGAGTTCTCTTTTTATCTGCTCAAATTCATTTTCATATTTTGAATTAATTTCTTCTTCACATACCTCTTTTAATCTTAAAATTTCTTTTCTGTGACTCTCTTCCAGCTCTGCTCTCAATTCTTGTAACTGCCTACAAATATCATTGTTGTGATCCATTTTCAGTTTTTTAACGTATTCTTTTTCTTTCATCTTGGCTGAAGCCATTTCATTTTTTAACTCTATTATTTCTGTGTCCCGCAACGAAAGTGTATTTTTTAACACAGATAAACTAGCCTTTTCTGATGTCACAGTATCTTGCAGCCTTATAATAGTTTCTTCTTTTTCTTCTATATTTTTGTGCAGTTGCTGTATTGTGCTTTTCAGATTCTCTTCCATCTGAGCAAGCGAATTCTCTTTAACTTTGGTATTCTTAAAAACAAAATATTACACGTGAACACATTTCAAATTTGCTATACCTTTTTATTTGTAATATTCCATAAGAAACAAAATATACCCTGAAGTGTAGACACGAAAGATCCTTTTGTGTACATAAACAAAAAAGCTTGTCATGATGAAGGGAAGGACCTACACCACTGATTTATAGTGCGTCTGAAGAAAAAAAATGTCTACTTTTTGTAAAAAAAAAAACAGTCAGCTCCGTAGTACTATGATTAATGTGGATTAATAATCATTAAGTTAAATTCATGTTTAAAAACAGATTTCTCTTTCCTTTGGAAGGAAAAAAAAACCCTGGTGTCATCCCTATCCAAAGTCAGTATTGCTTGGGTACCTTAGCTGTAGGTCTTAAATGTGCATCATTATTCTTTGGTATTTAGATTTCTTAAGTTTTAACTATAACTGGTATTTCCTGCTTATCATTCATGTTTCTGGGATAATTACAATATCATTTCTATTTTTTTATTTTTATTAATCTATTTATTTTTATCCTAAACAATTTATGTATATTCAACATTTTATTGAAATGTCAGTCTAAGGGTTCATTAGCAATTTCTCTTCCAAAAATAAAAGTAATGTGCTAAGTAACATGCCAGGGTAAGGTCACATGACAAGGATACATACGTAAGAACACAGAGTTAATCATTGTAACTGGCATTTTTAAATATTTTTACCTTTTGAGAAGACTCCAACTTTACTTCCAGGTCATGTGCTTTTTGATGAACTATCTGCAGTTGTTCACTTAGCTCTTTGAGTCTGTTCTGAAACGCAGCCATCTGCTGCTGGGCTTGTGCCAATTCATTTTTGCCAGGAATTTTATTTTTCAGCAGCAAATTAGCCTACATACACAAATTTATTTGTATTGAGAATGTAATTTGTATGAGGGCAACTCATAGGATGCCCTTCTTGTATGCATATAAATATATAATGTATGCACATGCACACTGCATCTTTTTAGCCTTGTAGGATCAAGCTATCTGAAAATTCTTATTGACTTTTAAGTTTGAAAAAAAATGTTCTGAAAGAACCTACACAGTTCTTGTGCTTGGTACTGTACATGCAGAACAAAGACGGTCACAGTCACAAAGGTTATGTACAGACATTCAAAAAGCCCAAGGCAGAATTGATCTAAGTTATGTGGTTTTCTGTAAGTTATATAGTTTAGATCAGTAGTGAACAGAACACACATTCACCCTTTGATGATGCAGGAGGAAGGGCAAATCTTAGACTGGGTTCTGCCATTTTTAAACAAGTCTATGCATGCTGAACTTCTGTTATGGGCATAGAACGGTTTTGTAATCACATATACTGGTAAAAGTGTAATGTCTGTACCTGGCCAAAGTAACTACATTATTGTGAAGTTTTTCAGGGTCAGAGGGGGAAGAGTAACATACACTGAGAAGGACTTTTGTCACTGATAAAGCCACTTATTAAGACTTCTGCTAAGAAGCGAGGCAAGGCCAAAAAACAAGAGAATCATTAGGTTTGCCAGTTATCAAGCCTAACAACATCCTCAAATAAAACAACCTGCATCACATTATTAACCTTTGTGTAATGCAGACATTTCAAAGGACTGCTTGTTATCCACCACCACTAGCTTACAAAACCAAGCCCCATCATTAGTTATTATGTAGTTAATACAGAGACTAGCTCACACAACAAAAGGAACTAGGGGTGCACTGATAGAGATTCTCTTGGCCAATACCAATAGCCGATTATTCACCAAGCATATCAGCAGATATCGATCTGATAGCCAATTTACAAGAACACAGCCCAGCAGCGTACAGAGAAGCTCCCTATAGGTAAGTCTGTGGAGGGGAAGGGGCATGGGGAGTGCAAATCAAGGCCCCCACGGTGAGGAAGGGAGTGGGGCAGGGGCTGGGGCTGCGGCTGAGGCTGGGGCTGGGGCTAAGGGTGCTGCCCAGCCAGGGCAGTAAATGGGATGCCAGGGCAGGGAGGAGGAAGGAACTGTGGGCAGCACATCCAGGGGATCAGAGTCCCAGCACTTAAAAATGGCAGTGGTGGCACTTGAACTAAAGCTGATTAAATGAGCTTTAGCTCAAGCACTGCCACCACCATTTTTAAGCACAGGGATGCTTTCAGAAGCAGAGCTGAGAGGGGAAAGAGCAGAGGCAGGCTGCCTACTGTGGTCTCAGGGCTCTCTGCCCCACTGCCTTTTACCCTGGGAGCTGTATGCTGGCCACGCCATATCCCCTGCCTGCCCAACAGTAGGAGGCACAACTGGCTGTCCCCACTGCTGCCAGGTGAGCAGGGGATGCACAGCCAGTACACAGCTCCCAGGGCAAAAGGCAATAGGGCAGACAGCCCCAAGGCCACAGCAGACAGCCCTGAGCCCACAGTGGGCAGCCCACCTCTACCTTTGCCCTGCACGCAGATCTGGAGGGACACGTCCCCCATGCTTCCCCCGGGGGCACATGCAGCGATGCCCCCTTCAGACTGCCTGTGGTTCTGTTCCACTCCCCACCCCAGCCCTGGGGTCCCAATCACCACCTTGGCTGGGCAGCGCTGCTCTGCACACTGCCAGGCTGCATTCCCGGCCATGTGCAGCAGCACACATGCATGCATCATCTGAGGGCCCTGGCCAAAAGGCATATTGTGTTTATCAGTACATTACTGGCTATACCAGCCAAAAAAGCCAATAGCCAATAATGTTAACTTCCTTTTATTGGTGCCAATCCAACATGGCACTGATATATCAGTACACCTCTAAAAAAGAATAATTTCCAGAATTCAAGTCCATGCAAATCAAAATTCTGTTTCTTAGGTGCGAGGAACGTACTCCAATACTCCCTCAGGCTGAAACCCTAATTCCAACAACCACCACACTTGCATTGCTTTTGCCTCTTCCCTTGCTGCAGCTATTTTTCTAGATGTTTAATACCTGCCAGAATACGGTCTTTATAAACTTGACAGGAAATATGGCATGAAAACTCTGGGTTTAGCCAGGGAGTCTCCTAGAATTTGGACAGGGGTACATATATAAGGCCCAAGTTTATAGTTATGACAGTGAGAAAAGGAGAGGGGATAATAATATGCAGTATACCCAGTCATAAACCTTTGAAGTGCTATTCATTTGTATATCTCAAGCCACTTAATATTGGGTAAAAGTTCTTCCTATTTCATTAATAGGAAATAGAGGCACATAATAAAATGGTTTCCTGAGTGCTACACAGCACAGAAATGGCAAACATATGAAAGTATGCAGAAATTCTGCTTTTCAATTTAGTCCCCAGAATTAAAGCATGCTTATTCCTCTGCACTACAATAAATTCATTAAAAAAAAAAATCAACTGTTAATTTAGGTTTGGTTTAGGACATCTGGAAAAAAAAAAAAAATCAAATTTAAACTCTGAAACAAGTAAATGAGACTCCTGTTTACAGTTAAGAGTCATTTGCTAGGATGAAGAATTACCAATATCACTCCTGGTTTATGTTCAAAACCTTCTTTGCCCCATGCTTACCTACCTCAAGCAACTGAAGCTGTAAACTATGGATCTGATCCGTTAGGAGTGATGTCTCTTCCTGAATGTCATCCTGATTCTGCTGTGCCTGTTGAAGGTTACTTGTTAGCTGAGTTATTATTTTGTTCCGTTCCTGAACAGCAGTCTGTAGCTCCTGCATGAAACATTAATATATACTGTAATTAAACCTATCTGATAGTAAGCTAATCAACTTTTATTAAAAATAAAATAATTGGCATTTGTTTTACAAAAAGTATCTAGGAACTCACTCCACAAGAATGGTCACATTTCTGTTAGAAGTCCAAGGAACACTGTTCCTAGCAAATGCAAATTTCAATGAAGGAAAAAATGGGTAACGCAACTGAACTAAACCTACCCGTTCCCCAAAACTACCCCATACTCCACTCCCCATAGGGTCTAATATATGTTGAAAACTCACTCCAAGAGAACAAGGAACAGAAAATAATCCCAATAAACAAAAATGTCACAAAGAAAGAGATGGCTCTATCACATTTGAGCCCTTGCATAAGAATGTATCTGTTCCATGAAGTTAATGTAGAGCCAACCACTTCCAGCAATGCTGAACATTCAACAGAAGGCAGGGTAGAGAGTCATGTTATAGACTAACTAAATTAAAGGTATATAAAGCTTTTAGAGCCTGAATTCACTTCATCAAATGCTTAGAAAAGACATGCACAGAACAGTCTATCAGACTACAGACATCACGTTGGTCCTGGATAAACCGTTTTATCCTGACACAGTGCAATTATTCAGACACCCATGTCTATTGTTCCAAGATAAATCCTAAAAAGGTTCACAGGATATGAAGTACAGTACTAACATTTTATGCTGGAACATCACAAAGTGAATCTGAGGATTGGATTGCATCATTGAATCAATGGCAAAAAAGCAGAAGTGCATTCAGCTGATCAGTAAATCCCAATTAAAAGGGCTATGTATGTATATGCCAATACTGGGATACTTCTCCCTGCCATAGCATGGGACAAGCTCCCCATCATGGAAGCCCCAGTTCCGCAGGTGGAATCCAGCAGTTCCGCAGGCCAGGTCTGGCCTGGGGGCCATAGGCTGCTGACCCCCACCCTAATATATCATGTCATATGTCAGTAGTAGCACACAAGTTTGGGAAAAATGTAATCTCAAAACAAATTGAATTAGGAAAGCACCGATAACAATTTTTTTGGCTCATACTGACAGCTGATTATTAACCAGCCATATTGGTCGATACCGATCTGACAGACAATACGGAGCCTGGCAGCTTGGAGAGCAGTGTCCAGCCAGTAAGACTAGGGTAGGGAAGGGATGTAGGAGGGTGGGGGGCAAATGGAGGCCCCTACACTGAAGGAGGGAACAGGGCAGGGTCAAGCGCTGCCCAGCCAGGACAGTGAACGTGACCCTGGAAGAAGGGCAGAGCTGTGGGCAGCTCATCCAAGGGATGGAGGGGGGGACAGGGGAGAAGGGACATGGCTCCCCACCACTGTGTGCACTACCAGGAGAGGCATAGGGGCCACATACCCCGCATAACCTCCTTCCCAGTGCTGCTGCCACCCAACCCCACCCACCCTGAGCACAGCCCTGGCCCAGCCTCCACTGGGAAGAAGCCAGCACAGCCCCAGGCTCAGAGCCCGCAGTGGGCAGCCTGTCCTTGCCCTGGGCACAAATCTGGGGGGGCACATGCCCCCCATGCCTGCACAGCGGATGTGCACAGTGGCAGGGAGCCGCCCCCTGGACAAGCCACCCATGGCTCTATTTCAGTCCTGGGGTCGGATTCACTGCCCTGGCTGGACAACCCTGCCTCAACCCCACTTTCTCCTTCACTGTGGGGGCCTCAATTTGCCTCCACCCTTCCCTCCACAGACTTACCAGCCATACGCTGCTCTCCAAGCTGCCCAGCTGCATTCCTGGCCATGTGCATGCTGCAGCTACATGCACGCACCCAGCATTTAATCAGTGACATTATCAACTACACTGGCCAAAAAAAGCCAATTGCCAATAATGTCAATTTTCCTTTTATCGTTGCCAATCCGATATGGACTGTTATATTGGTGCACCTCTAGTTTGAATTCTTACGTTTTAAAATTCTGTCTTATAGGAAGTTTTGAAAAATGTTTGTTTTCATTCAAAATGGAAACAAATCCAGATTTTAAAATGTCAGCATTTCTTGTGAACTTAAAATTCTGAGTTTCAACTAGCTCTCCCTTTAGGAGCTCCCATAACTGCTGCAGTCTGATGAACCCAAATTATTTAACCCTAATGTTAGAAAGGTTTCAATGAATACTTTAAGATGATGTAAAGAATATACTGTTACTTGATTCAGTATTTAAACTATTCTACATTATCGTACTTATTTTATTAGTTACTTTGCTTGATGAATCACTGATATCTTACTTAAAGTACATATATTTCCATGAAAGTTAGCATGCATTTTCATTAGTGAAGCTTCAGACTTATGCAGACAAAAAGGACACCTGAATTATTTTTTTTAATGAAGGTTTTGCAAAAATTGTATGTTTTAGGATATGAGAGTGGGCCAGATCCATCTGTGAAGAAGTTCGACCTAGGCCACAGAATTCCACCAGGAATGGGAGAAGAAACAGAATTGGAATGGAGCTGTATTGTGTCACTCAATCCCCCTGCAGCACTCCCCACTGCTGCAGAGTCTGCTGCTCTGCCGTGTCTACGCTTACCCCTGTTGCAGACAGTTTGGGATCAGCAGCTAGGGTAAGCACAAGCAGCTGGCTGCTCCTGGTAGAAGGAGGTGGGAAATGGGGAGGAGTTTGTGGCCTGCTGGTAAGGCGGGTGGGAAGGGTAGGGGGCTGGGTTGCAGAGGGTGGCCCACATTGGAGAAAAGTTCTATATGCACATGTAAACATAGTGGTTGGCAAACTTTTGACAAAGGCCACACATTCCCAAGGAATGAACCGCATATTACCATGCCCAGGTGAAGCTGAGCTGGGAGAAGGGAGTTGGGAGAAGATCGGGGAGCTAGGGGAGCTGGGGCTGGGCAGGGTTCCCCCCACACATGGCCAGGCAGCAAGTTTCAGCACCGGGTCAAGGGCCAGCCATAGAGATGCTCTGCCTGGCCACTGGAGCATCTCTGTGGAAGAACATGCCTCCGGTTGTCTCAGGGACCAAGCCTCCATGCTTTTTTCCCCTGGAGTATTTTTTGATACCTGGATCTCCAGGTACCAAATTTTGAGTCCACACTGCAAAATTTGCTGAGCAGGGAACATTTTTTTGTTCCCAGCATGCATCCTGCAGCATCTCAAAGGAGTCTGAGATGCTGCAAGAGGCACGTTCACACTGATCTGGACCCGCCCAGAAAAACCAAGAGGAGGTCAGAGGTGGAGTGAACCTTTTATGAAACAGTACTGAACTATGGCATTTAGTGAAGTTACTGGGGTTCACCATACCTCTGCATGTAGCATCTACAAGAAATACCCTTAAATGAATATCAACTAATTTTGTGAACAGTACCTGAAGATGAGTAGACCCACTACACTGGGCAAGCTGTTCTTGAAGCTCATCTACCTCCGTAATAAGTCTTTCAGCTGCTTCTGGTTTGTCCACAAGTCTATTTTCCAGCTCTGAAATTTTCCCCTGATGCAGTTGGACATCAAGCTGACCATGGTCCATAATAGAATACATTACATCTTTCTTCATTAAAAAAAAAAAAAGTGTTCAGATTCACACCATGCCATTTTTAATATATACCAACTACAGATATAATCTGATCATAAAATTAAATTCTGCAGACATCCCGTCAAGCATATATTATCTTATACAGGCAGTCCTTGACTTAAAATGTTTTGAGTTACATTTCACACTTACAACATTTATAAACTGACACCCTGTTTCAACTTTATGACATCAGTTTCAACTTTACAACACTTGATCTGATGCCATGCCATGCCATGCCACACCAGCAAACAAGTTTGCTGTGTCACTCATCTCCCTGGAGAACATCTGTCCAAACTTCCTTGGACACTTTAAGAAAGCAGACAAGACTCCAGAAAAACCTGCAGCCAAGACTCCTGAAAAGACTCTAGCCAAGAACCCTTCAAGAAGTCCAACCAAGAGCCTTTCAAAAAGTCCAGCAAAATCACCTCAAAGAAGTCCTTCCAAATCAATATGATTATTATTTACAATACAAATACATTAATGTAGCTATATTACTTATCTATAATTGATCGAGTACAAAATTCTGGGGTATTTTTGGTGAAAATAGGGTATCAGGCCTTGGTTCAGAAACCAATCCCCCATTTATAACATTGTTTCTTATGAGAAAATTAGTTACCACGTTTCGACTTAAAACGCAGTTTTCAGGAACCACTTGTGCCATAAATCCGAGGACTGCCTGTACCTCATTCTTTGGGCTTATTTTGTTTAATGCTACTTCACAATTACAAACATGACTGTTTTGCTTTTAAAACTTACAAATAAATGCAAGAGAGAGAGAGAGAGAGAGAGAGAGAGAAAACAAACAAACACACTTTGAAATGTTGTCATGATGCTTTAACTGTATTTAACTTAATAGACCAAATTACAATATCCGTAAAAACCATGTAATTATACACCTTTCATCTGATGCCACACTCCCAGGCTTAATCTGAGATTGTAAATCTAATTTCCAATAGCAAGTTTTAAAAGAAAACTGGAACTATATTACCATAAATAAAGTAATAATAATTGTACATGCTGAATTTTCCCCAGACAACAAGGGGCATTCAGGAATACTATTTAATTTAAAATTAACAAGCATAGATATAAACAACAATCAGCTGCAAATACATTCTTAATGCACTGAAAGAAAAACAAAATAACCTATGTTCGAACAGCCTTTAAAAAATAGTGCAGGTCACCAACTTGCTGCAGTTCACTTCTGATCTTTGTAAAGAGGAATTTGACAGCATCATAACTGTTCATATCAGACTGTTATGAACTGTCTTGGACAATTGTGCTATTTCACTGGAATGCTCAGGTAACAGGTAGGTTTTTAGAGATTGCTGCATTTTAAAAGAGGAGCATTCTTTGAATTCTTAAAGGTAACAAACAAGTAGAAAAAAAAATAATCACCCTTTCAACTGACAACATTTATCCAATCTCACATATGCAAACTCTGTAGTTCCAACAAAATTACTGGTTTCAACTACCAACTTGATTAACAATGCTGAGAGAATCTGGGCTATCAAGACATTGGCATAATTTTAATTATTTTATTTTATTATAAAGTGTGTTCTACCAAGTCCTTAATGATTGTTATTTACATCATTTTAAAATACACTGTAAACCATAACACTCCTTTCCCATTCATGTAACAGATCACAAACAGCAGCACTTATTTACTAAACACCTACTTCAACACCATGATTGTCCAATACGTCTGGATCAGGAAGGTCAGAATCACCCTAATAAAAATAAATTGACAACCTAAAAGTCTTGTAGATTTTAAAAGCATGTAAAAACAGTTTTTGATGAGTTTTCACAAATGTGTTCACTGTATGACACAGGATACTAGGCAAGATGAACCTATGGTCTGACCCAGTAAATGACAATTCTTATGTTTTTATAATAAAATTGCATAACCTAATAACTCTCCTGCTGCAGAGTGGCTAGCAAAATGATGGTTAAATCTGTACACTTAAGTCTTAAAAGATTCACTTGCAGAAATACACACTGAAAAAGGGTCTTCAGTTCTGTAATGAATTCTGTATTTCTGATGGGAAGATTTAACAAAACATGGTGCTCCATAGGACATCGAGCTCTCTCTATATTCACAGCAAAATTCACTGTTGAGGACAGAAACACCAAAGCAAACTCTGATTCTGATCCTGTACATCATTTCCCCAGAGCAGCTGTGGAATTTCTATTCTCTCAAGGTCTTCCAATGCCAATTCTACTTGCCTTAAAGGACTATTTTAATGGAAATTGTTTAGCAAAAGATAAATACTACAGAAAGCCCTGCTACAACTGACATTAAAACAGCAAAACACTGGAAGAACTGTTCAGAACTCTGTCTAGCAATTTCACAGAGCCTTAGCTGGGTTATAACTGTACTCAGGCTCAATGACAAATTTGTATCCAGGATGTTGTAAGATCAAATCCACATCCAAGTTCTGTCTTTATTACTTTAGTTTTCAACAATATAGTTCTGAAGCAATGAGACTGCTATTAAGTAAGATTGTAATATAGTTGTTACCAGACAGTAAAAGTTCCAACAGCTGTTTTCCTCTGCAGAAAGCTCCAGCCTAACCATAATGGTTAGTTAGGCAAGCTACCATACCTACAATATCTTTGTGAAAAGATCTTGAAATGCACAGTAGCATATGGCAGACTCTGTAATCATGTCACTCAACACTCCCCATTCCTATGCGGAGCAACCCTATTTAACTAAGTTGTGGGCGAGATGATGTCCGCTACTTGCTGATGAAAGATCACCCTCTACCTCTTCCAGAGAGCTACAAGTACCTATCTGAGGCTATTTGTTGGGAAAAAAGGAGGAGAGGAAACTCCATGAAGCCTGATCCTCTGCTGAGATTGGTATACCAGTACCATATTTGTAATCTGAAATGAGGAAGCCATCCCTCTGAACCTGGGTTCAAACAAACAAGTACATTTATTAGGAGATGCCTGCAAGAATCACACACCTGTCAAATGACAAGCAAAGCAATTTAAAAGTCTAACTTGCATACATGAAAGACCACAAACAAAAATTTGCAAGCACAAAGGCACCTGCCTTTTTTTTTTTTTTTTTTTTTAAAAA
>NW_017729031.1:84669735-84676972 GCF_001723915.1 Gavialis gangeticus
TTCCTTTTTTTTTTTTTTTTTTTTAAATACTAGACATAGCTCTTGGTAGCAGAGTAAACTCCAGTATACGCCACATAATTAAGAGCCTCGGCTGAACTCCATTTTGACCAAAAAAGAAAGAAAGAAAGAAAGAAAGAAAGAAAGAAAAACTATTTATACAAATATTAATCACTGTACTATTTACCACTAGCAAGAAGGACACCAGTTTACTTGTCTCTTTCAGCTACCAGCTACTTAAAGGAGCTAGAAATAGGAAATACAATTCTTATGTTAGTCAATCAAACAAATATAATCTGTCAGTTGCACACAGGTTTAAATTAAATGCAAGGGCTTTTAAGAAGATTTACCTTAGCTTCAAAGCTTGCCTCTGATACGTCAGGGTCTTCAGTCTGACTCTCCATATTCATACCAAGGTCTGAGAGAAAATCAGAGACCTGGGCCACTAACGTGCACTCTTCCTTTGGAACGTCATGCGTGTGGATAGACGAACCCTTCCTCTTCGCCGCCTTCTTCTGCGACTGCGTGTTCTCACTTTTTGTTTTTCGTTGTCTGAAGTGAGCAAGCTGTGCAGAAAAGATTGCAAGAGGTAGAGAGAAAGGTAAGTGAGGAAAAGGTAACAGGACCACAATATTAACACACTCATGGATGACAGAAAATATCTTGATTTGAGCAAACATTCACATCTAAAGATAAAGATATTTATCTTTCTACTTCCTGAACATTCAGTTTCTAACTAAGAAGCAGCACAATTAAACAAAAAGTGCCACCATTCTTTTCAAAATAAGAGATTTTACTAATACTTTCCTAAGTGACAAAGCATACTGTACAGAAAATCCAGAATCACAGCCTAATAAGTTAATAAGAGACTGAGTCGTCGTCTGTATACTAGAACCCTTAAAAACTAAGCAGCTTCATAGATTTTTCTGCCAGTCCTGCAAAAAGAATCATAACCTCTTGGAAAAATATCTTTAAAGTATCTTAGCCTCAGGAAGTGCAAAGAGCAGAATTAACAAAGGTGAGTCTTCCTGCCACTTCCCTACCACCCCCCAAAAAGAGAATATATAGCAAAACTTCCTAGCCAGGAAGCACACTGTGGTACATAAATAGAAATTTAATTAAGCCAGGTCATTTTAATTTCTTCTGTTGAAGAATCAGATGCTCTACTTTATCAGACTATCACTGCTCTATAAAACACCAGGGACTTCCAAATCATGTCACACGTTGAAAGCTACTACCCATCTCCCCTCAGTACCTTAAACAGCTTAGAGGATTACAGTATTTTAAATGCCAGAACTGTATTTATGCAGTCTTTCCAACTAACATCTTCCTCACAGCATAAGAATAGACATCCTTCCAAGAGGAAAAAACTTTTCACCAAGGTTAGAGCCATAGATTATCTACCATTTGGGTAAAATATTTTATCATCTGGTGAAAGATATGGTCACAATAATAAGAGGGCATAGAGATCTGTGAACACAGAACTACTGCATGCAATCTACAGTGAGCAATACCACTAAAATTAGCTGCTGTAATAGGATTGTATCAAAGAGAATAATGTTGCATCTTTACTTCACTTCTTTTGAAACATATTTAACCTTTAAGAGCGATTACTTATTTTTCATGTCCCTAGCTATTCTGTGCAAGGACAAATATGTAATTGCGTAACTACTGCATATTTGTCCTATACCAAACAACCCCTTCAGAGTGTTTAGCAATGTCTTTTTGCAAAAGCAGGAATGCTAGACAGGGCTGTGCGAAACAGCACCATTTTGTTTCGACTTCAGTTTTGCCATTTCAAAGCAAGTGTTTTGTTTTGCTGTCAAAACACTATTCCTTTTGTCTAAACTGTTTCACTGTTTTGATGCTGTTTCAACGCGTTTCGACATTTCACCAATAGCTCTAATGGGGAATCATGAAAATGCCTATAACTTTATCATTTCTTGCCTCATTCAGATGAAAATTTCAGAGATGGTAGCCCCTTCTGAGGGCATGAAGTCTGCTAAGTTACGAGGAGATGGGTGCAGGGGTTTCTGGGAAACTGCACCTCAAACTGTTCAAAACAAAACTCTTATCACCTGCTAGAAGCGGCAGCCTGCCGTCACCCCAGCACAGCCCTGCAACCCTCCCCGGGGGCACACACCCCCAGATCTGTGCACGGGGTTTCAGCAGGTTGCTGCTGCACGATGGGAAAATAGCTCAGAACCACCACCATCACCAGCTGGCAGCGGCAGCCTGCTTTCATCCTGTATCATCCAGGGGCCCATGCCCCCCAAGAAGAGCTGGGAGAAGTGATCAGAGAGCTGGGAGAAAGATGGGGGAGCTAGGGAATCCAACCAGGAACTGGAGGAATGTTTAGGGACCTGAATATTCCCTCAGCTCCCCGTTCAATTCCCCAGCTCTCCATTGCTTCCCCCAGCTCTTCCTGGGGGTACAGGCCCCCAACCTGCGTGCACGCTTCGGGAAGAGCTGAAGAAATGATCAGAGAGGTGGGGAATCGAACAGGGAGCTAGACGTCAATATCAGAGCAGTCCTTCCCCCCTCTTTCCCCTCCCTCTCCTTAGTTTCTGTTTAGCTGCAAGCAAGCCCAGCTTTGAAACCCAAAATGTTTTGAAAGTTTAATTTCATTTCAAAGCTGTTTTGAAGCCTTTTGTTTCGTTTCAATTTCGCTATTTTGAGCTTGTAACGTGTTGAAACAGCTTCAAAATGAAACACCTGGCAAAATTTCGCATAGCCCTACTAGACACTAGGGGTGCACGAAACGGGCCATTTTTGATTCAGGATTGGATTCGGCCCAAATTGGGGACAGTGATTCAATTTGTTGATTTGGATCGCTGTCCCAATTCAATTCAGCCAAATCCGAATCTGAAGATTTGATACTGACTCAGAGAATCAACGATTTGGCCACAGACAGCTTTAAATGCTGTTTCTACGTGTCAGGATACCAGGTGTGGCTCATGAACGCTGCAATGGTGGGGCAGATGGAGCATCCCAGAGGAGTGCAGAGGGCCCCCCCCATGTGCTTGGCAGCAAATCTGGAAGTGGACCGGAACTTCTTCCAGTCCACTTCTGGGTCCACCGCTGAGTGCACTGGGGACCCCTGCCCCGCACCTCCCCAGCTTGGTGATCAGCTGCAGGGGAACGCTGGGTGCCCCCCCAGACCCAAGAGGCATGAGTTGCTGACTGGGGGGGGGAGGGGCCCTGCACACTCCCCAGTGGACCCAGAAGTGGACCAGAAGTGCTTCTGGTCCACTTCCAGGTCTGCTGCTGAGAGTGCTGGGGACCTGCGACAGGGAACCCAAACCTTGTCATGAGGAAAAATGTGTGCCCCTATAAGGCCAGAACCTTCTGGGCACGGAGGGCTGGTGAGGAAGGGGTTAATTGCTGAACCGGGACGGCTAGTCAGCTGACTGGAAGAGGCAGGACTATAAAAACCCTGGGTGGAATGGCAGTAGGGAGGTCAGCAGCTGAAGCGGAAGCAGTCCCCTGACAGCTCCAGGAAGAAGCTTGGGCAGTGGTCCTCATCAGGCAGGGGGAAGCTACGGAAGCCCTGCAAGGTGACCACTGCATCCACAACCAAGACTGTAGCCAACGGTGCGGACCCGAGACTCAAAGAGAGTTCATGTAAGCTGATACTGCATTGATTAAGCACATACAGTTATTATTATTATTATTATTTTTGTGTGATAATTGAATAAGACCGGTGGTTTGGGAGAAGCTATTAGGGATCAGAGGAGGCCTCATTCTCGGGACCCTCTTCAGAGTGAGTACCTGGCACCAGTGAGGGCGCAGTTTTGGGGGACACAGACCCCGGTATTTGAAGGACTATTTTAAAAAGGCCAGGGAGGCCTGGTGCACTGATAGCGCGGTTGTGGTTTGTCTTTTGTTTTGTTTTTTTTGTTTGGACTGACAGAGGTGGGTTCGGGTTGCGCCCAGGTCTTGAACCCGCGGCCCACTGGTTGTGGGTCCAGCTCCTGTGCCGCGGGGCCAGGAAGTGCTGTGCTCCATAAGGGGGCAGGAAAAGCTAGAGCTTCGGAGTCCAACCGTGTTTAGTGGGTTCAGATGGGAGGCCTAGCCAGAGGAAACAGGAGTTAAGCCATAATAGGCAAGACCCCAACATTGCCTATTCTGGGTATCTCCCGCTCAAAAAAAATAATATTCCATCAAGGTGTGGCAGGAGAGATTAGGGAGGGGCTGAAGAATTACAAAACAGGCCCCAAGGGCGCCCCACGTGAGGCGTGGATAATAAAAAAGATGGCGTTGGGGAAAGTGACCTGTCACAGGACCCCTTCATGCTCCTGTCGGACACTCCATCTGCCCCAGCATCTCAGCATTCAAGAGTCGCCTGTTACCTTGAGGTATGCAGAAAAAACATTTAAAGCTGTATCTATGTCCAAATTATCAAATCTTTCCAAATCTCTCCAAATCAATTCAGAGGGTTCCGATTCGATTCAAAGAGATTAAAGGGTCTCTTGATTCTATTCCAATTTGGAGATTCGGGCACCAAATCAGGCCAAATCTCTGCCGAATCAAATCATTGACTGAAGCTTCACTCAGCCCTACTAGACACCTTCTTGATGCAGTTATTCACGAAGATTAGGCAGATTTCTTTTTTTGTGAAACCTAAAAATTTCATAGTTAAAACTAAACACCAGAGATGCACTGATATCAGCCCATATTGGATCAGCACCGATAAAAGGAAACTTGGCATTATCAGCAGGAGTCTTTTTTTGGCCAGTGTAGCTGACAATGTCACTGATAAATGCTGCGTGCAGCCACAGAATGCATGCAGCCAGGCAGCTTGGAGAGCAGTTTCCAGTTGATAAGTCTGGGGGGGGAGTGTGGGGGAAGCAGATTGAGGCCCCCACAGTGAGGGAGGGAGTGGGGCAGGAATAGGCACTGCCCAGCCAGACCGGGGCATGGGATAGAGCCATGGGTGGCTAATCCATGGGGGGGCTGGGAGAGTCTCTGCTGCTGCATGCACCCCCAGGGAATGCCAGCCTTTTTCCAGCAAGGGGCAGGGCCAGGGCTGTGCTTGGGGTGTTCAGGGGTGGGGCGGGTGGTGGCGGTGCTGGAGGAAGAACTACAGTGAATTTTAGGGTGGCCATAGGCCACCCTGTAGCCACCCCTCTCAGCGCCACCCCAACCCAGCTTTCGCCCTTCCTTCCCCCCAACTGGGAAGAAGCTGGCATAACCACTTGCCCCGAGCCTGCAGCAGGCAGCCTGCCCTCACCCAACACACACATTCAGGGGGCACACGCCCCCATGCCTCTGCTGGGGGTGCATGCAGTGGCAGGGAGCCCCCCGCCCACCCCCCCCCCAAGATGAGCCAACCATGGCTCTGTCCTGCACCCTGCCCCAGCAGGGCAGAACCTGTTCCTGCCCTAGCCTCGTTTCCTCCCTCACCATGGGGGCCTCGATCTGAACCCTCCACGCCCCATCCCTCTCACAGACTTACTGGGCAGACACTGCTATCCAAGCAGCTGGGCTCCGTATCAGCTATCAGATCGTATCAGCCAATATGGCTGGTTAATAATCGACTATAAGTATCGGCCAAAAAAACCTTTAATCAATGCACCCCTACTAAACATATTTCCCATGAAGATTAAAGGTGGCGAAGCCTTGCCTTCTTGAGACAGCAGGAAGAAAATAGCCTTAAAAATAGTTATAATGAAAAGGAAATGCCATTCTCCACAGCTTGGTGTTAACTCTAGTGATGGCTCTATGCCTTCAACAGCTACTGTACTAATTAAAGTGTCAGACAGATGGGGAAATGGACAGAAGGAAGCCCACGAAGCAATAGAGTGTCATGAAATCAGCAGTTGTTGGGAGTTGGAAAAGCAAAGACAGCAGAAAAAGAAAACAGAAAAGAGAAGCAAGAGGATCAGAAACAAAACAGCTGGAGTCCTCCAAGTGGGAAAGCAATCCTATAAAGTGAAGCTGAATGAGACAATAAAGTACTTAAATAAAAATTAAAGTTCTGCTGCTGCACAAAGATCAGATTGACTACGACTCCTGACACTGGCATAAATTTCATATTCACATAAGTGGAAAAAGTGCTACTTCCTGTGACAGTAGCATAATTTGGCCTTTCAGCTTCTACGTATGGCATTTAAAAAATACCAGTGGCTACCCCCAAAAACTATGGGAAGGAAGAGCAGATAGCAAAAGTCTGTTCTTAGAACCTTGACAATGAGGGGAACTAGTGAATTTCAGGGCTACTAATACCATAGCACTATCAGTACTAACAATAACCTATAACAACTCAAATGAGAGGCATAAGCCACTCTGACAGACACAACTTGGCCCAGGCCAAGTAATACAATAAAGGAGACAAGGCCAGGGAATCAGGTACTTCCACTACATCCCTATTCAAGCAATAAGATTTTAGCTAAGTGAAGCGCTCTGGCTGCTCATGCCCCCCCCAACTGAACCAGATGGGGCAACGGACAACTGACATGCAGGAAAAAGCCAACCTATTAAATGGGTACTTTGCGTTGGTCTTTCATCGGTCCCATGGGATGCCCATGCCCGCTATGGGGCAGGGAGGTCCACATGAGGGAGCCCCTGCCCTCCATTAATGCTGACCTCATGAAGGAACACCTTGAGAAGCTGGATACCTTCAAGTCAGCCGGCCCTGACAATCTACACCCCAAGGTACTCAAGGAGCTGGTGAGCATCATAGCCCAGCCCCTGGCACAGATCTTTGAAAACTCCTAGCACTCTGGTGTAGTGCCTGAAGACTGGAAGAAGGCCAATGTGGTGGCTATCTTCAAGAAAGGGAGGAAAGTGGATCCCGCTAACTGTAAGCCCATCAGCCTGACTTCTATCCCAGAGAAGATCTTAGAAAAGTTTATTAAAGAGGCCATCCTTAATGGACTGGCCGACGCCAGCATCCTGAGGGATAGCCAGCATGGGTTCTTGCGGGTAGGTCTTGCTTGACCAATCTCATTTCCTTCTATGACCAGGTGCCTATCACCTAGACAAGGGAGAAGAGATTGATGTCATATATCTTGACTTCAAAAAAGCCTTCGATCTGGTATCCCATGATCACCTCTTGGTGAAACTGGGCAATTGTGGCCTTGGGTCCACCATGACCCGCTGGCTGGGAAATTGGCTCTGGTCAGACCCAGAAGGTAGTAATTGTTGGCAGTCACTCATCATGGTGTCCTGTGACCAGCGGGGTCCCCCAAGGCTCTGTCCTTGGACCCACATTGTTCAACATCTTCATTAATAACAG
>NW_017729031.1:84677190-84690716 GCF_001723915.1 Gavialis gangeticus
TATGACCCCAGCTGACTTCCTGCCCTTTGGGCGGGGGGCTGGACTCGATGATCTTCCGAGGTCCCTTCCAGCCCTAACGTCTATGAAATCTATGCCTGTAGATTGCAGGGTTTAATGCCCAAGCAAGCAAACGAGCAAAGCACATTATCACTTAAATTCACTGAAACCCTGGAGAGTTCAGTAAGGCTTACTCGTTCACCCGGACTGAGATATCTGGATACCAAAAGCACTTACTAACAAACAAGAAGGACAAATGGGTAGCCCCTTAAAATTACACACACACACACACACACACACACTCTCTCTCTCTCTCTCTCTCTCTCTCTTAAGGATAGTCTCTCCAGTAGTGAGGCAAACCAGCCTCGTTGCATTCCAGACCTGTACAGAGACAGAGGCCAAGGGCCTTTCACAGCTTGCATTGTATGCAAGTATTTGCTTTACAAGTGAACGTTTTGTCCCAAGGCCATGGATACCTCATTTTATTTTATGAAAAGGAAGCTGTTGGATAAACACAGTGTCCCCAGTCCTCAAAAAGACTGTTTTGCCATCCGTTGGGCCATGACAGTACTAGGTACTACCCCTTAGCATTTTCTTTGTTTTTGTTACCCCTTAAGCAACTTTGCGGTGGCTCCATACAAATGAGGGATTAAAAGGCACTCATAAACCTGATGATATCTTGCACTGCAACCCTTCTAGTTATGGGTGAAACATTGTCCAGCAAAGGACAACCAAAATACAGACATTTTCCTTGAAGGAATGACACTTTTAGTATGTTTGGTAAGTGTATCAATAGGTCTCCTCAAGGGGGAGAAGGATAAGGAAACATGTGTCCCTTTTAAAAGGATAATCTTGAGCATACGGCCAGAATGACCTGGACATATGCAAGGAAGGCCTTGCACCTATTCACAGCAGGGTTATATAAACAGAAAGAAAGTGGTGAGGGAATATGACAGGCATGTAAAACCTAAACCAGGTTCCAGGTTACAAGCAAAATGGGACTCCAATCACTTTGGCTAGGTACAGACATTTGCGGAAATCAGATCACATTAAAAATGGCCACCCAATCTAACTTAGTTCATCTAAGTACAGACCTTATACTTAGGCTTGCCTAACTAGGGATCCAAGTGTGAACAGTACAGAAGTTCAAGAAAATTAGACCAATCTAAAAATGGCCAATCTGATTTAACTGAACTTGTGTACAGTTCCCAGTACAGTCTTGGGACTGGGAAAGCATAGCCACTGACCCCAGTCCCAAGGCTAGACTTTTCCTACCTGCCCCCAGCACTACATTTAGCCTTGTAAGCCCTTTTCCCCTTCTCCCCACTACCTGCCCTCTGGAAGGAGATGGACAACCCCCCCAGCACCAGCTGGCTCTGCTGCGTTCTGTGCCCACCCCTCCACCAAGCCTGTAAGCTACTCTTAGTGCCAGCTTTACCAGTGTTCACTGGTGCCAGGAGCCAATCAAAGTTGGTCAGGATGGGGAGTATAGGTTCATGGAGGGGGGCAGCAGGGGGAAGAGCTAAAAATAGTCCCAGGGTAGGACAGCGCCCCCAGACCTCCCGGTGGACCCTGTTAGCTCCTCTGATCCTGCCAAACCCTCCCAGTTCCCACCAATCCCCTGCAGGCTTCGCTATCCTCCTTGATCCTCTCTGCAGACCCTGCTTGCCCTCACAACACCCCAACCCTCCCTGCAGGCCCTGCTTGCCCCACCAATCCCCCTCAAGCCCTCACACTAGTTCTCCCAACCTGGATTTCCCTTAGATCAGGTGGCCATTTTTAACTAGATCTAACTTCCCCAAACGTCTGTACTTACCCCCTTTGTTTTGCTGAACTGAGACCTCAAAGTACAAGTTCTACAGACTTGTCTTAAGACTTCTGCTTCCAGAGGACCTCTTAAAAGGGATATACATACTATATGTGCCTTTTTTTCTTCTCCTTGCTTGGGTCCATTTACACAGAGAACATTAAATGCAATGGAATGGGTTTTGCTTCAGCTGAAAGCAGAAATCACATTTCCTTCCCTATCCTTTCCCTCCCTAACTATCACCACCTTCACAGTCCCCATTCAAGCAGGAGAAAAAAATTAATATATACCAATGACTCCTGAACTATATTTGCAATCATCTTGCTGAGGAAAAAAATATTAGTTTAAAAGCTTATTTTCTAAAACACAGTCACACCAGCAAAATGTAGATTTGTAGCTTAGCTAATATAAGAATTGTTATACAAAATATGGAATGTAGAGCTCAGTAGCTGTATTATGCAATGAAACCACTTGTGGATTCTTTGCTTGATGTTCTGGTTCTTTCTGTTCCCAGCAGACTGCCCTGACTGGAGCAGATGTGAGGGTATGAATCGGCTCCGGTATTAGCAAGCCTCTGCATCCAAAATCAGCATTCTGTTAATGGTCACACAAACTGCTCCCTGCATCTCTCCTTGAAAGAGATATTTGTAGAAGCACCTATACAGGTAGAAGTACCTCAAGGAAGTCCAAGAGACTTCTAGGAATGGAAGTTTCCAAAAGCTACATCCATACTCAACTGGCCATATACTTCTTGATCTGCTGTTTGTTCATGAGGTGAGCAAAAAACACCACACACAGAACAAAACAAAAAATAAAAACCCTCACTTCCACCTGTGCCCTGGAAATGTGTTTTTTATCAAAAACAGTAATATCTTCCAAGGATCTCCAACACTACTGATCATAAAAGGTCCCTGATGTTCTATGAGATGCTCTTCTCAATCATGTTGCAAGCAAAAAAGTAAGCAGATTAAACAGGATAAAATACAACGGGTAGGCAACATTTTTATGGCCGGAGTGCCAAAAAACCCACAATGCCTACCTTGTAAGGTGCCAGAGTGCCGGCGCACCCCAAAAACAAAACCGGGGCAGAGGGGGTACATGGCAGGATGCACTGCGTATTTAATACAATTAATAATCATTAATGTTGCTTTTGTTTTTTGGGGGGGGTTTTATTCAAAACCTGATTAACAATAAATAAAACTTCATGAACTGCCTTGTACTTGTGAATTGTTTTTTTCTTGTTAATCATGGTGTGATGAGAAGAGCAGGGAACAGCAGGCACTGGGGGAGTCACTGTGGGCAGGCTGGCCTGGCCAGGCTGCAGCTGGAGAAGAGCTGGTATCAGGCAGGGAGCGGGGGCTGCCCCAGGGCTCCGCTACTTGAGTCACAGCAGGGGTCCAGCAGCACTGGATGTGAGGCCCAGCAGCCTGTGTAGCTCCGTGGGGATGGGGCACAGCCACCCTGCCCACAAAGGGACACTGCCTGGCTGGGGCAGGGCACTGGGCTCAGGGAGCTCCCTACTTGGTCTCTGTGTCATTCGGGTACATAGTGAGTGGAAGCTCCAGCCACAGACTGTTCCCCAGGCTCTGGGAACAGCCACCACAGCCGGTGCTCATGAGCCTGCAGTGCAGCGGCTCTGTGTGCCTGCCCCAGCCCTACACCTTTAGGTGGAGCTGCGGGTGGGCAAGGCCAGGACCCAGGCAGGCTGAGGCAGCTGCAGTCGCTGTTCCCAGGCTCCAGGGGCCTCCCACAGCCAGGCCCTTGCACTGGGGACAGCTCTGCCCTGCCTGCACTGTGCCCAGCGTGCAGGGAGGCCAATCCCAGAGAGGGAAGCCCCCTGAGCCCAGCATCTTGTCCCAGCCAGGCATCATCCTCTCATGCGCAAGGTGGCTGCAGCCCATCCCTGCAGAGCTGTGCAGTCCAGGCCAGGCCCCACCACAGGTGCCACTGGGCACCCCCGCCTGCCTGTCCACCACAACTTGAGCCTGCAGAGCCCAGGAGCAGTCCCCACTTCCTGCCCAGACCCCACCTTCCTAAGGGCCTGACCAGGCTGGCTTGCCCATGGCACCTCCCCACCATGCCACCCAGACCCTGTCCCGACTGCCCAGCCCCAGCACTCGGCACCTCTGTGCTGTGCCGGGTGGGACAGGATGTCTTACTGCCTGAGCAGCTCCCTCCAGGAGCCAGCCAGGCTGGAGGGTGCAGCCTGGGAGCAAGGGGTGGTGGCAGTAGAACACAGACAGCATCCCTGCCTGTGTTCTTGCTGTTCTGCCCCACTGTCTGCTGCAGTGCTGGGACTTGTGGCTGCACAGCCCAGAGCAGCAACTTAAAATAAATAAATAAATAAACAATTTTGGTGTGTGCCTCCTGGCACGCCAGGAAAAATGTCTCCGTGTGCCACTAACACAGGAGTGGGCAATTACTTTGGGGAGAAGGCCACTTACTGAGTTTTGGCAAGCCATCGAGGGCCACATGATACACAGCCAGGGGCAGATAAATATTAATTTTCTAAATTTTTTAGGGGCCCCATGGGCCAGATAGAATGGCTTGATGGGCCGCATCCAGCCCCTGGGCCACATTTTGCCCACCCCTGCACTAATGGCATGCGTACCTGGGTTGTTGATCCCTGGAATACAAGGATGACAAAAGGTTGGGTCCTTGTTTAACACATGCAGTAACATGGGAATATATGTTCTTTCCTTCCCTGGGCAAATACTAACACCACAATGGTACCAAGCTACTTTCTAGAACTCCTGTGAATTAAAACCTCAAGCAGCATGGGAAAAGGAAGGAAACACAGAACATCTTGTGTCTGTTCCTCTGCTGTGCACACATGACAATTTTACTTCACTTAATTAACAATATGTAGTTTTAGACAGACAGCTGACATGTCTGCAATGGCTTCACTGATACTTTCTTCCTTTACACACTGTTGGATTTGTTAATAAATTGGTCTGGTAGCATAATATGCTTGCACGGCAGCACTTAGTAAAGACAAAAAGTGTTGTATCCAAACCTTTTGAAAATCCGTTCATAACATTTGGCAGAGTAGGCTGTCACCTACGAAAGCTTGAGAACCACTGAACTGGTTAGTCCAGTGGATCTTGACCTTTTTAGACTCAAGACACTGGATAGAATTGAGGTACCCCTCAGAAAGTGCCAGCTCTTAATTTTCACTTTTTTGACTGCAGAAAAATAATATGGTATTTTTTCTGATGCAAAAAACTCAGAAAGACCACAACAACAGTTTCACTGAGTTGGTCTCTAATGTCAGCAGTCCTGCCCTGCCTTCCACCTGACTTAAGGTACCATGGCTAACTACCTCTCTCAAACCTTGTAATAAAGATTAAGGTCACATAAAGCCAACTTCAGACACACAAGTGTTCCAACAGTAAATACACTGAAGTGTACACCATAACAGCATGCAAGGTCACATTCCCAAATCACAGCATGACACTTCCTCATTCACGTTACTCTGCAATGCAAGAATGTGGGCACAAAATCCTTTATTTTGCTCGCTTGTCTAACCCCAGCTCCAGTAATGAGGGGCACATGATAAAACTGAATATTTGACACTTCTTGATTTATACAGTGCCAATACGTCTTTCTCTTACATTCAATCTACTACCCAGTCATGGCAGTATTAACTGTATATGCTTCCAAAATTAAAATTATACTGCTATGATATCATTACATCTTAAGTAATTTGAGGATTTGTCTTAGAATCTCATGATACTGACTTTGGTAACTATCTAAACATTCCTTGCAGTACTACTAAACTGATATATTTTTATGCTCCAACCTGATTTTAAATGTATGATTCTAGAGCCTGAATTTCTTTGCTACATTCCCTACAACATCTGAAGAAATCCTTGAGTGTTAGTAAAGGAAATGTTTTCAGAGGTGTTTAAAAACAGAGTAAAACCAGTTGTTTTTCCCTCTGCCACAAGTACACAATGGTGAAAGTATCACCAAACAAAGAAAATTAAATGATGTACAACAAAATCCACTTAAATGCACACCACTGAAATACATAATTCACTTAATTGCATTGCAGGTCCCAATTTGTTCTGTGTTACTTACATTGTCATCTACATAACAATTAACTGCATAAACCACACAAGTGCGTAGCATCTTTCAGCCTTACTGTTAAAAGGACTAGAATTAAGTTACAAAGTAAACTGCACAGAAGTAATGAAGTGGAAGCAGCTGTCATAGGACTGCTATTAGAAGCCTTGAAAATGACAGGAATTAATCAGTTTCACAGCTGCCATCTCCCCTAATTTTCAAGGCTTCTTATAGTTCATTCAGGGATGCTATTAAAAACCTTGCAAATAAAAGAAGCTTTGCACTGTTAATACCCACAGCACTGACAACCCCCTGTACTTAAGTGGCATTGGTTACATTAAGTAAGGCAGTGCATAGTGTTTTTTCAGTCTATGCATTTAAACAGGGTATACTGGACATGCTAAAATAGAAACACATTTGGGAAGAAGAAACGATTTTTTATAGATGATACCTTTTATTTGAGTCTAATAAAAGGTATCATTCACAGAAATCCTTGCTTCTCATGCATTTCCCTGACCATCATGGTTGCATTACTCCAACACTGCCTAAATATTTGGTAAGATCTGTATCAAAATTTTAGATAAACCTTGAGGTCCAAACTTTCTTGAATGGCTAGCTTATCATCCTGCTAGGGGTGATGGTATTTCTCTTCTTCCTTATTATGAAAAAGCTACCCTTTTCCAACTGAACATGCTGGGGTCTGGAGAAGGACAGAATCCCACACACCCATTTTCACTAGTCACAGATAACTCACTCTTTCTTGGTAAAATGGTTCTATGCTATCAGTGACTTCACCTTGCTTAGTGGGCCCCAGGTAGCAAAAAGTAAGCAAAAAAAGTTATTATAGACTGAGAAGCTTGAGAGGGTGCAGAGGAGAGCCACGCGCATGATCCGAGGTCAGGAAAACAGACCTTATGATGAGAGGCTGAGAGCCATGGGGCTCTTCAGCCTGGAAAAGCGCAGGCTCAGGGGTGATCTGTGGCTACCCATAAATTTATCAGGGGTGCTCATCAGGATCTGGGGGAATGTCTGTTCACCAGAGCGCCCCAAAGGATGACAAGATCGAACAGTCACAAACTCAGCTGCAACTGATTCAGGCTGGACATAAGAAAGAACTTCTTCGCTGTCCGAGCCCCCAAGTTTCAGAATAGACTGCTGCCAGAGGCAGTTCAAGCACCCACTTTGAACGCCTTCAAGACACATTGGGATGCTTATCTTGCTGGGATCCAATGATCCCTGCTGACTTCCTGCCCTTGGGGCAGGGGGCTGGACTCAGTGATCCTCCGGGGTCCCTTCCAGCCCAAATGTCTATGAACTCTATGAAATCTATGAAATTTTTAATGAGAATTGCCTATGGGCCTGTATGAAAGACACTACGTATCTACCTCTGCCTGCCATAACTGGGGTCCTGCAGAGTGTTTCTGTGTAGATTAGGAGGATTACAGTAACTATAGTCAGATCATTAGCTACCAAACAGCATACTACTTTTTCCTGTACTTGCCCTAAACTGAGGCCTATCTTGTTCTGTCCTTATGGCATCTGCCTGCTGATTTAGGGATTAGAGATTGTGAACTGCACTACCCTGATGTCCATTTCTAAGAACTCATTTTCCCTAGAATTCATTCAAATCCTATTCACACACAAAAACTCTTGCTTGAAGGATTATCTTGTTTTTAACTCAAGTTGAGTAGAAGGCAAAGTAGATTTGCACCCTACAGACTAACCAAAGTAGACTGACAAATAAACAGATAGGAATCTAGCTAGCAAAAGCTTTTGTGAGCTGAAGCTCACTTCATCAGTGAGCTTGAGCTCTGCTTTCTACATATCCTTTCACAGCATCTGATGAAGTGAGCTCCAGCTCATGAAAGCCTGTGTTATATACCTACTTTGGTCAGTCCATAAGATGCGACTCTATCCTGCCTTCTACTTAACTTCAGACTAACACAGATAACTATGTCCAAGTTGGCCACTCCATCAAAGAAAAACAAGCTAGAAATCAAATTGTTACAACTGATCAGCTGCTAACACAACTGCTCTGTATAGCTCAAGCATTATCTTGCAGTATAGCTACTTTTACTGAAAAGGAGTGTTAACCCAAGTGTGGTGGGCTTGCCAGTAGCAGTCCGGTGCACTGGTTTCAAGGAGGCTCAAGGTGATTAGAGAGGCATTTCCCCTTCCCCACCAATCAGGTGATGGCAGGGGAGAAGCTTGCCTTGCCTCTACCCAGAACAGCTGGACCAAAGAGGGGACTCGTACCTCCTCTCTCTGATTGGTCCATTCACAATCGAGGGGTGGAGCCTCCAAAGAGGATAAAAAGGCACACGGGGACAAGGGACAAAGAAGAGGGCTAAGAAGAGCTGAGCAGCTGCCTCAGAAGCTCCCAGAAAATACCTTGCCAGGCAAAGAGTAGCAAGTGGCTGTGTTCCCAGTCCCACCACGAGGGAGCACAGAAACAGTTCATGGATCGGTGCATGGAGGGTCTGGGAACAGATTAAGACCCCAGAGCTGCACGCAGCAGCCCAGGTCTCCAACCCCGGCATGAGGCTGGGCACCCGGTGCACAGAGGGCCCGGGAGCGGACCAAGACCCCAGAGCTGCACATGGCGGCTCAGGTCTCCAACCCCAGCACAGGCTGGGCACACGTTGTACAGGGTGGTACACAGAGGATCCGAGAATGGACCAAGACCTTGGAGCTGCACATCAGCTCGGGTCTCTAACCCTGGCACAAGGCTAGGCAGGTGGCGTACAGGTCAGTACACGGAGGGTCCAGGAGCAGACCAAGACCCCAGGCACTGTGCCAGGCGGCGCGAGTCTCCAACCCCTTCCCCCTTTGCATGAGGCAGGGGCTAGCGGTGCACAGGGTGAGAAGGGCCACCGGTGCACGAGATGGTGCACAGGGTCAAGAGAGGGCCAAAGGGTGGGAGAACCTTGAACAGTTAAGAACCCCCTGCCAAGGAAGGAGATATCTCGCCAGGAGAAATGAGTGCAGCCTCATCAGGCCCTGGAGAGTCATGAGTTGCCAGGGATTCCCACAGGGGAGGAGGGCCCTCCTACTCAGTGGCAAACAGCTGGGAGGAGACCCCTAAGGGAAAGAGGGGTCTCTGAGGCCCAGCTAGCTGGGTTATTTGAGTGGATCAAGGGGTGCAGTTGGGAAATTAGGGCTCCCATTCCCCCCCATCTCGGGCCGTCCTTCCCCAGGGCGTTGACGTTGCTTTAACGCAGCTTATTGCCTTGTCCGTTCTCCCCTAGACTCTGTGCCTCATATTTTGTGAACAATGCACCTCACATTGTGTGAGCCCTGCATCATATGCTTTGTGAACTTTGCACCCTATAAGAGTATAAGACTACATAACATTTAATGAGACCCCCCATTTTGACTCCCTGATCCCTTATCTGTCTATAGTGTTTGTATAGATATATACTATATATTGCCTATAGTTCTTGTATTATGTGTGTGCGTTAATATTATATTTTTTATATCTTATTAAATTGGTACATAGTTAAGTTTATCCTGTTGTCCTGGCCTTGCTCGATAGGGAAAGGAGGGAAACTGCGCACAGCAGAAAGTTTCACCTCCCACAGCACACCAGCACCTGCTACCATCCCTTCATTTGAAGAGGGGGTACTTATATGAATACCACCCAGGGTTACATAAGTAAACTGAAGAGTAAGACAAACTAAGTTTACTCCACATTCTAACTAGCCAGTCCTTACAATGAAGGCCATGTAAATAAATAACTGTTTTAAGGAAAAAATTGTTTAAATGAACTATACATATCTTCTTTAAAACAGGGAGCTATACTGACCGACACAGAGTGAATGAATGCATGGATATCATTCAGCTGGCCCCATGGGGCCAAATCAGTGGCATGGGGCCAGCCCACAAGCTGAATCTGGCTCACAGGCCCTCCCTGCACTTCCTCCCCCATTCCCAATCCAGTGCCCATGATGCATGCTGCCCTCCTTGCCCCAAGGCACAGTCTTGGACCAGAGAGTGGAGGGCAGAGGATAGGTGCCACATATGGTACAGTCCCAGGCTTTCTGGTCCTGCTGGTCCAGGATCCATGCCACACACAGGACCTCTCCCACTGTCACTGAAGTCACTAGTGATGGCTGCAGAACAACTTACAGAATTAAGGCCCCTATCAGAACTACAAAAATTAGGAATTAATATAGTTTAGGTTCATAAAGGGCAGAATCTGGATAATAAGTTTCATTAAAAGAAAAGTACTAAGATATGGAAGACAAATATGCTATCCAACTTTAGGGAGTAGAGCTATAACAGCCAATCTGATTTTTATGTAGCAATCTTTGAATTTGGGATTGTATAGTGTAACCTTTCAGTCCACAAAAATTAAACATTTGACAGAATTAAACTAAGCCAAACCAAGATACAACACTGACAGCATGCACTGAGCTTTAAAATTCCTATTCTTCTGCAGATGGCAAACAGCAGCTGTACAACAGGTGAGAACTACTGCTTCGTTTGAAACATGAATATCATATTTTTCTTACTATAATCAGATGCTTCACTTTTGGATTATTTAACACTAGGGAGATTACAACAATATTTTGCTACCAGTTTTCTACTGAGTATTACCATATAATCCATTATGAGGTTTGCATCATGAGTTAGAAAGTGATGCTAAGGAACAAGAATGACTATTTTTTTCCCTTTGTAGAAAACAAAAAATATAAAGTCACTAAATATGAACTTTTGTCAAAATAACACCCTCAAATATAACGTTAAAACTGTAATATTACAACTTCACATTTCAGCTGGTTAAGGTGCTACAATCACACTGCATCAAATATGCTAACATTAGACCAGTTTCAGGTTACAAACTACATGGGAAGACAGCCCATATTACACAAATGCCAAATTCAGCAACTTATCCAATTGATCATGCTATCTCCCTGTATTATTACAAGATTATGCCATTTTCCTACCTAGAAACCAGACAGTCGATGAAACAAAAATACTAGATATACATGGTACATCATATCCAATACATTTTACACTACCAAAACTGATATAATGAAAGTACAGTAGTACTTCTTCTACAGTTACCTTACATTAACAGCATAGTCCACTGACATGCCAACTAGGTAAGTGCATAATTCACTTAACATCATAACACAAAGCCAGTTCCAGTTTTTACTTATCGCTTACATTGCAAAAAATGTTGATTATCTGCATATTAGGTAAGCGTATAAACCAGTGGCACTCAACCTTTTGGCCCTATAGGCCAGATGAGTTGCAAAGAGTCACCACTGTGCACCCAGCTCAGACCCCATGCTGCCCCTCCTCAGCAGGATCAGGCTCCTCAGCAGGATCATGTACCCAATTTAGCATGCAGAGCCATAGCCCACAGGATTCACCAGGGACCACTTTTGGATCAGGGCCCAGCCATGCCCCCTTCCTCCCATTGGGGCCTGGCCACAACCCCTCCCCCTGCTTAGGGCTGGGCCTCACTCCCTTCCTTCTATGTGGCCAGGTTGGGGCCTGGCCATGCCCCCTTCTCTTTCCATGGGGCTGGGTCAAGCTCCTTCCTTTCCATTATGGGGCTGCATTGGGGCCACCCTGCCCTGCTTTGCATGACCAGGTGGTTTCCACCATGCCTAACTGGGGCACTGGACTGGGAACACCAGCTGGATCCCACCCATGGACAGACTGGCACTGCCAGTCCGGCCAGCTGGCATAAAAGGCTGGGTACAACTAGTATAAACCATTTGAGTGCACAGCAGCTTTCAACCTCACTTAACTGTACTCCAGGTAAAGCGCACTAGAAAAAGTGAAAAGAATGAAGCTGTCAAAGGACTGCTGTTGGAAGACTTGAAAATGACTGGGAGCTCATCTGCTTCATGCCTACCTCCCCTCATGTACAAGGCCTCTAGTAGTCACTGCTGGGCTATTAGAAATCTTGAAAAGAGACAGCTAGGCAGTTTTGAGGCTGCTAATACTGCATCTCTGACTGGGCAGCATGCTTAACATGCATTCATCATATACATTGCATATAGTGCACATTCTGTGCGAGGGCAGGCAGAACCATGCTAAAACCCTATACTTACACAGACTAAGTACAGTGTACTAACAATATGCTCAGCAAGGTACAAGACAGAGAAGACAGTACAAGTGAGAAAGTGAATACTTTCAGGTATTGATACTGAAAATGTATGTGCACAGGTGGATCCCTGAACACTACAGGACTATACATTTCCACAGGTTAATGACAGTCTGAAGTGTTTGCCATATCAGAACTTACAAATGTAATAACAGATAACTGGGAAAATTTTTCATCATTCTGTGCACTCAAGTATCAAGCGTCCCCCTACTCAATGGGGGAAATGAGTACAGGCAACCCCCGCTCAACGCTGTTTCACTTAACACTATTTTGTTATAACACTTATTGTACATTGATACCCAATTCCACTTAGCACTCAGCAAGTCTCATTATAATGCTCACTGGCATCATACAGCTGGCAGCAGGGAAAATTGGTTTCGCTTAATGCTATTCCACTTAACACTTTTTGGGAGGGGGGGGGAACCGATTAAGAGCGCTAAGTGGGGTTTACCTGTATCTCTACAATGACTGATATACCCCCCCAGCGTTTATCAGTCACCAAAGCAGCACACTACGCAACTCATATGTTGGCAGTTGGACCACTACTTCTAAGCTGGAACTCACTGCCAGTCACAACTCAGTCTGACTTCTCAATACTTTGGTGAAAAGAAATAGTTATTTGCTAACATAGATAGTACAGAACCTCCACGACAGATTGAAATGTTAAAACCACAGCAGCAGATTGCAAGTCAAGGGAATCGGCTGAGGTTTTGAAGGAACAGAAGTTCCACCCCCAGAGCAGAAGGCTCCCCAGGGCAGGTACTGCCGGCACTCCCAGGGGAAATCCAGCGTGAAGGGCACACGGACACACACGCTTATTTTCACACATATACACACACCCCTATTTTGAAACGCACACAATTTTCACACACACACACCACCTATTTTGACCTAGTGGCACCTACCGCAGTGGGTTTGGCACCTACCCAAGCAACATTTAGCTGAGACCGGCCTGGCTTAATCCCCACAGTCTCCAAATCGTTTTTCCACCCTTCCCAGCTGTCCTATTTATAGAAGACTGAAAGCCGACCAGCATAAATAGCCAGTGCTGTGCACGGGGACTCCCCTCAGCTTCCTGCATCTAATGCATGGGTTGCACCCTGCACTCCTGGCCTGGCCCCACGGCAGGGGGGTGGGCTCAGAGCTGGAAGCTGTGACCAGGGGCACCGGCCCTCTGCCCCTGTCCTGCACGGGAGCTTTGGTTGTTCACACCTCTCCGAGGGGGGCTCCTGCCCCAGGCCGCGCGCCAGCCACTTGGGGCAGGAAACCCCCGCCGTTTAAAAGGGTAAACTGAGGCACAGACACCCCCCAACACGCGCGGTCCCTCAGCTTCTCCGCTGCAGATCCAGGAAGGGAACCCAGGCGTCCGGTGCACCCCCCCGCCGTGGCTCCGCCGAAGCTGGGGAAAGAACGTAGGAGTCCGAGCTCCACATGCCCCCGCGGGCCGGCGCTGCGCGCCCACCTTGGCTCTGCCGGCCTCCAGCTTCCTCCGTCGGTCCTTGTCCTCCATCGCGGGGGGGGGGGGGGGGG
>NW_017729031.1:84691015-84691314 GCF_001723915.1 Gavialis gangeticus
GGGGGGGGGGCAGGAATCCCTCCGGCCGCGGGGGGCAGGGAGGTCTCGCCCCAAGGATCAACTCTCCGACCAACCTGTCACGTGGGGGAGGGGCAGGTAAGCGAACTTTCGGTTATGGCCGCTCCGCCACGCGTCCCCGCCCACCAGCGCCGCGGACCAATCACCGAGCAGGCCGCACAAGCCTCAGCCAATTAGGAGTCTTGAGGATCGCGCCGTCCCTCCCCAGGCTCAGTGGACCGCGCCTCTGCGGACGGGTGCACTCGCTGACCAATGGTGGCTCAGAACTAGGGGTCCAAGCC
>NW_017729031.1:84701447-84710334 GCF_001723915.1 Gavialis gangeticus
TCGAGTCAAACCCCCCCGTGGCCAAGCCCCGCCCCCACGCTGACACTACCCAATCACGGAGCGGAGGCCTCAGTTCCCGGGAAACCCGATCCGGCCACTCAGCAGCAGGAAGCCCCGTCCCTCTTGGGGAAGCTCTGCCCCCCGCGCCTATTTTGCCGCGCGAGCCGAGGGCGGCAGTTGGGAGCGGGTGAGGGTGGTATTGTTGTCTTGCTGCAGCGCCGTTAACTGCCCGGCCCGGCCCCCGAGGGAACTGGTCGGGCTCCAAGTACATTGCTGCTCCTGGCGCTGGACTTGCCCTTTCCCCGCGAGGGGCGGGTGATGAGCGCCCCTCTCGTTGCGGGTTAAACGCCTTCCTGTGTAGAGGCCCTGTTCCTGCCCCAGAGCTCCCGATGGAGCTGCCCCAGGACAGCGCCTGCCCCTGCCACAGCGCCCAAAGCCCTGCCCTGGGGGTGCTAAGCAGCGCTGTCTTATGGCAAGGGCTACCGTCTTTTCTTGCCCCTAGAGGGCTGGAGAGCTGGGGTGTGGCTAAGTATCAAGACTGGGGGAGGGGGGCACCGGGAGTGGTACATCCTGCGATGCTGGAGGACTGGAATGGCTCGTTTCAGCTCTGGAGCAAACGAGTTACCCGGACTGAACTAGGTGGCACCGCCCACCACTTGCCCTCCCCTGAAGGTGTGACTTGGAGATGCTCACAAGGCACTTAGCAGGCGTTTACCAGTTTTGACACGCTGATGCTCACACTTCAAATGTCCTTAATATGGTCTAAGTGTAATATGTAATTTCATCCTATGGTGCTACTCTGCCTTCATCTCTTCTGAAGTAAGCTCAGCCTCGGGAAAGCTTATCCATCTCTGATTCAGTCCCTACTCTGCCTTCTGCCAGACAACATAGGTTGGTCTAATCAAAATGCAGGTTTCCCTTGCTTTATGCTGTACATGTGTTCCTGGAAAGTGGCGCATAACTCGAATTCGCATAAAGGGAACCCACTTTACAAAGTAACAAATAGGGATATGTTCCAAGACCTCAACTGTACTGACCCCTAGACCCATTTCTACCACTTTTACGAGCCAATTTTGGTACTCGCCAACAGCAGACAGTACAGGCAGTCCTCGACTTGCAACGTTTCAAGTTACAGCATTTTGCACTTACAAAGTTTATAAACTGACATGGTTTCAACTTTCTGACATCAGTTTCGACTTTATAACACTTGATCTGATGCCAAGCCATGCCAGCAAACAAGTTCACTGTGTCACCCTTCTCCCTGGAGAACATCTGTCCAAACTTCCTCAGACACTTTTTTTAAAAAAGCAGACAAGACTCCAGAAAAACCTGCAGCCAAGACCTGAGAAGACTCCAGCCAAGAGCCCTTCAAAACATCCAGCAAAATCTCCTCAAAGAAGTCCTTCCGAATCTATTTATCTTCCAAATGATTGCTATTTACAATAGAATTACATTAATGTAACTATCTTACTCATCAATAATTAATTCAGTACAAAATTCTAGATTATTTTTGATGAAAATAGGGTATTGGGCCTTGGTTCAAGAACCAATCCCCCAGTTATAACATTGTTTCCTATGGGAAAATCGGTTCCAAGTTACAACATTTTGACTTAAGACATGGTTTTCAGGAACCAATTGTGTCATAAGTCTGAGGACTGCCTGTACACACAAGCACAGGGCACGATCATAATGGGGGTGGCAACTACAGAAATATGTCGCAGACAATGAGGAAGGAGCACAGATCCACACAAGAGACTATTTTGGTGTGTGTCACTCCCACAATGCACTGCAGAAAGCAGCTGACTGCGGGCTTCCACCACACCGATCGCATAAGAGTGAATTTACCTCTCATACAATGAATTTTTGGTATAAAAAGGGTCATCGCATATGAATGTATTCGCACATACAGAACCTGCATACAGTGCAGGAAACCTGTATGTTACCTCACCTCACAAATTACATTTCTCTCCTGTCCCTCCACAGCTACAGCAACTTTTCAACAAATGCACAAGATGTGTGCAGACAGATTTTGCATCTTTATCACTATTTTGATAGTTTTAGCTGTCAAAATGATGATTCCAAGCAGCTGTAATGGGCAGGAACCAGTTCTGACATTTGTAAGACCTTATGTCTTTTCTCAACTCTGGCACTAGCCCTGTTGCCCAGCCTTGGCACAACATTTCTTCCTAGGCTCTTTTTTCACTTTCCACAATTCATTTCAGTTCAGATCACAGCCATGTCAAGATTTATGCTTACCTCACCATTTGTTTAATTTTACAAATGGGGTAATCCCATTGGCTTTCTGAATTACAGTCCATAAAGTAGAGCCCATCCAGAATGCTCTACAGAAATATGGAGGAGTAACAATTGCTTTTTGACTTCTTGCATTCATTATTCTAGACATTACAGTAGACTTTCTACTTGCAGAGACTAAAATATTGCCTGGATAGCACTTATTCAGCAAAGCTCCAAAAACATAAGGATAGTATCCACTGGGGGTTGGACTAGATGACCTTCTGAGGCCCCTTCCAACCTTAATTTGCTGCGATTCTAAGTCAACAGGAACCCTCAGACAAAATCCTGCTGCTTTGTTTGTGATCAAGAGGTCACCTGAGCCTTGGTAACCTATGCATAAAATCATGGATAGGAGCTTCAGGCAGGCAGCCTGCCTCCTTGGCTACCGGCTTGAGTCAACAGATGTGTCTCTATTCTCTCTGAAGGGACCCTCCAGCTGCTTCTCCCACTTGTCTCTTCATGATAGGGCAGTGTCTGTGAGCCATCCAACTGAGTGGATCTGAGTCTTCCCTCCTCAGCCATTAGGGTTTGATGCACTTTTGAAAGCAGGGCTGCAGTATGGTGCTTGACTGATGGATAGGACAAGTGGGGTAAGGGCAGTGGAAGACTGTGTATAGTGGCAGCCAGTATTCTCTCTGCAATGAGGCCAATTTTCTGCCCCACCTCCCTCCCACAGTATCACTTACGTATTTCTGAGATATCTAGCATCCTACCTCCATCTCTATGTATCCATTGAAATTCTCCCTCCATTGACAAGGTCCTTGTGTCCCCAGATGTTTTGCTGCTGAGCTATCTCCCTTTGTGGGACTCCACAACCAAGTGCTTCACACACTGGATGTCATCTCTGCCTAGCTGCCTCTAGTAGGCATGTTCCCAGCAAGTCAAGCCAAGGACCTTGGTGAAGATCTCCCAGGGTTGGGACCCCTGTCTAGAAAGACCACCACAGATATAATCAGTAGAAGAGCTACCAGCAACATATAGGAACACAGTGTTTTCTACCACTCTGGGGTACCTGTAACAACACCCCTCACATGTTCCTCTACTGGCAAACCAGGAGTAGCCTACTGGGGAAAAAAAAAAGAAACTAATCAAGCTGGCTCAGTTGTGATTGTCACAAGTTTCAAGTTAGGAGCAACCTATAGTTGTGCTTCCTCAGGAGCAAACCAAGAGCATGACTATGGCTGGTTTCCAAATCTACTCTTGTCTTCTGATTCCTGTTTTGTGCATGTAATTGATGCAAGTTGTTTTCCCCTCCTTACCAGATCGGCTTTGCTGGGCTGAGAGACAGAGGCTGCTAGCCGTGCCTTACTACTATCTGTAATACAGGATAAGTAACAGTCTCCTTCATTATTAAAAACTCATCACCAACCAGCAGAACATTTTGGATGAAAATTCCTATTAAAGACAGAAAGTACTATAAGACTTTTGGAGAGTGCAGTCCTGCAGCCAGTGCTACTAGCTTTTGATATGGGCCTCATACTACTGAACCAGAAATACTCTGTTAATACTCAGTCAAGTTTTGGTCTCCATTTGATGTGTTGGGTGTTCACTGTACATAAATCACATAACTACCTACACCTGGAGATGAAGTTGTTTATGTTGTAGCCATACACTGCAAACTTAGCAACCGGGCTCCCTGGCCTAGGCTCAGAGCTAGTCAGAAAACCACAACACACAGAGCTGGGATTAATGACACTTCCAGTGAAAAGCTAGCAGCAATTAAGTATAGAGGGACATTCTCATTCAAGATGAGCAAAACTGCAGAGATCCTTACTAACCCACAGCAGAAGAGGATGCATTAAGACAGAAACAGCAAAGAACATTGTGCTTGGGATTTTTTCATTGGTTTTTGACATTCGTTTGGACTTCAAAATATTTTTTTATTGTCTCTATCTTCAGAGGACACTTTTTGTGAAGTCGTCAGTGAAGATCCTGGAGTTAAAATGAGAGAGAACTGAAATTAAAAGCTAGTTTATCTGCGCAGTCTGAAAGGTTGCCATAATGACAGACCCTACAATGGTAGATCACATGACCCGACTGAAACTCAAACTCTTGGAGAAGGTAAGGGGATGTGTCTGCAATGTTCATATTTTTGTATCTTCTAAAACTTTAGGGTATACTGCCAATCATTCTACTTCAACATGGGTACATGGGTTTTACATCCACTCAGGATTTTTATTCTATTGTGAGAGAACAGAGTGCAGTATTAGAGTATTATAATTGTAGTCATTTTCATAGAACAAAAGTATATCAGATTATATGAACCTTAAAACGAAATAAGGGGAAAAGCAAATAAAATCAAGAACAAAGCAATTACAATCCCAGGGAAAAAATGACCAGATAATGAAATGCTATTTTAAGTTGTTCCTCATTATCATTTAGTAAAATGACAATCAGAAGAGCAGGCCAGAAGCAATGAGAAGCTCAGACATCTTTCAGCAACCTTTATGTCTTCCTGTTTATAGGTTATTCTGGGATCTGGTTAATCCTACATGCTATTTAAGCACCCACTGCACCATGAAAAACCTCTGCAGAACTCTGCTTAACCATGCCCCGGATATCTCTCCAAACCACAGCCTTATTTAAACTCCCTTAGTACACAGTTGAGGCACAGGCACATTTGGGGTCCTGATTAGGGTTCCTATGGCAGGACTCTGAGGATGCTGTTTGGGTTTGAAGTCCATGGGAGGAGATGAGCTTTGGCTGGAGAAATCAATACTGTCTGCATATTGTTTGCTCAGCAACCCTACAGTTACACCCAACCTCTGTCCACTGCCTGAGGCAGCATTAACTTATGCTTATATGTATACTAGAAATTTTAGTTGGCAGAAGTTTCCCTTGCTCACAGCAGATGCCATAACTACGCCATGGCACAGGCATAGCCCACTGCTTGTGGAAGCACTGTATGTTTTCATCCTGAGTGACTGAGCTGGCTAACAGTGAAGTGCACCATGAGCAAACATCCCAGTGGCTCCTGTAACACCACCCTGTACCCCACACCATGGGATATAGGAGTGGTTCATTATGGGATACTGATGTGGCACTGAGAATTGTGGTAGTTGGGGTTAATGCCCCTTAATGTCATTTTCTTTGCCCCTTCTTAAAATGTGTGCCATATATTTTGAAAAACTGCAGTACCTTGCATTTTGTTTCCTCACCATTAGTATGAGTACCATAAAAGTCCTCTTTGTAATTGTTCCACCCAAAGATGCTGCATCATTTCTTTGTATTTGCACCACTTGGACAGTAGAAGTATGACATGGGGGTATTAGCACAACCTGGGGGCAGAAGGGGTATACAAAAACAATGAATGGATGCTGTAAGGACAGGGATGGGGTCAGCAACTGCACCCGGAGGCATTCACTGACCATCTGAACATGGCTAAGCCTCATGCCTGGGCTTAGGGGACTAGCATAGAGTGGTGGCATCATACTTGTGATTCATGTCTGGGATGATCAGCTGTGGCTGCAAACTTTCCAAGACAATATTTCTGGCACTGTGGGTTGAGTATGGCTCTGTCCTTCAGAGCAGTGACAGTAGACAGGTTTCATATACCAGTTCTGGCCCTTCACTCCACCTAGCTTCTCAGTACATCAGTGGAAGGTTATACTTCCACATGGTGATGCAGATACTGATGGTTCACAAGGAGCAGTCAATAGATAATACTGACTGCTGGAGGAAGGTGCACAATGCTTGTATGCCTGTGCACAAAAGCGTACATGAGAAGCTTCAAGCAGGGATATTCTTCCTCAACTTCCATATTTGCACTGAAATGCCAATACTCATTCTGAGTGGTGTGGCATACCCTCTCCTCCCCTAGCTCATTAAGCCATATATTAGCATCTGGACAACAACAGGGGAGGTTTAACTAGACCTTAAGTAGATGCAGAATGACAACTAAATGTGTTTCTGGGTATTTGATAGGGCAATGGAGAGAGATATCCCATGATAACGCATAACTTTGGCAAACCAAATATTCCCATCATACCTGTTGCCTGCTCTTGTATGGTACAGGCTTTGTGAGGCTAAAGGGAAACTTTGCCAATGGGATGGCAGAAGAAGAGGAACAGACTATGTGCATAATTTAAGCAGCTAGACACACAGGCAAGAAACAAAGCCCACTATAATGCTGTTCAGCTAAGGGAGGCTTTAAAAGAACACTTCAGTGGTGTGTCATGAATTGTGCCAATATTTGTTTTTAAAGGCCACACAGCCTTTGTGGGGGAGAGACTGGAATGCCCGTGCATGTAGGCAACTGTGAATTTTAATATTCCGAATTCCATATGAAATACTAAAATTTTTATTTGAGATAACAGTGCTGCGCTATTTAAATTCAGTAACAACAGACAGATCAAGGACCCCTACAACCAGCCAACCAACCTAGGAAGACAACCAACACGAGTAACTGAACATAAATACTTTTATCATGTATCATGACCAGGCTGATCAGTATAAAATATGAGGTTGCTTCTGAAAGACTACAGCAACTGACAGATGCAAACATATCCATGCTGGTTTTATCTCAGTGGCTATATGTGGGCTTGTGCTCCATGGGGAGGTATTGTGACTCAGCTGGCAGATCTGGGTTTTGTCAGCTTTTAGGCACCTTATGCGCAGGCATATGCACAATTCTGTCAACAGAAAACTGTCAAAACATTCTCATGTTGGCCAGGTCTTATCTTTCCCTGGGGACATCCACTGAGTGGTAGAGGAGCTGTTGGTACTGCAGGATGCCGAGAAAGAGCCAAAGAGTCAGTATAGAAGTTCAAGTATAGAAATCCCAACAGTCTTATCCCTCCCTGGATATTCAAAATCTGCTAGCTTTAAGGATTAATCCTGACATGCTCTGTCATCCTGCCCTCTAGAGCAGTGTCTCTCAACCTGTGGGTCACAACCCAAAAGTGGGTCGCAAGAATATATTAAAGGATCGTGGACAAACTTTAAAAATGGATTTTCCTTTAAAAGAGAAAAATGTGGTTTTTCCCTTGTAGAGTTCCAGCCTGCAAGGGGCTGCTTGGTGTCCCCCCCTGCCTCACACACCCACACTGAGGGGCTGGGGCCTGGCGTTAGAGCATAAATGATGTATGCCCCTGGAGGCTGGGGGGAGCATGGCGACTGCCCACAAGCAGGAGTGGCAGGGGCATAGCAGTGACAAGCAGGGAGCTCCTGCAGGCAGCCATGGTGGTGTCGGCAGCAGAAGGAGGGGGTGAACACCCGCAGATGCCGCTGGCAGACACTAACACTGTCAGGGGGGAAGGGGGGGAGCAGCGACTGTCCACAGGTGCTGCCAGCAGTGGCAGCAGCAGCCAATTGCAGAGGATGCATCACCAATCTCAGTGGATGCACATGCACCCGCGTGCACCCCCTATGCATTGCCAGTGGGTTAGAGGGTCAGGAGTGAGGGTTGGAGCTGGGACCCATAACTGGGTTGGGACTGACCATCGATGTTTACAACTAGGTCCTGGTACAAAAAAGGTTAAGAACCACTTCTTTAGAGGAAGTAATACTGGGGCAGAACTGTGCAGGTCTTCCAGGCCTCTGTGCAAGTAATCATCTTATACAAGACAAAATGGCTTGTTGATATTCCAGGTTGTTCTTTAATGGAACTAGATTTATTCTGAAATGTTTCAGATCCAGCAGACTTTTATTAACAAAAACTACCCCTAACTCTGATATTGAGATCTACTGAGGAAAATTGCTAAATACTTTATAAGGGAGCTCACCATTATTATCTTCATTTACAGACACGAAAACTGAAGCACAAAGGGAAGAATTAACTTGCCTATGATCACTCCACAGACCAGCAGTTGAGACAGAAAAAGGATGTCAGTTTCTTAAGTTTCAGTCCAGTGCACTGTCCACTTGGTCACACTACCTCTAAAAGCTAATCTGTTTCTACTCTTTTATGATTGTGACATTATAAATAGTCTGTAATTGCCAAGGTTTCCAGGATGAGTGCTAGCTTGTTCAAGGTAGTGCCAGTTGCTTGGATTTGGACACCAATTCTACCAGCAGATTCCCTGCTCTGTACAGAGCAGCTGGTAAATGGGGGCCTGCTGCAGCAATATGTTCAGGATTGCAGCTGTGTGATGAGGCACTGGCTGTGAAAGGCATGTCTTTCAGCTTTCCTACAGCCACTCCCCACCCCCTCAAACCCCAGATGTAGCCCATAGACTTCTAAAAACAACCCAGGAAGTGCTTTTGTGATAGGGAGTCTACCTCTCAGCTGTCAGGAAGTCATTCCATTTGAATTTAAATCTGTAATATGATCGCCTGAGTTCAGGAAAGCACAAAAGATATCAGCAGTGAGCTTGTATTCCCTGGAAACACTGCCTTGAAAAATCTGCATTCTTTGACAAGAGGCACAGCTTTATCATTTTTTGGTTTCTGTTGCTTCTTGCAACAAACTTCTGCTTCAGGCAGAAGTAATTAATCACAAAAGAATCATTAAGAAACTCTAAATATGTTGGCTTTGCCTGTTTTTAAATATAGAAATTACTTTTTACCTCAGGATATGCCAGAAAGAAATTACTCACACTTCTGAGTAATCCACACCAACAGCAAGCTACCCACATGCTTGTTTACTAAAGAC
>NW_017729031.1:84715334-84720149 GCF_001723915.1 Gavialis gangeticus
TGGATAAAACAAGGATGATACACACCTCCAAAAAAAATCAATTACTTGCACAGCTTTATCATTTTTTGGTTTCTGTTGCTTCTTGCAACAAACTTCTGCTTCAGGCAGAAGTAATTAATCACAAAAGAATCATTAAGAAACTCTAAATATGTTGGCTTTGCCTGTTTTTAAATATAGAAATTACTTTTTACCTCAGGATATGCCAGAAAGAAATTACTCACACTTCTGAGTAATCCACACCAACAGCAAGCTACCCACATGCTTGTTTACTAAAGACGGATTGAGAAGGCTTTTGTTTTATGTGTTGTTTTTACTGATGCTTAAAGATGGCATTGGAAGTTTGTTTACCCCTTTCCAAAGTAATATGTATAAGTGTAGAAGTTTTGTCTTGCCTTGCCTGGGAATATCAGAATTGTGACGGTCAATTCTTCACTTCCGTTTCTCCCAGAGGGACCCCACAGAGGCCTGGAGACCAATAGTCTCCTTCTCAGTCCTCAACTAAAGTAGAAAGGGTACTGACTCTCATGGAGAACCATATTGTAAACCTCTGGTACCCCAATGCCTGCCTCCACTTACTAAACTGAGATCAAATACAAAAGCAAGCCAGTACTGTATAAAGGGCCCTTATATTCCTTTCTACCAAAGGTTGTGTATTCTTTGTAGCTTGTTTCTGCATAAGCAGCTCGAAAGACTAAAGAGTTGGACCTGGCGAGCCATCCGGGGTGCAGACAGAACTGATAATTTTCACCCAATCTGGCCATAGAAAGTGGTCTATAGCTGTGACCAAACAAGTGCATGGCTGAGCGCAGCTTCAGAAAAAATGGCCTATCATTGAGCCTTGCATGAGGCAGATGAAGACATTTAAAAACAAAGCATTTTCATTTCTGTCTGCACTGCCTGTGTACATTTTCTCTCTCTCTCAAATGAGGCTTTTCCCCTCAATTAGGTAGCCTGCTGGTATATGGAAGTGGGGCTCCAGAATTATGGTTTTATCTTGGTATGGGCTACTATATTTTAACCCTCTGCTTAATAAGATAATTCTCTTGGGTAATACTTCACTACAAGCACAGCTGAGACAAAGTCTCTTTCTCCACAGGCATTGCTCTCATGTATACAAATATATTCCAGGTAGCTTAGTACAGACCTTGTAGTATGTGTGTGAAGTGTTTATCCATTGGACTCAGGTGACTATCTGCTTTAAAATAACCATCTGCTTTAAAATTGAAGCCTTCACTCTATGTGTCCTGATAAATTGTATTTAGTTTAGTTTGATACATCAGCAATCTTGGGTAGTCTGTTCCAGTGGTGCAATAAGTTAGAGCATAGTATTTACACAGCAGTACTTATCAAGTGATGCTGAGGTTGTGAGTTCAAGCCTTGCCTAGAGCACTGCCTTTAAGTTTGGCAGCATTTCTTTCCTTTAAGTACCAAAGGCACCATTCAGAGGGCTCAAGTGCCTCTATACTAATGCTAAGAGCATGGGGAACAAGCAGGAAGAACTCACACTTCTGCTTGCAGATAATAACTTTGATTTAGTGGGGCTAAAGGAAACCTGGTAGGACCCTACCCATGACTGGTACACACTGAGGGCTACAGGTTGTACAGAAGGAACAGAGTAGGGAGGAAAGGGGGTGGGGCTGCTCTCTAGGTAAAGGAGCATTTTACATCTACCCTAATCAAAATGGGATCAGAGGAGGAGAAAGTTGCAGCATTGTGGGTTAGGATACATAGAGGTCATGGGGAAAGGTACTTGGTGGTGGGGGCCTGCTACAGACCACCACCCCAAGAGGAAAAGCTAGACTTGGAATTCTTGAGGCAGCTCTCATGCCATACGGTCTAGGGATGTGGTTGTCATGGGAGACCTAGATTACCCTGACATCTGCTGGGAGGAGCAGTCAGCCAAATCCAACTGTTCACATAGGTTCTTAACCTGCATGCAGGACCTTCACCTAATGCAAGAGGTATACGGTCCCACCAAGGGGAATGCCTTACTGGGCTTGGTGTTGGCTACAGGAGAGGACCTAGTAGGGGAGCTGCAGAAATCGTGGTCACCTGGGGACAGTGACCACCAATCAATCCAATTCACCATACGACATAGGGTGGGTAAGGTAACTAGTAGGGTGGAAGTGCTTGACTTTAGGGAAGGCTAACTTCAGTGTGCTTAGGAGTCTAGTCAATGACACACTGCAGAAGAAGTGTATTGGAGATGGGAGCCCAGGAAGGGTGGTTGTTCCTAAAGGAAGCAATCCTTCGGGCACAGAGGGAGACTATCCTGGTACAAGGGAAAAGGGGGAAAAAGGAGCCAAAAGACTTCCTTGACTAAACAGGGACATCCAAGGAAGCCTAAGGACAAAAAAGAAGGCATATAGAAGCAGAGGGAAGCTGCCAAGGAGAAGTATACCTACTTGGCCCGCACTTGCAGGGAGGCAGTTAAAAAGGCCAAAGCAAGTACAGAACTGAGGCTAGCAACACAAATTAAAAAGGCCACAAAGTCTTTTTTTTAGACACGTAGGGAGTAAAAGGCAGGCACAGGGCAGCATAGGACCCTTACTGAACAAGGAAGAGCAATTAGTGACAGACAAGGGGGACAAGGCTGAGCTATTCAATGGGTTTTTGCCTCAGTGTTCTTGAACAGGGCTCAAGATACCCATCTAAGAACCAGTTAGGAGACTGTCAGAGGGGCACCAGCCTACCAACTGTTGATGCTGACTTGGTGCAGAGTCACTTGGATGGACTGGATGTGTTCAAGTCAGCAGGACTGGATGAGCTGCATCCGAGGGTACTGAAGGAATTGGCCAGTGTCATGGCAGAACCACTGGCACAACTGTTTGAGTGCTCATGGCACTTGGGTCAGGTCCCGGAGGACTGGAAAAAGGCCAATGTGGTCCCTGTTTTCAAGAAGGGGAGGAAGGAGGATCCGAGTAATTATAGGCCAGTCAGTTTCACCTCCATCCTTGGAAAGGTCTTTGAAAAGATTCTGAAGGATCATATTTGTGGGAATCCAGCAGGAAAAAAATAATGTAGTAGGGAAATTGGCATGGATTTGTAGCAGGTAGATCGTGTCTGACCAATCTGGTTTTGTTTTATGATAGGGTCACAAAATGTTTTGATGCAGGAGTAGAGGTGGATGTCATTTTCTTGGATTTTAGCAAGGCCTTCAATACGGTATCTCATCCTATTCTCATAAATAAAGAGGCTGTGACATAGATATTTACATGGTCCAATGGGTGGCAAATTGGCTTAACAGTTACACCCAGAGAGAGTGGTAGTAGATGGGTCGGTATCAGCCATGAAGGATGTGGGTAGTAGGGTCCCACAGAATTCAGTCCTTGGACTTGTACTCTTCAATATCTTCATCAGTGACTTGGTTGTGGGTGTGAAGTGTACTCTGTCCAAGGTTGCAGACTATACTAAATTGTGGGGTGAAGTGCACACTCCGGAGGGTAAGGAACAATTGCAGTCAGACCTGGACAGGTTAGAAAAGTGGGCAGTATACAATAGGATGCAGTGCAGAGTGCTGCACTTAGGGCACAAAAATATTCAGCACACTTACTGGCTGGGAAGTGACCCTCTCAGTAGCACAGAAGCAGAAAGGGATCTTGGAGTCATAGTGGACTCCAAGATGAACATGAGTCACCAGTGTAACGAAATCATCAGCAAAGCTAACTGGACTATATCATACATCAGCAGATGCATAACAAATCACCTCCTTGGATCTATATTTCCCCTCTATGCAGCACTGGTCAGACCACAATTGGAATACTGTGTCCAGTTTTGGGCACTGTACTTCAAGAAGGATGTTGATAGACTTGAGAGGGTCCAGAGGAGGGCCACATGTGCAGTTAGGGGCTTACAGAACAAGCCCTATGAGGAGAACCTGAGGGACCTGGACCTCTTCAGCCTCTGCAAGAGAAGGCTGAGAGGTGATTTTGTAGTCACCTACAGATTCATTGGGGGAATGCAGCATGGGATTGGAGATGTTCTGTTCACCAGGGCACCTCTTGGGGTAACAAGGAACAATGGTCCCAAACTGACAGAGACCAGATTTAGATATCAGGAAAAGCTTCTTCACGGTGATGGTGGCCAAAATTTGGAATGGGCTTCCAAGGGACGTGGTGCTCTCCCCTACCCTGGGGGTCTTTAAGAGAAGGCTGAATAGGCATCTGGCTGGGGTCATTTGACCCCAGCACTCTTTCCTGCCTAGGCAGGAGGTCAGACTCAATAATCTTGTTAGGCCCCAACTCCATGTGGCACCTAATGACTAGGGAGATGACAATCCAATTGCTCAGAATCCAGTTGCTTAGGGAGCAAACACCAGCACACATTGCTTGCAACAGTTTTATTCAAAATGGAGACAGCTTTGGGCTACCTCCCAAAAAAGAAAAACAAACAGGGAGCAGCAGTGAACATTAGTTCTTCTCACATTTTATACACCTTGGTTCATGCTCATTAACATTTACTCCACCTTTGCCTCTATCTCAAGCTCTGCCTCTGTTTACTGTTTACTTCATTAGCATGGAATTGCCTATGCATGTCATTCATTTACATACCTTTTTGCTATGTGCACATGCTCAAGGCCAGGAACCCAGCTTCTCCTAGTCAGTTATGGCTTCTTGCCAACTCCATCTCCAAAGGTTTTGCTTTTGCTCATCTCCTAACAATAGCTGGTGGGCTACATCCTGTTCTCCTTACACAATGAATCATACAGGTCTTACAATACTATGACATTGTTAGGAAAATGCTTGCCTAAGTGTCTTGCAATGTTACTTTAATATATTAATTCTGTTTTGTGGTTAGCAGCTCCACTAGGTCATA
>NW_017729031.1:84725149-84736451 GCF_001723915.1 Gavialis gangeticus
ATCTTGGAGTCATAGTGGACTCCAAGATGAACATGAGTCACCAGTGTAACGAAATCATCAGCAAAGCTAACTGGACTATATCATACATCAGCAGATGCATAACAAATCACCTCCTTGGATCTATATTTCCCCTCTATGCAGCACTGGTCAGACCACAATTGGAATACTGTGTCCAGTTTTGGGCACTGTACTTCAAGAAGGATGTTGATAGACTTGAGAGGGTCCAGAGGAGGGCCACATGTGCAGTTAGGGGCTTACAGAACAAGCCCTATGAGGAGAACCTGAGGGACCTGGACCTCTTCAGCCTCTGCAAGAGAAGGCTGAGAGGTGATTTTGTAGTCACCTACAGATTCATTGGGGGAATGCAGCATGGGATTGGAGATGTTCTGTTCACCAGGGCACCTCTTGGGGTAACAAGGAACAATGGTCCCAAACTGACAGAGACCAGATTTAGATATCAGGAAAAGCTTCTTCACGGTGATGGTGGCCAAAATTTGGAATGGGCTTCCAAGGGACGTGGTGCTCTCCCCTACCCTGGGGGTCTTTAAGAGAAGGCTGAATAGGCATCTGGCTGGGGTCATTTGACCCCAGCACTCTTTCCTGCCTAGGCAGGAGGTCAGACTCAATAATCTTGTTAGGCCCCAACTCCATGTGGCACCTAATGACTAGGGAGATGACAATCCAATTGCTCAGAATCCAGTTGCTTAGGGAGCAAACACCAGCACACATTGCTTGCAACAGTTTTATTCAAAATGGAGACAGCTTTGGGCTACCTCCCAAAAAAGAAAAACAAACAGGGAGCAGCAGTGAACATTAGTTCTTCTCACATTTTATACACCTTGGTTCATGCTCATTAACATTTACTCCACCTTTGCCTCTATCTCAAGCTCTGCCTCTGTTTACTGTTTACTTCATTAGCATGGAATTGCCTATGCATGTCATTCATTTACATACCTTTTTGCTATGTGCACATGCTCAAGGCCAGGAACCCAGCTTCTCCTAGTCAGTTATGGCTTCTTGCCAACTCCATCTCCAAAGGTTTTGCTTTTGCTCATCTCCTAACAATAGCTGGTGGGCTACATCCTGTTCTCCTTACACAATGAATCATACAGGTCTTACAATACTATGACATTGTTAGGAAAATGCTTGCCTAAGTGTCTTGCAATGTTACTTTAATATATTAATTCTGTTTTGTGGTTAGCAGCTCCACTAGGTCATAGATTAAAGCCTTTATTCAGCTGCAAATCCAATGCTCCCCAAGATCCAAACACAGTCACCTTAACAGATCTATTGAGGTCCTTTCCGACCCTAGCATCTATGAATCTATGGTCTCTTGCTGTTAGAGTCCCAAACACAGATCTTGACCTGTACCATGTACATCATCCAGTCCCATTTAAGCAAATTCTATTTATTTCCATATGCATCTCAGAACTCTTTGCCTACAGCTGTGTAAACTGATGAAGTAAAAGACCCACCTTGAACCCATGTACTGACTGCATATTGCTGCCTCTCAAGTTCTCACTTAGTCCTGTGTCAACCCCTTGGGATTGTTGGCAGCTGGAATAGATTTCAAAAGACCCTACATTTTCATGAGGGATCTAGCCTTGTGTATATGTAACAGCTCTCTGTAGCCTCCAACTTCAGCTGAGGCAGGGGGTAACCCTGAGGGTCCCTAGCTCTTTCCAAGAAAGGAGCCAGTAGCAGGGTACTGGATTAATTTCCCTATTGCAGATATGTAGCAAGTGTAATGGTTAAGAACAGAGAAGTGTCCTTTGGCTCCAAATCTCTCCTCCCCACCCCCCGACATTCAAAAAGGAGGTCTGTGATACAGAGCCAGAAGATGTTTCTGTTCTTAGTCCTTGACTTTTATCCACTTATTATGGCTTTATTCACAGAAACTAGAAAATGAACGTGAGAACCTGGAGAAGACTGATTCACCACTCCCCACAGCAAGTAAGTTTAAAAATCTACTCAAGTTTAACCACATATTACAGAGTGGATGCAGGAACCACTTGCTGGCATTCTCAGGCCAATGTTATGGAGGAAGTCAGACTAGATAGTCAAAAATTTTATTCTTGGCCTTAATAGCTATAAGAAGCCCCTCTAATCACACACCCTAATCCCTCCTCCCTGTTCCCCCCAACACGCGCACACATACTCTTCCAGCTCCCAGCCCCTTGAAGCAAGTAGGTAGTCAGAATCTGCCTGGTCACCGATCTGCTGAAAGGGATGTTGATGTTCTAATACAGAGATAATTGACTCATACTGGTGCTACCTTAGCAAATTCCAGGCATCTGAGTCTGTCTGCCAGCACCTCGAAAGGAGCTGGGGGGCAGGTAAAAGGCTTGATCCAGCAGCCACTCCTCTGTTCAGCCAAGCAGCAGCACTTGGAGGTGCTGACAGAGTCACATACTATGGTCTTCAGCTGGAAAGACTGGTTTCACCATGTTACATAGGGCAGGACACCACAAGTGGGCATCCCAGGGCCAGTCCAGTTGTTGGCCTGCCTACTTGGCTCAAGGCAAACTGCTCATCTGCCACACCTTTGATGAAATTAATTTGGAAGATGTTAACAAGGCAGGAGGCTGCCCATTTAGTTGCCCTGATGCCAAGGGCCTATACATGGCTCTGAACTTACCCTCATACCATGTCCCATACCTCACAGCTGGCATCCATAGTTAACACTCCAGTACCTCATGCTGGGATTCTCAATCCCTGTGCCCTTACATGGGGACTCTCACTCACACTCACTAGAGGCTCCCAGCCCCTCCCTTTCTCTCAGGCTCCCTCTTGGTCCCCTCATGACCCACACTGGGCCTCATCCCATATGCCCTCACATTGGGGCTTCTCAATCCCAAGCAGTCATCTTACACACCCCCATATTGGGGCCTTATCTCATGTGCCCCCACAATCATCTCCTACCCTCCTTTTCTGAGTCTCAGGCCTCACTGTAGACCTGGGCTCAGTCACAGGTCCTCTTCTCCAGCCTGGACCCTGCCTCAGGCCTCACTCCAACTGCCTGGGCCTTATGCTTTTACTCCAGGGGGTGCTCCCCTAGCCTTGCCCCTATTCAGAGTAACCCACAAGGCAGCAGGGGGCTAAAGCTTTCTGGTGCCCCATACTCAACCTTCACTGGGGAGGCACAGGTGTGGCATTTCCTGGTGTGTGCCTCACCACTAGCAGTCCCATCACACCATCCAGCCCCAGCAGGGTATAATTTTAGGCCATGACCCAGGACCAGGAACCTCCAACCATCCCCATAGTTCCTACCCTGTACCTCCTAGCTGTTATACGAGGAGGAGGAGCTCTAGCTGGATGATGTTCTTCTCCTGGCTGCTTGCAACAAAGAGCTAGCTGTACTGCTCAGGGCCTGTTTTTATTACAAACAGCTGGGCACTGCTCCCAATCAGGCAGTCTTCTGCTGGTCATGTGCCCTGATTGGGAGTGCAGTCACCTGCAGGCTACTCTGCTTCCTGCTCACATCCTTCTGAGTGCCAGGTAAAAGCTGTCTTATTACACCCTACCAAAGTCAGTGTGTCTTCAAATCAGCCTTAGATTGAAATGCAAGGGTTCACTGGGCAATTAGAATACACCAAAGTATTGTATGCAACCATTTGATTTTTTTTAATATTAGGAATTTCTATGGTTCCTGCACCCCACTTCCAACCCCCTCCTCCCCCAACCCTGACTTCCATTTTTGTATGTCCAAGACAATAGATAAAGCCAGATTCTCAGCTGTGTCTGAGCAGCACCTTGGTAGAGCTTTTATATTACCATCACACACAGGATACACTGGGCACTGTAAAGTCTTTGCTTATTCTTGCTACAGGATTCCGAAGTGGTAACAGAAAAGATTCTTTTTTTTTTCTGGGAAAAGTAACCAGACTTTGTGGCATCCCGTTTTCCAGAACTAACTCATCATTGCAATTGTATGTAACAGTGCTATGTTAAGTTCTCCTGACAGAAGTAACAGACTATCCTATTACTCTGTTAGGGAGCAATGAAGGACATGAGGATGCATTGCAAGGTGCACTGAGACGGAGGAAAGACCTGTTGCAGGAGCTTAGGGTAAGAGTCTTCTTTACTAACAGGCAATTGCTGAGAGGGATTTCAGTTAGACCAGGTCCTGTTGAACATGTGTGTTTCACACACAAGCAATAGCATTAATTATAGTTGTTTCCAGCTTGCATGGGTAATGAGAGGATCCAGGATTGCTAATCTCTTGAGATCCAAGAATTTAATGAAGTCTGCATTTACACATCTGTTTTACTGCAGAGTAGACTAATTTACTGCTGAGTAAAGCATCACCATCTGCCCATGCAATGGTATTAGGCCACAGTAAACTAATTTACTCCACAGTAAAATAGTACTATTAAAAACAGCACTATCTTACAGTGGAGTCATTTACTGTGATTAAATGCAAGTGTAGAAGCTGACCATGGGCATAAATTGCACTGTCAGCCCAGCTAGCAGGAGCCCAGACTCCTAGCCTAGCCACATTGCTCTGTATGTGCAGCACCCTCATGCCCCAGTCAGCCCCTCTGCCACCCAACACCACCACCCAGAACGTGGGACAGAGCAGGGCAGAAGCAACCCTGGCATAAACTGCTCTGCCTTTACTCAGCTTGCTGTTGTCCCAGGCACACATGTAGATGCCGTGCCCAGGAGTAGTTTACTCTGGCTCAAATTGCTCCACAGTTTATTGCTTTACATTAATTGCACATGTAGATGAACCCATGAAATGTCAAAAGGAAGTAGAACTCATTCACAGAATTTAAAGGAGAAAACACAACTGTTACACTTAACAACCTGTTCCTAGGTTTATGGAAACATTGTTTCACTGGGTGGGGATAAAGAATGCAGATTTAAAAGGAAGACAAAGATTTTTGGCCCAAGACATGCTTCAGAAGTTCAGGCAGCAGTTTACTCCCTAAAGCTATTTAGGAACTTGTATGAGAGTCTGTTGCTGGAATCACATCCAGTGATGTGTCCAAGGTATATCATAGGGTTTGTAAGCAGGGAAACAGAGCATCCAAAGAAAAGCGCAGGGGAAACTAACTTCTGCCCAAATTCTTATAGAGTTTACCTTGGAAAGCAAGTATTGATGCCCCTGGAAGCAAATTCCTTTATCAGGCACAGACCCAAGCACCACAATAGGAGGGCAGTGGTAAAGCAATCCTCCCTCAGTCTGCAGAGTGACTTGGGAAATGCAGTCACTAAGTGGCCTGAGGAAGAACAGAGATATGGAGCTATAGGGACTGAGAAGACAGGAGAGACCATGTTGATGCTTGTCCCTTTGTTTCATGTCTTCCACTCCACCACAAGAGACCCTGAGGAAGAAGGATCCTCAACAAAGTTTTAGACAGACACCAACTGTTTCTCTGCTGCCCTTTTAGTTTTCAGTTTGACTGAGAAAGGATGACTAAAGAGGGTACTTTTAAGCACTCCAGCAAAACAGGCAGCTGGGGTCCTAGTAAAGAAGGGGAAATAGTAATATGGAAATGTAACCCAGGTACACCCAGGGGTGTGCTCTATTCTCAATTGAATAAGATGGGTAGGCAGGAGGGGGTGCTGTGAGAGGGATGCCAAAATTTCAAGCAGATCCCTCTTTCCTCCATAGAGTTAGCCCAAGCCCAATGTTCTTAACTATATACAATCTATTAAGTTATAATATACATAAACATAAAGCTAAATATTATATATATAATATGTAGTTTTATGTTTATGTATATTTATTTATTTATTTACACAGAAAACAACCAATAACCAAGGTCAAACCCTAAATAACACTATTTAGAGCATTACAATACAACATTTCAATTACAAAATATAAGCCGCAAACATGAACAATCTTAATAACATCTATCCCTTAATATAATCCCTGACCCATGGCAAGAGACACCACTTGGGGGGTGTCCAGGAATCACCAGGGGCCCCTCCCCTTAGGGCCTTGACTAGATGGGGGGCTGCTCACGGCTGCTCACCCAGCCCCTTCTCTGGGTTTGCCTGCCCCAAATGTATTTCCCCTGTGGGACCCAAGGGCCCAATGACTCATGTTCCCTCAGGTGGTGGTGGTCAGGGCACAGCTCGATGGGGTCTCCTCTGCTGCAGTGCCTCTCCTGTGCCACTGGACTCCTCTCCACCCTGTGCCCCACTCTGGGCACCGAGGGCTCATCTCCTCTCAGCTGGTGCACCACTGCTGCTGGCTCCTGGGTGCTGGGCCTCACGCTGCAGGAAAAAAAAACACACCTAACAAGACTGGCACTTCTACTATTTTGTTTGTGTGTCATCTGTTCATCTGTTTTGGCTACTTGCATAGTAAACTCTTTGGGGTAGACACTATGTTTCATGATACATTTTTTTTTAGCACCCTGCATAATAAGGCTCCAATCCTGACTGGAGTCTTTCAATATTACCTGCCAGGAGGAGTGTTTGTATTATTACTTCTTACAAGGTTTCTTGTTTCAGGGTAGGGGGAGGGTTAGGAGCAAGGGGAACAGGAACAGGGGGAAATTGGCTATTAACAAAACCATGTTTCCTGAAACTTTTGAAGATTGTCTTTATTTCCAGAGCTCAGTAAAGGAAATGCATAGAAGAAACAGAAAATTGTGAGAAACAGAAATTTGTGACAGGCAGGGATTTATCTGGATGATATCTTTTATTGGACCAAGTCTATCCCAACCCTGTGGTTGGTCCAATAAAAGATAAACATCCACAACAATCCTTGCCACAGGAAAAAAAAGATGTTTTGTGGCTGTGTGATTTCCTTTATGGAATGGTCACTTGCATTCAGTAGCATAACCAGGAGTGGGCAAGAGGGAGCACCAATCCTGGGCACCAGTTTAGGAGGGGTGCCAAAATTGATCTCCTCTGCAGAGTCCGTGCCCTGGCAGCAAGAGCATCTTCATAGTGTTGTTGCTCTTGTAGCAGCAGCCAGTGCTGATGCTGCTGTAAGGACAAGAGGCAGGGTGGGCAGAGCACACAGCAGTAGCCAGGGACTGGGTACTCCTGCACTCCCCTACCCACCCCTGCTCTCAGAATCTGCATGTTCCACCTGCTCTCAGAACCCCCCTTCCCACACCCCTGCTCCCTGTCAGGGTTTGCTGACAGCATAAACTCTGCATGTTATATCACTGCTCTCATTCTGTTAGTTTCTGCAGCATGATGCCAGGAGTTCCCATAGCAGCATACTGGTGGATCAGATTCACTCCTGCTGTGGAGTTGGTAGGATTAAACAAGGCCAAGTTCCACCCAGTGCTGCCTTTACACTACAAGGCTCTCCCTGTGGCAAATGCTACCAAATTATTTGATCTTGCAGGAGCAGCAGTTTTTGGAAGAACTTTCAAGGCCCCAGCTCTTGGGAGGAAGCCACTGTAAAAGCTACAGAACAGAACCTACATATGTTTACCAGCCACTTCTTCCAGTTCCGCCAGCAGGGCCACCCAGGATCATCCAGCACACAGTAAGATCCTCCCTATGTCAGTACTAAGACCAAAAGCATCCCTCTGAAAAACAGGAAGCTAGGTGCTGGAGCTATGTGTAGATGGCTATCAAAATCCTGGCTCAGAAAGTGGGTCTCCTTAGCTCTCATTCCCTGCATTAGCAGAGGTTAGGCAGGAGCAGATCCAGGGCAGGTGTACTGGGGCACTTGCATCCCCCTTTGATTCCTGCTTCACTCCAAGTTGAAAACCAACTACCTAAGGGAGTTGATTGTAATCTACCTGCTCCTTTCTAAACTCTTCATTCGACAGGTGTTAAAGACCCTCTCTTCTTTGTAATGGTCCTCATGTTCCACCAATCAAGCTATTCTTTGTTTTGCAATTCTGGGGTGTGTAAAGATTGCTGTCTATTAGCTGCCCCTGGTACTGAAGCTTCTATTTCACAGGGCTGCAGATTAACTCATTCCATTTATTCCAGCATATTAGTAAAGCTTCTAGTTTCTTTTTCACTGGAGAAAAATGTGTTGTTTTATATGTGATAAAACACATTTCAAAATCCTAGATCCACCCATGAGGCTTGCAGGAGTGTTGCAGAGGAAATATGGGATTCTCCAAGGAAAGTATGGGATTCTTTATCACTTAGTATCTTCATGTGGGGCATGAAATTCTGACACAGAAGGTCAGACTAGACAATCTAATTTCTTTCAACCTTAAAACTTATAAAGCTGTAAAAGCCCCTGGCTCCAAAACTGAGCTGAGGATGGTAGTAAGGATTTACATGAGAGGGAAATAGAATGAACACAAAGACTCAGTCTGGATGAGTCCTGCAATCACACAGTTCTGTTGGGCAGAAACAGTTTGTGCCCCCATCTTCAAACAGGGCTTTTTGGCAGTCAAAAAGTGGTCGGGGAAAACCTAGCTGTAATTTTAGAAGCTGCATTTCAAAATCTGGCTCAGATGATCAAACTGGGTCTTGTCTATACTCCCCTCCCTCTGCTGAGGGAATTTATGGTGGTGGATCGCAGCTGTCACTAACAAGCTGTCAGGGCATGTGCTTCTTTCAGCTCCACAGGACTCCACCCCAGAGCTATGCCACCAGAGTACAAAATGCACCTTAGAAAGGCCCCAGCTACTGAAGGGGACTGAGGCAGGCAGCAGATGGCTCAGCAGAGATTGTTTCATTCTGTCAGCAGAAAGGAGGGTGCTGCTAGTGTAGAGGAGCTTTGCATGCAGATGTTCTCCAAATGTTCTGGCAGAACTGGAGTTCAGTTTGGGAAAGCCTTTGCTGTGCAAACTAGGTCTCAAAAAGGTCTGCCTGCCTGACATCACTTACAAGAGTGTTCAGAGTGGAAATAATCCTAGAGGCTATGCCATTAATGCAACACTTACCTCCAAACTTAGAGGAGAAAGATAATGCCAGCTCAGCAACACCGAGGAGCGGGGGTGTGGTAGAGTGAAGAGAAGGGAGAAGAGACTGACCTATCTGGGCAAGTTCCACAGGGAATATAAGAAGCCTTATTAGAGAAACAAAGAACTTCTATGCCCGTTATCCAAAGAATGGACTTGCTGATGTTCAAAGGCCATATGGAATATTCTTTTGATCTATACTCTCACCTACCAAAAAATGACTGCTTGCAAGTAGACGTAACTGACATTTCACAGTGACACAGTAACAGTAAGCAAGGCTCAGATGGAATGAATCTGGGCAAACATGTACATTTAATTTGAAATTAAACATGTAAATATGCGTCTTATATCACAAGGGAGTCACTTTCCCATGGCTCTGCTGGGAGGATAGGCTGAGTCAGAGAGTGTGTGCTTGTTCTTCTATCACATTTAGCCCACCACTGAGGAAAGTCTAAGAGTTGTGCTACTAGAAAACTCCTCTATTTCCTTCCCAAAATCAGGATTGCAGTCAGTTATACACGTGCCATTCTGCACAGATTCACTGACTAAAGGCACCAACAGGAATTTTATTTTCTTCCAACCACACACTTGCTCTAGAGGTTACTAGTTAATGTCCACCGAGATAGATGCTGTTTTACTGTATGGCTGTTAGTGTTTCTGTTGCCTTAGGTTCAGAATTTCCCCCTGAGAGACTGTTTAACCATCTCCTACTGCTTAATTAGACTTCTAATTTGTACTCAAAGGAAATATAAAGCATTCAATTGCATGTTTAATGGACAGTATTATATAGGTTGTATCAATGCATTTCATATACTACTTAATTTTCTACCACAGGTTACCTTTACCCCCAAAATAAGCCCCCCCAAATCTGGGATGCATGTATTGAGCAGGGGATCTGATTTTCTGCCTAGGATAGAAGCCCCCTGCTTTGATTCCTCCTCGCCAGTATATTAGCTACTATATTACTCTACAGGAAACTAGAGGTGGTAACAATTGTCTCTTTTTAAATGGTCTCTGTGTTCCACTAATCAAGCTAACCTTTTTAATGGCAATTTTCCTGTCTGAGCTGCTCCTGGTCTCTCTCTTCCTATTTCACAAGCCTTGGAGACTCAACTTTTTTCAAAATTATTAATCTACCAAGGAAACTAGTTGTTAGAGTAGGAAACAGGAAAGGGAGCATGAGTCAGCTGAAAATTAGTCTCTGTCCCTATTCTATGCAGCCATAAATAACTCTGAAAGTCTTTTTTTCTTCATTCTGCCTTTCAAAAACAAGGTGCATATTATATTATGGGGCATGTTGTATGCAATAAAATATGATATCTGCTTTTATACCAATATATGTTGTTTGAGCACCATTTTGTTTCTCTACAAATAAACAGCAATGCATTCCAGCTCTGTTGCCATCCTGTTTTGTTTAATGGCAGGACAGATAGTCATAGTGAGAATTTTTCAATAAAAATACTAACCTTATAATAATAATAGGCAGAACATTACAGAACCATACAATATGGATAGAGGGACAACACAGCAAGTTCTTAGAAGGAATCAGCATGACTATCTTCTCCTTCTGTCCCCCAGTCTTTGCTCATTTCCAAAACAGTTTGGCTTCTCATTATGTCTATGGAAGAACTGAACAGAATACACCAGTGTTGGCTGGCATAACAAACTGGTATCTGCAAGCACTGGTCACCATGACTAACCTAACTTACTGTGTGAAAAGTTCGTGAGTATATAGGTTCGCCAGCTTCTTAACAATATGATCCTCAGTTCTATATGGCACTTGTTCACCACAGTCCTCTTCAGTATTTCAGGCCTTCTTAATTTCCCTTAAACAGGAACACTGCATCTTCCCTTGCCAGCAAAAAAGTGACATCTCTGTGCATTCCTCAGTGCCCCCATTGTGAAAGCTGAATAGTATTTCTATGCCAACCTCCTCTCTGCTTTTTTTGGCTCTTTAGTGATTCATTTCCATCACCAACTTGTCTTTTTAAGTTGACTTGCTTCTCCCCTGCTGGTTCCTAGCCTGAGGAAGGTGTAAGAATTCCAGAGTAGGGCAAGGCAAGTCACATGCGTACCATGTTGTGGGTAGCTCTTCCAAGCAGCCAGAACCCACCTTTCTCTGCAGTTACTCCTACATTACGTCACGAGATTTTTTTTCCAACAGGCAGAATCAAGTACCTGGAGAAACAATAGAACAGTCTGCAAAGTTGCTCAAAATGGGTCTCATACCATTATCCAATCTTAAAAAAGGAGAACTAGTTCATGAAAATTAGTACTAAGGATGAAAGATTCAAAAGCTACCAAGAGCTACAGACATTACACTTTTACTGGTGTATGCAATCGGAAACTGGTCTCTGTCCATAACAGAACAGAAGTTTGGCACAGACAGGTTTAAAAATGGTGGAACCCAGTCTAAAATGGTGGAACACACGCCTCCCCAGGGTGAATGTGTCTTC
>NW_017729031.1:84741451-84742469 GCF_001723915.1 Gavialis gangeticus
AAAGTTATCAAATTCCTCTCAGTATTCTCTTATCTGTACTGAATTGTCCCAGTTCTTTTCACTACTGATCTAAACTATACCACTTACACAAAACCATGTAACTTAGATCAATTCTGCCTTGGGCTTTTTGAATGTTTGTATCCAGCCACAGAAGGCTAGCAAGCTCAGATTCACATGCAGAGTTTAAGTGGAGCAGACGTGGGAAGAATTCACTAAACACAGGGAAAGAAAAAGCACTAAAAATTGTACAAAAGTAAACACTCAAAGAAGCAGAGGAGATGAATGCAAAAAACCCAAACATGCAGGTACTATGGAGAAAAGCCATGGGCATGAAAATTTTCCTGCATCTGTGTCATATGCATAGTTGTAGCAAGAAGAGTCATTAGGCAAAGCCAAATCTTGCAGACAAAAAAAAGCAAATAAAAGTGCTCTATACTTAGGAAGCAACCAGAACCTCAGAGGATGGGATTTTGCATGCATGTGATATTAGTGAAGTACAAAACTGCAAACCTGAATAGTTTGTCAAGCTCATACTAGCCCTTCATAGGCAAAACTAAGCACCCAAACAGAAACACTGCCAAGTTGATAGTGGGGCACCAGCGGATGTTTTATGTAATGTTGAGGAAGTTCTTTGCTTAAGGGAAGAATGTGAAGTTGCAAACAGAAAAAGCTAAGTGAAAACTATACAGTGACAAGCTTATTATAGAACTAGGACACTAAATTGTCTTTAGAATTTGGTTTGTAAGTATATACACTGAAATTCCAAGCAGTGCAGACATTGCAGAAGCCACAGCTTTTAGCTAAACAAATGTCTCCTTGCCAAAAAGGAGGCTTACTCCCAGTGGAAAGGAGGGGTCATCACTAAGGAGAACTATTCTACAGTTGCTCGGGGATGTAGGGGGATGGTTAGGAAGGCCAAGGCAGAGATGGAACAGGGGCTGGCTTCCCGGATTAAGGACAACAAGAAGTCCTTTTTTAAATACATAGGGAGTAGAAAGAAGGCCCCAGGAAATGTGGG
>NW_017729031.1:84742803-84753595 GCF_001723915.1 Gavialis gangeticus
AACCAGCTTCCAAGTGAGGTGGTGCAGGCTCCCACCCTGGGGGTTTTTAAGAGGAGGTTGGATGACCACCTTGTTGAGGTCATTTGACCCCAGTGCTCTTCCTGCCATGGCAGGGGGTCAAACTAGATGATCTGCGAAGGTCCCTTCCGACCCTATAAACTATGAAACTATGAAATGAGGTCTTGAGCCTAGAGATGCTAATTCTGGAATGATTTGTACAATAAAGGAAAGCAAAAGAATATAGCCAGAGCAGAGAACACATTATGACATGTGTGAATAAATCCCTTGGACACAGGGAAATCTATTTAAAATTGAAAAACGCAAGAGAAAATTGTGATTGATTGCCTTAGGGGTGGGTGACATTAGCAACTACTCAGGGCACCATGGTCAGGGGATGTGCATGCATACATGCACATGCAAGTGATTGCACAGCAGTGCTCTTCCTACCCTGCCTCCAGCTGTTGCTCAGTAATTGGTGGGGGAGGGGGAAAGAAGAGGCAGGGGTGGGCGGGGATGGGAAGTCTACCAATATGCAACTACTGAATAAACCTAGTATGGTGTAACAAGTGCTCATCCCAGGATGGTCCTAATGCCCCCTGGTGGCCACTCAGCCTTTTCTTCCTTGGGCTTCTCTGGGTAAACTCCCCTTTAATTTTGATAAAATGATACTTTTAGGAAAGGGAAGCTGCCCAAGGCTTCCCAAGCCTGATCTCATGCTTATGATCCCAGGTATCTGTGATCATTGCCTTAAGGGCTAATAACATAATTCCAATGTCCCCTTTACACCACATCCATGCCTCACAGATGGTACTCCTTTCTGTTGACAAGCCCCTCCTGGGCTACGAGCTGCTTGCCCCCCCTGGTCTCCAGCTATAACCTGTGGTCTTTGGCCCCTCTCTCTAGACCCTGTCCCCACTCCTAGGTCAGTTGAGACTCCTGGGCTCCCCTTGCCCTGCCCATCTCCAGCTGTGGCACTCCTTAGCTTTCAGCCTCTCTCTGAAGCCCCCTTTGGGCTCCCAGGCCCTGCTGACAACTGCCCCTCCTGGGTTACAGACCTCTGGCCCTAATCTCTGGGCTGTTTGGCCCCAATCCCTGGGCTACTGTGCCCTGCCTCTGCCCCTTTCCAGGCTACAGGCTCCCCTTCCCCTGTTCCCAGGCCTATCTCTTCCAAGGCCTTCCTTTCCAGGCTATGGGCTCACCTGTCCCTGTTCCTGGGCTCTGTGCTGCTTACCCCAGCTCTGTTACTAAGAGCAGCCCTACTGCCCAGATCTCTTCTCCCTCTGGCTCCCAGGGCTAAACTCCCTGAGCAGCTCAGGCCTTGGGCTTATATGCCTCAAGCCTGGCCCCCTTCTATTCAGGTGACTTTGTAGTTGGCTCCTCCCACACCTGCAGGCTGTTTCTCCATCAGCCTTTTCTCTCAAAGTGACAGGTATGCCAAGTGCCCTGTCACATATGGACATAACTCAACAAGATGCAAGCATTATATATAGCAAGGAGCTGAAATATTATGATATAATTATGAATGAAGAGACAGCTTTACTGTTAAAAGGATGGGGCTTGGGTATCATTCTAACAAAAATAATGCTATATGGGTAACAAGTCACAGTTGCCACCACTAATGAATGGTAAGATGCCCAGGCAGCCAGGGAAAAGCCTCTAAAAAGTCTTTAAAGAGCAGTGGGACTACTGAGTTGAGAAGAGTGTGCTTCATGTATAAAGGAAGTCAGGTCATAATATCTCTGTCATGGTGGCAAGGATTTTGGGGGTGTGATATCTTTTATGGGACCAACTGTATAGTTGAGAGAGATGTTACATGGCCCAAAAAAGGATATCACCCCCAAAAATCCTTGCGTCTTACATATTTTCTGAACTATCATAGCCGTAACATCACTCCAACATATGTCACTTAGACCAGAAATTTTAAAAAATATGTGTACTTCTACCCAGAATGATTCTAATGCCCAGAAAATCAGAAGGGTCATACATTGGTCAAACTTGATCACGAATGTCTGAGACTTGGTCAGCAGACATGGGTTATGGGGAAAAAAGCAAACCAGGTAGTAAAACAAGAGTTGGAAAATATATATTATTTGCAATGGACCTTGAAGCTAAGTAAGAATGAACTTTGCTATTACAAACACCACAGACTACTTTATTATTGTAAACTACCGTTTCAATGTCTGGGAGCAAGATGAACTGTCAGACAGTGGTGCATTACAGCAGGCAGGGTATCACAGACTCCAATTGTTTCAGACTGCAGATTCCAGTTTAGTTCCAATGTGTTTGAACAATCTACATGGAAATAAGAATTCCCTCAAATCACATCATTCCACATCACCTTTCATGAGGTGGCAACACTGAATCAACTGTTAAATTTGCTAAGATTTTATTAATGAAAGCTGCAAAAAGCAAAGCAAGCCATTCTTTTGTGGGAGTGTCTTGTCCACTCCAGACCTTTGACCATTCAAGTACAGCACTGGGTGTCAATTACAACCCATGTATTGTTACTTTTATTCCTGTATGACTACATCTGGCATCAGGGGAAGAATTACAGTATACGTAAAGGCCAAAGCCAACCATAACTGAAAAGCTACAGGCCACCCAGAATTAATGACATTGTCAGAATCATGTTGTTTCCTTCAAAAAAATCATGCACTTTGAAATAAACTCAAAGTATTGAACAGATACATCCTTATTCATATTATGTAGTGGTGGATGTCTGTATTTTACTGAAACTGGAAATAAATATGCCTACTACAAATACAAGACAAAAAAATGGACACGGAGAATGGTGAAATATGTACTCTTGAAGAGACTTAATCAATAGGGCATAGAAGGATTGCTGACTGGTGATGGACACATAGATATGTATGCAGACTCTCAAAGCACTACATTGCCAAGACTCCTGTCATCACAAGAAAGACTTACATTCAACCCAGCAAAACACTTGCAGCTTTGTAAAAGATCATGGCATGAAAGAACAATCTATCCAAACCCAGAGGAAAATAACTTGCTTCATAAGCAACTGACAAGTTAGATGAAGAATTAAAAAAGGGATAATGTTCTGTCTATCTGTAGATACAGATTTCTAAGAGGTGTAATAAAAAAGTTAACTATGTGATAAACTCATGGGATTTGCTTTTAATTTAGCTTTTTCAAAGAAAAGTGACAAAAGGGATGTCACAATAGGTAGTTCTCCAATGGAAGCTATGAAAATCTAATAGCGTATGTAGAGTAATATCTAGGAAGTTAGAGAATTCCCCTTCCAGGAAATGCTTGCTGAGACATGACTATACATGTGGAGAATGGAATAAAGCCTGAATGTTGCACTGTCTTGGTTCTTGTTCCTTTTATTGCTTGAACAACAAATAAGCTTCTCATTTTGTGACAATATGTAACTAAATCTTGTTCATTTCAGGGATAAATCTTGTTTCATTTCATTTTGTGACAATATGTAACTAAATCTTGTTTCATTTCTGCTTGTGACTCATCTGCATCTGGTCATTTGTTGCAGGAGAAAGGTCTTTTAAAAAGGCTCCAGCCTTGTCTGCACTAAGGTTTCAATAAATGATGTCCTGTGCTAGGGCAAGCTCTAGTGTACCTCACTCAGAACTGCTATGGTTAGTGATCTGCACCTTTCCAAGGGACCACTGAAGCTTCACCACTGCAAAGAGTGGCTGAGCCAGCTACCCCAAGGGGTTGCTTCAGTGTAGTTCCCCAATAGCAATGACTGGAGTAAGGTCTTAGAGAGGAGTTGTGCTCAATTCTGATGTTAAATGTTTGCCTGTGGTGCACAGTTTCAGCTCACCCTATCTTATAACTAGTACAATGAGGCTGAGCATGGAGCTTGCAGACTCGTAGCTGGACATGTGGACTATCCTAGTTCTTAGAGATCCTGGAGTCAGATCTGCACTGCACAGCATGTAGTTCATTTACTGTTTTAGCTCAGAAACCAAAATGGAGTGGCCCAGATAGCCAAGGACTACAGACCAATGGGACCCTGACTCCTCTTGCTGTCCTTTAATTGCTAGGTACCTCAACAACCTGCAACCATCATCCAACAGTTACCTCAGCAGCCACCTCTCATCACACAGATCCCTTCTCCCCAGCCACTGCCTGCCCCCCGCTCTGGAAGCATTAAAGAAGGTAAGTCTCTCCCCAGTCTGCGTGCTGGGTTCGTTAAATGATCCAAGATCACTGGGAGCTCAAGAAAGTAGTATAACTATGGTGACTTGAGACAATGTTCAAATTACCCTATTGCATACCATAACTAGGCTGTCAGTGAAGTTCTGGGATTGCAGACCACAGTCTCTTGTGCCATCTCAAAGAGGAGCTTTAGAGTAATTCAAATCACTACAGCCCATTCTCTCTTCCAAAATGAAAGGAAGTACACATTCGGCAAGAAGATAAGCTGCCGAGAAGTTTGGGATTAACAGAAGAGCCTAAGGGATAATACTTGATAATATTAATGTGAACACTTGGGCCAGATTCTGTTCCACCCATTAGGCACTTAAGTGGACTTAAACACCTAAGGGTGATTCTATCCCACTCTGCCCAATTCTTTAAATCCCTCTTAATGAATCTTCTTTTGTATAAACTGCCATTTTACCCTAAGATCGCTACAATAGAATCTAGTCTTTGCAGCTCAAGCTTCTACACAAATATTTCCAATATGAATTAATAGTTAAAAACAAAAAAAAACCCTATCAGTTCCCCTTAGCATAACATAAACTTTCATTTTATCTCATGCATGAATGTCATGAAGTTAGGAACAGGACTCGGGAGAGGTGGAAGTGCTACTCTGAATGCAGCACTGTGCCAACAAACAAAATCCTCCTGCATTTCTAAATGTAAATGAACAAAGAAATGAAGGAGCAACACCACTGCATGGGCATTCACGGCTTAGTTTATTGGGATCAATTTATTTTTTCAAACAAAATGACATGACCAAGTTCATAATGGACTCCCTGTTGATGTAGTTACATCAGGCTCTACACATGCAATTGAATGGGGGAAAAAACTACAAAAAACTTGTTGCTACAATTATGATTGCAATTAAATTAGTTTTGTTAGGTAGGTACTATGAAGATCCAACCAAAGTTAGTGTATACAACTGAATACTTATCATATCTACATGGAATGGAATCTCAATGTGGCTATTTAACAACCTTAAATATGGGGAAAGTGTTCAAGCATTTCAGGTGGTTAAGATATTCACATTTCCTTTTCCTTCCCTCTATCTCTGCAAGTGTCCTCTAAAAAGTGTGATTATTTTCTAATGACTGAAGTGCTTGGTGTTCAAAAATGTGTCCCTTTGAAGCCAACCTGTGAGGAGATAATGCTCATTTTCATGATATGGTTGAATGTCTCAGAAGCAAACTTCTACTGGAGCTATGTGTCACTCAGTGGCTTGGGCTTCAGGAATAGACACGGATTAGTTTAGTGGTTTTTTGTTTTATTTTTTAGGGGTTCTTACTAGAGCCCTGGAAAGAGATTTAAATCTGTAAAACTGGCAAGTCTTTGGCTTACATGTGAACTATGTCTAGAACCCAAAAGTGTTCATTTGTTCTTGCAAAGTACTCATAGAAATTTCCTGTAGACTATTTTATCTGCCTCCATTCCCACAAAATTAAATGGGCCACACAGTTGGTGGCATGTTCTGAATAGGAGGTTGGGTTTTGAGGATGTCACATAATGGAAATTTCATCGTATCCTTTCACATCCCCGTTGGCTGCTTCTTTGTCATGTAAGCAGGAAGGTTAGCCCAGCCCAGCAGAAACTGTTTCATTTGGCTTCTCAAACTGAATCTGAACTGAACTCTCTGGTCTAACTGGGAAAATAAAATTCAGGACACAATCTGCCCATAACTGCAGGTAGTGGCCTACTATGCCGTTATCTCCTCCAATCTCTCTGGATTTTGAGAACATTTTCAGTTTTACTTTTCGTTACTGGTGTACACAGTAATGTATCCATGCACTGATGGTCCAGATGGCATTAATCCAGTGATGCAGAAGTTTGAATGCAGGTTTGTAATATGTTTCAGTCACAGAAAGACCAAGAATTTGTACATGTACCTTACAAATAAGGGTCTACCCAGCTCGAGGAGGGGGCCGACAAATTTTGTGGGCAAATCGTGAGGCCAGCTGCCATTTTCGAGGGCTTATCATGGTGACGCCCCCCCCCATGCCTCTGGTTGGCCGTGGGGCCCAACTGACCCTGCCACCCACTGCTGATTAGTTGAGAGGGCTGCCCATCATATGGCCCCATCCCTTCCTGCTGTCTGGAGAAGGATGGAGCCACGTGACAGGCAGCCCTCTCAACCAATCAGTGGTGAGAGGAAAGGGTGGCAGCCCTTTGTGCTGGCAGTTCCTCTCCTCTCTTCCACCCAGCAGACCACAATGGCTGGAAGGACAGCTGGCTCCCACTAGGGAGCCAGCATTTTACTTTTAGTAATTCTTTTTTGGGGGGTGGGGAGAGGGTTCTGTGGTTTTTGCAGAAATCGCCTGATTTCATGACTTTTGTGAAATCTGCACAATTGTGATTTGGGTAGGTCCCTACTTATAAAACTCTCAGGTCTGCCAGTCTATTCAAACAGCTTCCACATAAACACCTGGAGTGCCTTGGGCCCTGCATATACAGAGTTTTGGTTGGTTTGGATCTGTATCTTGGGAATCTGCCCCCACTGGAAACTGTCTGAGGTATACACCATGTCTATTTGAGGTATACACCATGTATAGTGTAATAAAGTGTCAACTGAGATTAGCACGAGATAGACTTGGTTTGCAGTTCCCCAGCAGCCTATCACTGACCCTACCCAGAGCTGCAAGTTGGTAACAAAATCTGAAAGCAGAGAAGGGTCTTTCATTTTAGGAAGCCCTGAGGGTTTCGCTGAAGAAGAAAGAAGATAAAGCCAAGCTGGCCTGGGAGCCTGCATACGGTTTGAGCCTCAAACATTCTCATAAGTAACTGGCACAAAGGACAATCTTTGGCCAAACAGGTGGAAGTATATTTGGACACTGCTGAGTATGAAAGGCCTTTTCAAAAGCCCCTGTGAACTGCTTTAATGAATTTAAGAGCCCCTGGCACCTCCTACTGAAGGACATAACACAATGACATGCCCTTTGCTCTCTGCCTCTTACTGACAATGATGTTACTTTCCCCAGACATGGTGGAAATGATGCTAATGCAGAATGCTCAGATGCACCAGATCATTATGCAGAACATGATGCTGAAAGCTCTGCCGCCGGTGGCATTCTCCCAGCCCACTGGGACCAGTGCTCCTGCTCTTCCGCACACTCAGCAGGTAATGACACTTATAGTTGCAAAGGGTCTTCTTGCTCAGGCAGCAACTGATGCCTCCAAACTGTGTAGCAGATCTAAGTGTATAGGCCAACATTCGAGAGATACAAATGGATGAGAGACACTAGGGATGCCTGGGCCTACATGCATCTTCTTAATGAAATTGCATTATGGATTCCTAAGTTTTGTGGCTACCTTGTACCCTTTAGATTCTGCAGAGTGGCACTGAACTACCCCAGTCATGTTTACTGGATCTCTCCTATGTGAAAGAGGGATGTGGCCGCTAAATTATTCCTTACTAGAACACGTGCCATGCTCCCTCCAATATACAGCTTGCCAGCAATACGATCCAGTGTCATGACCTACCTCCTCCTCCTTATCAAATATTTATCAGATGGAGGAGACTGTGTTTAGCAAAGCATAGGGAAATAACAGGAAACTTCTTGAGTATCCATGTAGGGCTGGGCATAATCCAGCTCTATGAACATAGCTGGATTGTTTGCCTGAACTAGAAACAAAAAAGTCAGGGAAGAACTCATTTCCCAAGTGCCCACTCCACAAGTCTTAAAATGTGCTCGGGGTCCCTGATTCTGACCAAAGGTGGGAAGTCTTTGGTAGATGTAAGTGCATTTATAGTAGACACAGAAATATTTCCACAGATCTTCAGTTCCCTCGACATTTATTTTTAGAAAACCCATAATTTAGTCACGTTGAACCTGGTACTGTAAGGTGGACTGCAGCTGAAGTACCCAGTGTTATAATGGTGACTGGTCAGGATCAGAGTTGCCTTAAGCCAGGTGGTGCACACGCATATGGGAAGAGACAGTGTAGCATTTTCAAAAGAAACTGAGTGACTTAGAACCATTCATTTCATTGAAGGTCAGAGGGTATTAGGCAGCTAATGGCCAGAGTTTTTTAAGACATCTAGGTCCCACACATTTTCAAAAGCACCTTAGATATCCAATTCCCACTGAGAAGCAGAATATTTTCCACACCAGTGTTCTGAGAGAGCTGCTGAGTACTGGAGGATCTTTCACGGACACCTGCATTTGAAACACTCACTTGGTAATATCTTCCTTAGAGGCAGGCATAATAAAGGATGCAAGAAACTCATATTCATTGATTTCAAAAGAAACACAATACTACTGCATACCTGATCACCTTGGCCTGAGGGATCTATTACTTTCTCCACCTGTTCAGCCCACATGTCTACAGACATAATAAAAGTGTTCAAGAACAGCTGTTGGCTTTCATATTTCAGGGCACTGAAAGCTCTAAGGAAGCCAACTTCAGTCACTGCCAACTGGGAAGCATATCACTCTTGAGAGGTCATTAATCTCTTACACTACAACTGTTCTAGGTCAGATTTGTTGTGGAGATATTTCAGGATGCTGTTTGTCCTGTAGTTCAGAGCTGTGTCCAGCTTTACTCCGGACATGGGAGAAACAGTTCTCCCCCTTATAGTAAAACCTGTGCTCAGAGTAGAAGAGAAAAACCAAAGCATTCAGAGGATGCTGCAGCATGGTTAGATAGGGGAGCAATGTGTTAAGAGCACCCCAGCACTGCAGGATAGACTCACTCTGACTCTGCACATACTATTTGACCTTCACTGTATCCTCCTCAGACTTTGGTGCCTATAACCTAGGATTTCAGTCACTGCATATTTGTGTCTTCACCCTGCTAATTTCTAGCTCTTAGAAAGCTACAGGAGGGAAATCATGGCTATGAGAAGGGCAATAGACTCATTTGCAGCTAAATAAAATGAAATAGTGACATCTCCAAACTGCTCAGGATCTTGCACCTAAAAGGGACAGTATCAAAAGAACAAACACACCAGATCCCTTGCTCTTTAAGTTCTCCTGAGATGCTGATTTGTCCTTGTCCTCCCCCCTCCCCACATTTTTCTGGGATGGGGAGGTGAAATACATTGTTGGCAATGGGTACTGCATGCTTCTGAATATCGGCATGGGATTTAGAGTCACCAGTGGTTCGCTAGAATTATAATATCATAGTCACCTGGACCTCGAGCCCAGGCCAGGGAAGTGTCCCGAAAGAGCACTCCATGCTAGCACTCAGTCAGTCCAGAACAGGCCCTCATGTTCTCTCCTCCTCTGAGGAGCAAAAATTTAACAGAACCATTATTTTTGTCTCTAAATTGAGGATCCACAGTTTGCTGCTCCAATTGTTGTGAGAGCTGAAAGGCCGAGGCCCTCAACAGTACATCACCATCACCACTACTCTCCACAAGCAATGCACTCCATTCCTGCACAGCTGCCACCTGCTGGCTACTCTGTTTGGCCCCCTGGGATGCCATCCAATCTCTGGGGACAGACTGGAGGATTCCCACCTACTGTGCATCATATGACTGCTCCGGCTAGTACACTTCCAGCATTACAAATGTAAGTAAAGGAGCTGCCAGGCTAGTAGCTGTTCTAGTCCCCCTTGTCCAGCAGATGTGGGGTGGCTCACTGGGCTCACATATGACTGAGTTGAAAAATAGAAGCCCTGTGCTGATTCTTACTTTTGGTCTCTGCCCAGGTTATTTTCTTTACTCTAATTTTTGTGCTTCACAAACAGGGTTTAAGTGATAGCCAGAATTTTGTGGTGATTTGAGGTGTTGTATGAACCAGTCTGGCTAAGTATTCAGTCATCACTGATCATCACTGATCCATGGCAGTATCAGACAAATGCTGCAGACAAGACATTGGAGACAGTAATTGATGCAATGCAGCCCTTTTCTGCTTGGCTGAGAATTGCCAAGTTGGCTCCAGTTAGCAATTGTTTTTGGTGAAAAGTAGCAAGTATGTTTTTCTCCTGGTTCATGGGACTCCATGAGAACCCAAGAGAAACCATTGAAAGCCAAGAGAGTGCAAGGGATGGACCTGGGCAGATCTAGTATTATGAAAAAGGAGGGGATCAGATGGTGTGGTGCATCACCACATATAACACAACACATCTTTTGTCCCCAGTTAAAAAGAAACTAGAAGCTTTACTAATAAGGTAGGGCCCTAGGGCTACATTATTCAGTTTAAGATCAAAGCAAATGAAAAAAAATACTGGAATGTGCAGTAATTTGATATACCATATATTACATATAAAAACACAATGAACTAGGCAAAATAATTGAAAGATGTTGTTTCATTAGTCCTATAGTCATTAAAATTAAATCTGTATCTCTTTTTAAGATTCAGAAACAAAATCTAGCTTCTTGAACATCTTGACAGCGCATCCAGTGCCTCACTGAAAATTATTCCCACATCTGAGTTCATGTTCACCTGAGTTAACATTTTCATACCTGAGTTAATGCTTCTAGCCAGAGTGAAAAACAGTCTATAGGGCTGTGAAAAAGAAGCCATATTACCAGGAGCAGCTAATACCAGAATTGCAGAACAAAGGATGGTTCATTTGGGTCATTTTCAACCTGGAGGGATGTGGGCAGTGGAGTTCCGCAGGGCTCGGTCCTCGGGCCCACACTGTTCAACATCTTCATTGG
>NW_017729031.1:84758595-84766595 GCF_001723915.1 Gavialis gangeticus
CAGCTCTGGTCAGGCTGCAGCTGGAGTACTGCGTCCAGTTCTGGGCTCCGCACTTCAGGAGGGATGTGGACAACATGGAGGGGGTCCAGAGGAGGGCCACTCGCATGATCAGGGGGCAGCAGGGCAGGCCCTACGAGGAGAGGCTTTGGGACCTGAACCTGTTCAGCCTCCACAAGAGAAGGCTGAGGGGGGATCTAGTGGCCTGTTACAAACTAGTCAGAGGGGACCAGCAGGCATTGGAGGAGTCCCTGTTTCCCCGAGCACTACCAAGAGTGACTAGAAATAACGGTCACAAGCTGGCAGAGGTTAAATTCAGATTAGACATCAGGAGGCGCTACTTCACTGTCAGGGTGGCTAGGATCTAGAACTTCCAAGCAAAATGGTGCTGGCTCCTAATCTGGGGGTCTTTAAAACAAGGCTAGACAATCACCTTGCTGGGGTCATTTGACCCCAGTACTCTTTCCTGCCATGGCAGGGGGTCGGACTTGATCTGCTCGGGTCCCTTCCAACCCTACTATGAAACTGTGAATTAGTGGAACCACTGAAGGCCATAAAAAAGGAGAGAGGGTTGTTGTTAGCACTTGTAGAATTAACATTTTAGAAGGAATCAGGTAGATTATCATAAGCCATGAAATCAAGTAACTCGTTCACTGATGCCTGAATAGAAATACTACTCCTACTGTCAGGTAGTTGGTTTTAAAGTTTGGTTGGACCAGGAATCAAAGGTGGGGTGGTGGTGGTGGTGCAACTGTACCACTGCAACCCCCCTCTCCCCTCCCTCCCTGCCCCAAATATGCCCCTGGGTATAGACAAACACACATTGAGCAAGAAAGAAGGAAAGGACCACACATTAGGTCTTCTACACGAATTGGCTCTATGCTTATTTATGCCTCATGGTAAATGGAAGCTAAACCATGGTAAATTGCTCACAGGAAAAGAAGGCTGGACTACTAGTTTTCATTTGCCATGGAGAAAGTGTGAACTTGAGCAGCTACCACAAAGCAGCTGACGCACAGTAGAGCTCCACTCCCTCAACTCTCTCTGATTTGTTCTGTTTGCTTCCTAAGACATTCTACTTTAAATCACACCTGTGTTAACATTGCTATAGGCTGCTAGATTGTTTTCCCAGCCTGGATTATGCCTGCTCATCACCTTCAGGGCTATCCACTCAGTGCTACCTCAGCACCCAAGTAATGGAGAGGAGACTCTGTTGTAGTAGACATCATGTTTTGTATCCCTACAATGCTGTAGAAACATTCACCAATCAAACATTTGTAAACCAGACTGGTCACTAAGTAAAATATTTATTAAAAAGCAAAAAGAAGTTATTCCAGGAATGAAGATGAGTCATTGTCATAAGCTCATGCCTGTAATTTGCTTTTCTTTTTCCAAGTGTAGGAACCAATGGACTTCTCCCCAGGCTGCCCCCGGGTTTGTAGACCCCTCAGGCCCATAGCAAAGGTAACCAACCGGCTCTTTCCCAGTACACCTCCGTCCTATGTACTCCATTCTGTTTCATCTTCTCCTTACCAGATACTGCCAATGGCAGCACATTCTACTGGGGCACTTTATGGTTGTAAATAAATCTCCTCTGGGGACTAGGTTTTAAATTAAGGTATAGACAACCCAGTTATCCCTCAGCCTGGACATTGTTAGCCAGCTAGTTCCTTATGAATGTCTTAATAGGACCTTGTGGGGAACTTCAATTGGGAGCTGAGTGCAGAGAGGGCAGTGCCTTCCCATATCAGCTGAGGAAGTGGGTATCAAGGCATACAGCTGGTTGTGAGATCAGTGGATTAGCATGTTGAGGTTAACACGCAACAAACACCACAGGTAGATTCTGGCCCCAGAGATGAAGTTTTTGTAGTGTGGAGTTGTCATAGCAAGTGGATCTCAGTTGAACAAAATCTTTGCTTCTGTGCCACTTCTCATATACTACATTCTCTTTGTAAACAGAAGTGCAACGTGGAGGAAGCTGCATCCCCAAACTTAGAACAAAAGGATGGTGTAGCAGGGCACTCTGGTACACCTGCCACTTAAAGGGGAGAAGCTGCCTTAGCAGCTTCCAGGTGACATGGGGGCTGATTTGGAGGCTCACCTGACCAAAAGAGGACCGGGCTGGGGCAAGATAAGATCAGTGCTTGGGCTGGTGAGGTAGTCTAGCCCTGAGAGCCTGAGGAGTGAGTTCTCTGCAGCAGAGAAGAAGGGCCCCTGAAAGACCAAGGTAGGCAGGGGAAACAGAGCAACCCTGCAGGCTGGAAACAAAAGACTATTACCCCAGGCAAAGAAGAAAGGTTGTTATTGCAGGGAAGTGGCCTTTGTTTTATGTTGATACCAATGTTTGAGGTGCAAGCCTGAGCCTGATGGGGGCTATAGGACCCTGCAGGGGCACAGGCAGGCTGAGAGGGCCTACGTAGCATAAGGGGTGGATTGAGACTAGTGGGATCTGTGACTAACTATTGACCAGTGGTCCCCAACCTTTGGTGGCCCATGGACAACAACAGTTAGCAAGTGATGCACTGCAGATAAAACCATGCCTTGTTCTCTCAGTTAACTTCTCTTTTAAGGTATTTCTTCCTTGTGGTTGTGGGTAATGTTGGAGGATTTGGAGGCAACACATTATTTGCAAACCATGGCTTAGAGACCACTGTCACAGACAGAGCTAAGCCCTATGTGATGCAGAGCATTTTCAGCTCCCACAGCTGCTGATACAAGTGGTAGGGCTCACTACCTCCCAGGTTTTAGCCTATAGGGATTTGGCCAGAGATTTTTAAAAGCCTTTCCCCTCTTTGCAGTTAAGGGTCCAGTGCTCCTATGCACTCTGAACTATCCCTTAATAATTACAAGAAGCTCAGGCTACTGGTTATTTCCATACACATGAAAGCTATTTTTTGTCTCTTGCAGGTGACTCATGATGGTACCTGACCCCCACAGAAGTTGGCCAGCATTTCACTGGAGTAAATGTTCTTTAGGATTCTTTCTTTAAAATCTGGCAGATGGGCAACCTGATGTAGAAATAGCTACATCCCACTGGTGAAAGAAAAAGAAACTATGGAAATGCAAAAATAATCTATGGAAATGCAAAAAACTTAACATGTACCTTTGGTCAGCTCACAGTGTCCACTGTCTAATCTCACAGTGTTCATCTGTCTAATCCGTCTCCTCAGCCTATCACGCCTACCACTGAGCAGCTACAAATAGTCACCACTTTTGGAAGAAAATTTCAAAATGTTTTCTTCTGCTCCCCACTACATGGAATTTCCACCCATCCCCTCACTCAAATTCTGTAAGCCTAAATTATCGAGACAGTTCTGGGTCACCAACAGAATTAAAAATCCAGAAACTCCTAATCCACCATGATTAGAATCAGGTGAATTGTTGTCTAAAAGGGTGCCATATCTTTCTTTCAAAGTTCAATTGAGGGAAATGCCCATTAGAATACAGAGAGTGGCCCTGCCTGTTAGGGAAAGGACACTGCAAATACAGCACAGAATTAAAAAGGAGACCTAATACACCCTGTTCTTTGTATCTTAAGTATCCTCAAGTTAAAGCACCCTCCTTTCAGGTTTCCCTGCTTTACACTCAGCACTCCAGCAGAGGGTAGACAGACACCAAAGTAGCAGCAGTCTTGTAACTTTTAACATAATGGCAAGCAGATGAAATGCTTTAAGAAGCAGCCCTTTTAGTGAAGGAGAGGCTTTCACCTGCTTCTGCTCCCACTATCTCCCATTCTCATGTTGACAAAGGGAGTAGAGCTGGGGAAAAGGGACTGGCATTCCCTATTATTCTTCCTTAATGTAAGAACACAGGATTTTCATAATATCCAGTTACAGATAGTGAATAGGTTTTTTTCAGTCCACATTTTATTGTGGGCCTTCCATTTCCTTAGCAAAACTGCATACACCTACACACCTTGTGTCCTTTTATTCTTCTTCTGAATCAGCGGTTCTCAACTTTTTTGGATTCAAAGCACCCCTCACCGGACTTGAGGCACCACTTTGTAAACTTTTGTCAACTGCCTGGCACCCAATATTCCAATATTATAAAAGCCTAAGGCTGGCTGGCTGGCTGGCTGTAATGATTTATTTGCATTCTGATTGCCTGACAAACAGCCAATCAGAGCGTGAAGAAGCATTCTGACAGAAGGCAGCCCACCGCCATGACGGTGGGGACACAGGAGATGGAGTGCGGGGATGAGGCCCCTGCCCCAGTCCCTGGAGGTGGTGGCAACAGAGTGGATAGAAGAGGGGGCGAGGCCAGGGGAAGTGGGCCCGGACCCCAAGCAGCAGGAGGGAAGGGGGAGCAGGCCCAGGGCTCCGTCTCCACCCGCATTCGTGATGGGCAATGGGCTAGTATATAAATATATATCAAATAAGTTTTTGACATTGGGTGCCACACAGTTCACAAAAGTTTACAAAGTGGTGCCTCAAGTCCGGTGGGGGGTGCCTTGAATCCAAAGAAGTTGAGAACCGCTGATTTAGAAGAAAAATACAATATAAATATAGAATAGAAAATAGAAAATATATATAGTGCTTACCTTCTTAAATGGGGGCTGGGGGATTGTCCAGGCAGGTACAAGCCTAAACTGGGTTTATCAGCTTAGTTTATCTCCTCACACTTTGTAGCACCCTTCAAAGGATTTGGCAACACCCCAGCATGCCCCAGGATCTTAGTTGCAAATCACTTTTCTAAGCTATAGACTTGCTGCAGTCTCCCCTTCAAAGTCACTTCCTTGCAGTTCAAATTATCTGCCTCAAGAGGGCTGTGAGCCTCAATTCCTCATAACTAGGCTATATAATTAGTGCCACCCTGTGTTTCTTCTGTGACAATATTATGGAAATAACATAAATCAAGCAAGCTTTCATGTGCATTACATTATTTCACAAACTTTTCTTCATATATTCCTCATATAATTCAGGGTCAAGTTCTTGTAATTTTTTTTTCTGGAGTATTCAGGAAGATACTCTATTACGCTTTGTACCTGTCCAAACTTAAGTGTTCTTCAATCAGATTTTGGAAGTTCCTTCCTCCCTTTCTTTTCCATTAATCTGAGATGCCAAGTTGTATTCCAAGTCCCTCCTGTCCCTATTTTTTCATTGTGTTCTCAGATACTCTTGAAGAATGTGTTTCTTAAGTTATACCATTTTCATTTGTCAATTTGTGTTCACTGCAAAAAAAACAAATACTTCCTTTAAAACACCTTCCCATTTGTTTTTCTTGACTTGTCTTATCTTTCATTTATGTTGGAGCAATCTGGAAGGGCCGGGTTTGAGGTTATCTCATTTAGCATTCCAACATCATTCTTGCTACAATGTTTGAGTATGCCACTGAAATCAAAATTGAATATCAAGGCATAGTTGGCAAAGTATGGATAGAAATCCTTCTGGCTTGAGACAAAGGGATATGCTCTACAAGATGACAATTTAAGTAACTGGATTTATCCAGAGTGGTTCTGAAGAGATAGTGGAGGTAAATTGCCCCTGATTTGGAAGCATATTCAGTTCAGCATCCCTAGAACTACATTAAAGGATTAAGCAGCTAAATTTGGTGTTGTTAAAGAGATCTACATAACTTGGGAAGAAAAAGGATTCTAAATTGTATTAGGGACCATATTTTCCCATGTATTTTAGGTACAAAATAAGTTAGTTAAGTGCACAATTGTCAGTTTGTTGTAAAATTCAGCTTTTTTTTTATTTTGAAAAAGCAATTCCAGGTAGGCAAGTAGATAGAAATCAAGTTGCAGCTCTAGAGAAATCCCTCATTTACCTAGGCATCAGCACAGTGGCTTTCCAGTTACAAGCATCTCTTCCTTTCCACCATCTTTACAATTTCCATTAAAATTCCTAACACTACAATCATAGCAAAATTAGTTTGTTATTATCTGTTCAAGCAAAGGAAGAAGAATGAGCAGACCCATCAGTTTTCCCACATGAAACAGCAGTTTGCATATTCTGAATGTTATGGAAGCACTGGAAAAGATTTTCTTATATTATATACCCATTTTGATCCCCAGTTTCTGGATCCCGGGTTTTTTGTATATACATTGCTGGTATGTATAAACAACTATGCACTCCCAGCACTGCTCCTTTCCTAGCACTACCTCACTCTTCTTGTGGATGGTACCACACTCAGCTGAATGAAATGGACTACCAGCTATTTCAAGTATGCTCAGATACCTCCTTTTCTAACCAGATGCAAACAGATGGCTATCATACACAAAGGACTCCAGATGACCAATCAGTTCTGTTCTACATACCACACAGCCTAGTTTGACAAACTGTATTTCATTCTGTCTGAGAAACTGAGGAACCACCTTATCAGTGTTTTATACAGCAAACAGGAACAGATCAACCTCAGGCTTGCAGAACTAACAAATAACATACAGAACCACTCTAACATAACAGCCATTTACCAAGAGGAGATCTCTGCATTCAGCCAAACGAATCTTATCACAAACACTTTCACTCCCTCACAGAAGATGAAAGAAGCAAGTGCTACATAAATAAGACTATATAATTAACATGGTGACAGAGTGGGGTAAACTACCTGGGACATAAGTTTATCACTCTATTCACATATTTCTCTAGATATGTGTTTTCCAAATCACTTCTGTCTTCAGGACTGAGGACAGCCTATATCCCAGCCCAGAAAGAGCTAATACTACACCCATAAGTCTGTTTAGGGCACAGTTTAATTCCTTAAATACTGAGTCACATAAACAACAGTATTCCTCTAACGAGATCAGACTGTTAGAGCCCAGAGGCCTCCCTCTTGCATCTCTTTTCTTTACTCCAAGATCAACCACCCTTATTTTCCATGAAGTCTTCCTTCACCTGAGCTATCTCAAACCTTAGAACTCATCTGACTCCCTGCCCAGGTGGACCTGAAAATTAAGCCATGCTAGTTTATCTCAGGCCCTCTGGACCAAAAAGTGGCAGACAATCCAGCTATAGTAATGTTCTACAAAAGACAAGTGGCATCATGCATACAGTATTTTTTCAGATTTGATGGAACAAAATCATAAGGTAGAAATTGCCTCAGCGCTCCAAGCTTATGCATCACTGGTATAAAATGAAGTTGTAAACATGTCAAGCATCATTGCAGCAGGTTATACATACATTTGGTGAACCACCATCCTTGTGGAAAGAGCTGCTGAAGAGACCAGAATTGCTCTGGAATAAAGTGCTCATCCTGTTGCTTAGGGTGATCCAACTACAGCCAATACTGGCACTATAGTTATCCAGATTACACTGAATGAACTGCTAATTTAGAAGATGTCCCTGGGATTCTTTTCAGTGTACCTCCCTGAAGGCTGCACACTGCCCTGGCTGCTGGAGGACAATGTTTCCCAATAGTAGAATATGCTGTTGTGATAGTCAGATAGGTGACCGCCCCCCGCCCCCCAATAGAACCACTGACTTTCCCCAAAAGAGCAGAATTATCTTACACTGTTTTAAAGCAGATACAGATGAAGGAAATGAATCAATCAGTAACTGAAAAATCAAGCACCACATGCATATAGACAACACAACAGACCTCAGCTTTGATGAAACTGTCATAATTGTACTGACCTGGGCACATCCTGGGAACTGCAATTGGTTCCTGGTTTCCCACTGGCTCTGGAGGAAGTGATTTGGACCCATGTGCCAGCTGTTCTGCCCCTTTTCTGCAAAGGCTGTTCCATTTTGCCCTGCTATGAGCAATACTGGAAGCCAGAGGGGAGGGGCTTGCAGGTTCTGTACTGACCCAAAAGTAACCTAAGAATGGCAGACACTTTACTACGTCCCAGAGACTTAACAGAAACACTGACCTTATGACTGCAGCTTTGAACAGCAATGAAATTCTTCATTGCCACAGAGAGAAACAAATATGGCTTGTGTGTATCCAAGTAACAAGAATCCTTTATCTCCTCTTCCCTTGGTGCCTGAGCCAACACATCCTGCAGTCAGTGGGACCCCTTCTGACTTCAGCAATTTCATAGTTTCATAGTTTCATAGATT
>NW_017729031.1:84769598-84769957 GCF_001723915.1 Gavialis gangeticus
CCTGGGGGGCTTCCGCCGCTCTCCGCCTAGCAGCTCTAGAATAAACCCACCCCACAACATTTGCACATATAGACACACCCAGTGCCTCTCAATAAACAGTGTTTATATAGAGTATAGTCTAAATCAGAGGTGGTCAATTATCTGGGCTTGGGAACCACATATGAAGTTCTGATGAGTTGTTGAGGCCGTGTCACCCCTCCCCCCCCGCCAACCCCACCACACCACAGTTACTTATGTGGGATGGGGCCATGGGCAGGGAGCAATGTTCAGAAGCAGAACAGGTGGGTAAGGCTGGGATCACGGGGCAGGGTTGTGGGACGGTGACAGCATGCTGTGATCTGCTGCCTGCATGTCCCTGC
>NW_017729031.1:84774957-84791550 GCF_001723915.1 Gavialis gangeticus
CTGGGCGGGGAGCGGAGTCGGGGGGGTTGAAGCAGGTGGGTAAGGCTGGGATCACGGGGCAGGGTTGTGGGACGGTGACAGCATGCTGTGATCTGCTGCCTGCATGTCCCTGCCCTGTGGGGGATGTATGAGGGGTGTGGGGGGGCTGCCTGGGTGCTAGGTCCTGGGAGCTGGATGGGGGAGAAAAGAGGGGGAGCATACAGCTGAGCTCATCTGGGTGCTGTGGTCCATGCCTGCCCCTGTGGCACTCCACATGGGGTGGAGCCCTACCCAGGGCAGCCCGCGCCATATTCCTGCCCATGCTTGCTGGCCTGGATCCAGCCAGAGCACACAGTTTACTGGAAGGGCTGCTCCTGGTGTATCTGCAGCTGCCTGGGTGCTGTTCAGCTCCTCTCCCTCCAGCTGTGGCTCATCCTGCCATATTGCGCCCACCCCTGGTCTAAATAGTTCATAAAGACAGTAGTCTGTGTTTATTTGCTATATAGCAATTTAGCAGTTTGATTATGATAGATGTTGATTTACATACTGGTAAGGTGGTAAAGGGCTTTATTTTGTTCTGCCCTTAAACTTCTATATTCTTAGATAAGAAAACATACTTACTTGTTTTGGGTAAACAAAACTTCTAAGGATACAATTTAATTCCCATATGTCATTTATGAGAGGACACATTGGCAAGAGCATCAACAAATTTGGTAAAAGAGTCAACAGATTTGCTTCACTCTTTAAAGGTCTCTGCATGCAATTTGTCTTATCTTTTTAGTGTAGCAATCCATTTGATTTAATGGCATGCTAAAAATTGCAGAGGCAGTGAAGGCTTGCTACCGTGTTATTCACAGGGGGAGGGAGCTTTGCAATTTAGGCATCAGGCCTATGCTCCAAAGCAGAATGACATCCAAAACACTGGCAGCTGTGTATGGCTTCTGAGGAAAGGGAACACTGGGACGGGACCCTTGGGAGAGGAGCAAGCAGTCTGTTCTTCCCCAGAGAAAGGTATCTGTGAAGTTATCACCTAATTGCTGGAAAGGCTTCTTTGTTTTTATGAGCTAGCTGAGTGCTAAGCAGAAACCAAACTGGTATAAATCCCACTCACTCGAGATACAAGCATGGGAAATATTTATACACCAAACATTTGTTTGTCCACATCAGGCACAAAATATGCATGATGGGACATGTTTGTGTTTGCAGTTTCCCTCTGCAAATCACATCACATTGGCACTAGGTACTTGAAAGGAGTTAGGCCCTTGGCTTGGTGTAGCTTTGTCACAGGGTCATAACTGATATCAATGTGTGTTGACTCAGCCGTCTACTGCCCCTCCCCTCTGACTGCTGTATCTTGTGGAGCGTAACAGTGAGCAGAGATACTCTTCCCTCTGGGCACAGAAGACAGTGAAAACCATACTATAGACAGCAATTGCTGCAGTCATGAACTCTACTGATGTTCAGGACACGAAGGTGGCCATCGTTGGCGGGGGTTTGGTAAGAAATGCACCCTTGTCTCAGTTATGGTTGTATTCTTTTTCCTGGCCATGCGGGGTGAAGGTGTGGTGCTTTTCATACAAACAGTCTTATTTTTACCAAGGAATAAAAACAGGAAGAGGTGTAACAGAAGCAGCTTTGTTTTGGTTGTACATATCGTCAATTTTGGCTTGCCCTTAAATGTGCCGATCATTATAGAAATCAGCTGATAAAACTGGACTCAACCACAGAAAGCAAATGCACCGTAGACCAGGGAAGTGACTGCTGGGGAGACTATCTAGGCTTATGAATTGCAGCCAAGTTCCCTTGCCTGCTTTATCTTACTCCTTTGCATGGTATTTGCTTGTTTGTGGCCAGCAATTTGATTTGTAAATCAAGATGATAAGAGCTTAACTAGTGAGTTTAAATTTCAATCCTACTTTTTAACTGGCTTTATGTTGCCTGCCTTTTTAGAAGCCTGTGGACAAATATGGGTTTAGCTGAGTTAGGAATGGGGAAGGAAGTAAAATTGTTTGTGCAGCCAGGACTTTGTACCAACAGCATTACTGTTTTTTGTAGGAAACTGGTGTTACGGATAGTAGTAGGCTTGGAGTGCTGTTATAGGCATGATAGTCCCAGAAATATGTGAGAAGGAAGAGCTTTTTGGTGATCTCTTCCATTAGCCCAACTGCAGAGTTAGGAGAGATGTTAGACAAGCCTTCACAAAATGCCCTTCTTCAGGTCTGGGGAAGAAGGAAATGCAGCTTAAGCTAAATACCAGATTGCCATCTTTGTTAAGGGTAGACAGAAAACAAAGATAGACATCAGGCAAAGGTATGGTATATATGCTACATATGGTATATACTTGCCTTTGCATTTTTAGGCAAACTTGTACACTGTGTAGCTTCTCTAGAGTCAATTCAAAAGAGAAGTCTATAACACCCAATTTCCCTCCAGGTAGATAAAAAGAGTTTTCACAATGGATGCAAAATCTTTCCAGTCCTGGTGTATACACAAGGGTCAGTGTTAGTGTAGGTACTTCTGCTGCTGAGTCAAGGCTCTTCCTGAGCCATGGACAGGCACTAAACTTTGTTGTGATTTAATCTGAGGACTTTGAAAATGAGGCTTCTTACTCTGCATATGCAGAGTAAGAGAAGAGAAGTGGTTAGCCATGTTAGTCCAAAATCAGGCAAAAGACAGGGTAGGGTGGCACCCTAGAGGCTATCATGCCCTACATTCTGCCTAAAAGAGATCTCCCAGACGCTTTGTCAAGGTGGGTTCTTTTCCCTGATGATCTGTGTATCAAATGATTGTCCCCTTTTGCTTGAGAAGGACCTGTATTTTAGTGGCGCTGTGTGCTTAAAATTAACTATCCAACCTAAATTGTTCTCTAACTGTAGAATACCTTGGTGACTCTTTTGTAGGTGGGTGCTTTAAATGCCTGTTTCTTTGCAAGAAGAGGGTTCCAAGTTGATGTTTTTGAAGCAAGAGAAGGTAAACCCAGATTGACTATATTTATAGTATTACTATGCTCATCACTTCATTTCCATCACAGCCAGAGAAGTGTTAAAAAAAGGAACCGCAGACTGGAACTGAAACACACACTGTGGGCCTGTCTGAAAAAAAAAAAAAAAGAACATTTTCACTCTGAACTTTCCTGCCTAAAATGACATTGTTAGAATTTACATGTGCACATAATACTGTGATCCATGTCATAAAAGATTAATCACCAAATTAGAAACATGTGGTTCGATGTAATGCTGTGGAATATTCACTGACTTTCTGTATCTGCAAAAACTGAGCATGTAGCAAGGTTAGAGAACCCAATACAACATCATCTGTGCCAGGTGGATGACCACGATGATACTGAGAGAAGTTACTGCACACACACAAAAAATTGCACGTTTAACTTTTAAAGGAAACAGGCCCTCTTTTATCAAAGAGTTTGATTTTAGCTTAAGTTATTTAGTGGCAAAGGTAACCAGTGAATAAGCTTCATAGTTGGAAAGCATTAGAGAAAATTGGATGTACTTAAGTTAGTGAATGAATTCCCATTGTTGCCAAGGCATTTTCCCAAGTGTAATATACCCAAGTGTAATATTCCCAAGTATAAATACCTACTTGCAGATATATTTACACTTCCAAGATGTACTTGTACAAGTTCCTGAGGCTCACACGGGCAAAGTGCATGGGAAGAGACTAATGAATAATACAGGAGTAGGGATAAAATCTTGTTCTCTAATATTCATGGCAATACTACATCACCTAGTGATACAATTTAATTTCTGCTTCAATAAACAGAGCATTAGCATTTAGCCGCTTAGAGCATGTGAAATATAGTCATATAATTTATGAGACCATTTATGCAGAGCTCTCTGGACAAACATAACCAGTCAGATGGCACTGGATCTGAGCTTCAGCCTGGGACCAAACATGAAGGATGGTGACAAATGTTTTACCAACACCTAATCCAATAGAACACCTGTGCTCACCTTGCTAGAGCAGTAAATAAAGCTGGTTCACCTCCCAGGACTTCAGGGAGTTGGTTTGCTCTGACACAGCAGGTTGTCCAATTACAAGGCTAAGGGTGCTAATGTGTTGGTAAAGGATACCCCTCTTAATGAGTCATACCATTAATTGGTGCCAAACTGCCCCTACCTTCCCTCAGTGCCTGAGACGGTCACTGTGGTTCACTGAGAGACTTGGGTGGAAAACTGAAACGCGAATAGCCCCAAAGTCATTCCAAATCTAGCCCCCAACAGTACAAAGTCTATGATAAGTTCTACCCTCAACCTTGGCTGTTCTGCCTAGCGGTCTGGTCGATAGTACAGACTGCAAAGTCCTGTTATTGGCTCAAGATCTAACTGCTGCATTGAGCTCCAAGGGCTTTGCTGGAGGTCAATTAAATACAAGTGCAACCCAATACAGTAGCAAATGCTGAGGTTAGCTTGCTATTCGCTCCAATGCCCATGACAGTTTAGTCCCGTCACACCCAGTGAAATGCATCAGGCCTGAGCAATTTATGTAGACGATTGTCAGGGTGGCTGGAGAAACAAATGTACTCAGAAAAGTGGTGCAGTGTAAGAGTTCCTGGCATAGCGTGAACTATAAAATAGGAACTGCCTGCTAATTCTGTGCAAAACGTTAATTTGCTGAATGCAAACAATGAGAAACTCTCTCCTGGCTTGGGGTAATTTTGAGAGGAATGACCCATAACTCACTCCGTGATTCTGCGTAATTAACACAGCCTACCATTTCCTGTGCAACACTCAGCTGCAGCTGCTTCTCTGAGCCTGAAGAAACCCAATGAGGAAGTGTCTCTAAAATCTTCTGTTGTTTGTTGCCTTATTTGTGCTCTTCAGTCAGCCCTCAGAAGAGCTAGACAGGCTTCTAGCAGCTTGATTTCTTTGCTACGCTGGTAGAGGGGCAGATGTGGTTCCTTCCCTGTGGCCTACACTAGCAAAATATGGCCTTCAGCACTACCTGTGCTCCATGGCTTCTATTCCACTTCATGGTGGAACAGAAAACACATAACACCAGCAGACTCTCCCTGTGCCTGAGGAAGGGTGTTTGTGCTCGCAAGCTTGCAAAGAACAATTTTTTCCAACTATTTAGTTTGTCTAATAAAAAATATCACATTTACCCAAAGAACCTTGTCTGTACTGTAAGAGAGAGCTCTTTTTTTCATAAATGATGTAATGGCCTGAAATTACTCATCTGTGTAGAGGTCTGTGGAAGGAATGTGCTTCAGCTTCTGTAAGAGAAGACAACTCAGAAAAGGGTGATTAATGTGGCCAGCAATTAATGGTTCTAATAGATCCAAACCAGTAAGTGGATCTAGTAATGTTTGGGTGGTGTCTAGGAGGGGTCTTTGATACCTCTCTTAGATGCAAAGCACATGGAAGTAATAAAGAAATATTAATGATCTGTGAGATTACAGAAACAACTACAGTACATGCACTAGGCAAAGCTGATCTGCACTGTGACCCCAAATCTTGGCATTACCTCCTATAGCACTCCAGGGACTGCTAGTCTGTCTGTCCTCCAGAGAGGTACTATCCGCTGCCATCCAGTGTTACAGGTCTGGTGGACGAGCCTGTGTTTCTTCAATAGGAGAATCAAGGTTTTGTAAAGCAGGGAGTTGAGCTCCAAGCCACGCTCAGTAGCCTGCCTTTGGGAGCACTTGGAAATTGAGCCTGAATAGGGGCTCAAGGCTGGGTCCACATGTACTGAAGGAAAACTTTCAAGCACTAAGAGCTTGCCACAAAGCCTACTGAAATCCCTAGGAGTCTTTTCTTTGCCTTAAGTCAGGGCCATAGGGTCCAATTCATCCATCCTTATTAATGGCAAGTAGTTGAGTCTCTCCCCCCATGAGACTAGTCATGGACTGAGGCTGTACTCAGAGAGCAAAAAGGTAGCAGTTGCTCCCCTACTGAAATGCATCCCATTGATCTGTGTTGGGGCAGGGTGAAGAAAAGTGCTCCTTAATAACTTGGAGGGCTAAAATACAGTCTTGGCAAATGTCCTGGGTCTCCTGTGGGGGCAAAGGCCCTCAGCTCACATGCAGAATTACAGGCAGGGCAGCGCTAGAGCTAACCCCCGCAGCTGGTTTTAGTGGGGAGCGCTCAAGCTGTGGCAGAAACCTGAGCTTGGTTTTCTCACTTCTGTGCAGCTAAAATGGTCTGTCTCGGTGCTGCTGAAAGCTGTGTTTTGAATCTGACATCTAGAGTATGTTCCACATGCACAGCCATTGGCTCTTGTGCATGAGCCATCAGTGCCGCAGTAACAAACCAGTCTCTATCTTGTTGCAGATATTCGAGTTGCCAAAGTCACCCGTGGCAGAAGCATTAATTTGGCACTGTCTCACAGGGGACGCCAGGCCCTCAAAGCCATTGGAATGGAAGAGCAGGTAGCCACCCTTTCTTTTTAAGCCTGATGGCCTTTCCAGTTAAGTGCTGGTGTATAATGTTGATTGCTCGTTGACTAGAAACAGCAAGAAGCAACAGAAGTCCCAAGGGGAAGCCATAGCTGTCATCCCTAGACTGTCTCCATGAGATGTGAGAGATCACTGCAAAAGCAGGGGTAACATCTCCTTTTACGGCATGCCAGGAGCTGACACCTTCCTCTGCTGCCTGGCACTGGAACCAAGGCACAGAAACACCAGCAAGGGCTACACTAATATTATGCAGTTAGGACTCTGCTGGGTTTTTGTCAGATCAGGAGATCTACAGATACACTGTGCTTGTTTTGGAAAACCATCAGACAGCTATATGGGAGGCAGAGCTGCTCCTCATGACATTGCTTTTCCTTATTTTCATTCCTTTCTCCCTTCCAGAAGGAGTAAGGGCAGGAGTGATAGAAGTCAGTAGAAGTGAGCCAGGAGACTAGAGTGGCATCCAGAAGTCATACAGGAAGACTGACTTCTATGTCTAGGCCCCAGACATCCAGCTTGAGATCTGGATTCTCCCATAAATGCTCAAGTTTAAGGTGTTCTTTAAAGAGACACAATTAGCTGTGGTAGGCTTAAGTCAGGTAGAAGGTACGGGAGATTTGCACCTTACAGGCTAACCAAAGTCTGTCTGTCTGTCTATATATAACACAAGGTTTTTGTGGGCTGAAGCTCACAGAGTCAGCTTACAAAAGCTTGGCTGTATATATAATTTCAACTGTAGTTAGTCTATAAGGTGCATATCTACCCTGCCTTCTGCCTGCTTTAAAGTCTAGTGAAGGTACACTTCTACAGTAAAGGTAGATGCTACAGGAGACTTTGGCTCAGGGCATGGACTTGCAAAAAACTCTCAGCCCCTGGCCTGACTCCAAGCCCAGCCCCACTTGAAGGCTGGCTATGGTCTAAACTCCAGACATTCAGGCTTATAGAATCACAAAGACAAATGATTGACAAGAACTGAAAAACAGGACTTTCTGCTGTCCATTCCTCATTCAGAAACAGACAGGGGACAAAATGTTTAAAAACTGGATGCTCTGGTATAAAGCAGGGCCAATGGTCACCCTAGTGAAATGTGGTGGTTTTACGTCTGCAACTGTAAATGTTTCCTTAGTAACTCACTAAAGGACAAACTAGTTTCAGAGTGCAAAACCTCACATGTTGCCTGAAGCCAGATAACATATCTCCTGAGCAATCTGTTCCATTGCATTCAATGGGCCTGTTAATGGGAGTTTGAGACACTTAAAACTGTTTTCCTTCTGATTGCAGATTGTGTCCAAAGGCATTCCCATGTTTGCAAGGAGGATACACACACCTTCTGGCAAAAAGTATTCCATTCCCTATGGGACAAAACACCAGGTATTTTCCTTCTTACAACTTTCCCCAGATCTGGCTTTGAGTCAGGTCCTTTACTTGAGATCACCGAGCCTGTAGTAATTGCACACAGAATATGAATTAAAACAGTGGTTCTCAACCTTTTTGGACTCGAGGCCCCCCTCATTTCTGACCTGCAGTCCTCTGGCCCTGCTGGTGCCCCTCACTCACAACACACAGCCCCCTGGCCTTGCCAGTGCCCCTCACTCCCAACCTGCAGCCGCCCACCCCATCTCCCATCCTGCAGCAGAAGGAGTTAAGGGCAGCACTGCCCTGCCAGTCCATTACTCATTGTACTGCTGGTGGTGCAGCTGGTGTGGGGGTCCCAGCAGCGACGGTGGCAACGAGGCTCACCGTCCCGCTCTGCCCTCCAGCACTGGTTCCTGCCCACTGGACCATAAAGGTGGCTTCTGCTTGTGGAGGTCCAGCCAGGCTGCAGCCCTGTGCCTACTATGGGTGCAGAAATCTAAGGGGGGGCATTCCCCCTCAAAGCCCCACGCGTCACCTATGCCCCCCCTGCCCCAGGCAGGAGTAGAGTGCAGTGCTGCAGCAGGTGCACATGAGAAAGTGCACTCAAAGAGTGGGCTGAGTTGCTGCACCAACAGCACTGTGCAGCTTGCCACCTGCTTCTGCAGCTCATGCAGTGCCATGCTCAGTCAGTAGAAGTCCAACATGAAAAGCACCTGGCCCGAGCCCTCCACCTGGAAGCTGGTGGCACCTAAGTGCTGCTTTCCTGCCTCCTCAGCCCTCAGGCATGATCCCCCTAAAACTGCTTGCAGTCCCTCAGGGGGCCATGGACCCCCTGGTTGAGAACTCATGAGTTAAAGGATTCCCACTAGGAGGAAACTCACAGCATCCTTGGAAAAACTCCAGGTTACCCCTCCCTCCCCCCCGCCATGGATTTTCCATTGCTTCTGCTCTCGGCAAAGCCATGCTTTAACAGTGTGAAGTCCTCAGTGGATGGACTCTATGTATTGCATACATTGCACATCATCAACGTTAAGTAATCGAACACTTCCCAGATTTTTGGCTGATGGAGCCACTAGTGCAGCCAAGTAACCATGTAATTTATTTTTTTGTAACTATAAAACAAATATCTTTACTCCCTTAAGCCCTCACAAAAATTGTCCCAATGGTGTAGTTCTGACAGGCCAATCATCTAAATATAGATTTAATTTCCTGCAGCCCATCACATTCCCTTATTCCAGGGGTGGGCAAAATGCAGCCCGCAGGGCCCCTAAAAAATTTAGAAAATTATTATTTACCTGCCCCTGGTTGCCTGCCATGCAGCCCTCGATGGCTTGCCAAACTCAGTAAGCAGCCCTCCTCCCGAAATAATTGCTCACCCCTGCCTTATTCCTTCAGCCACCCCTCACCCTCAGTCTCCAAGTCTTTGTCCCACTGCGCTGTCCTTTCTTGCTTTCCCCAAATTCAGTCTGCCTCCCTATTCTAATCCTCCCTTCCGTCCACATTCCTTGTCCCCATTTCCCCGCCATCCCTTCTCCACAGTAGGTAGACCGCTGCTGAACTGCTAGGGCCAGATCACGTGTTCACACTCTGAAAAGGACACTGTGGAGTGAGAGATGTGTCTTGACTTCAGGGGGACTAAAGTGCTTGCAGTTATGTTTATGTGGAGACACTTGGAAGAACTGGTGCTTGTCATACCATCTGTTTAATATTTTGTGCAAAAAGTCTTCAGAAACATTCACTATTTTTCTTGCAGTACATTCTGTCCGTGGACAGAGCAAATTTAAACAAAGAGCTGTTAACTGGTAAGTGTTCTAGCCCTTTTTTAATACTCCTAGTCCCTCTTCACTGTCATACTTTCAAAAATTTAGGGTTTGAGCCAAAAAAAATTAAGTTTTTACCATATTTTTTTTTGAAAGTGCAGTTTCTCCAAGAGTTCTGGGTCTACTGTGATACTAAAAATTGACTTAGAGTGTTTGTAAATATGGCCTAATATGTACCTCTGATAACACAAATAAGTATTAAAAATCAGTTAGAGCCTTTTTATCCAAGGACAGTAAAGCATTTGACAAACATTAACTCCATGGCATCCTGGTATGACAAATAAATGTTATGCACGCTTTATGGGTGAATAAACTGGGACAAAGAGGAGTAGGATCCAACTTTATAAATGTGGCTGCTGAATATTGGATGCCTAATATCATCTCAGATTAGGTGCCTGGAATTAGTAGATACTCTTGAAAATTGGGATTTAATTCTTTTTCTAAGCTTTTTTGCTAGATGGATGCTAACTTAAAAAAATACATTTTAGGATTTTATGAAAGAAACCAGCAGCAGCATTTAAAACAAAGGTCTATGGACTTGATATACAAATTTGTTTTAAGAATTATTTTTAAATACAACCTCAAAGGCCTGATATGGCCTCCTGTTGCATAGGGAAGCAAAAACTTTAGATGAGAAGTTTACTGAATAGTGATAATGGGAGATTAAAGAGTATAAGCAACCTTAAACCCCCATCTCCTCGGTGTTTGAACTGTACTGCGTCAAACTAAAATGCAGCACGGAATGCATTTAATACATTTAACTACATTTAATAGGAAAGAATTGTTGCTACCTCTTTCTAACCTGAGGGGCATTTAAAACTTGGGGTCCTGTGTGCTGATTAATTTAAGAGGAGGAATTGCTGATGGAGTCAGGCATTTCTTTGATGCAATCCTATTTACATACAAAGAAGGTACAAAGTCCTGTTTCCTTGAACACAGGAGGAATCAAACAATGGCAGATAGTGGTTTTGCTCACACCTCCAAAACTAAACCTACTGGCTTTCATCCAGTAGTTAACCCCAAAGCGCACGTCTTTAGGCTTTTCCCAGGATCATGCTAACCAATGTTTCTGTGACCATCTGGTGCTTGATTCCTATTCTGTCTCCTGCTCTGTTTCTCCTGCTTTTATTTCACACACAGCTCCATTAAAATAATGCTCAGAGGAACCTCCTCTCCTTACACAGTTCAGATCCCTGATCTGGTGGGAGATTCTATGGTCTCAGTTACCTGGATCAACAAAAGAGCTCAAGGATTTCTCACAACTATCTTAAATGGAAGAGAACGGATACAACTACCCTCCAAGTTTCAATTATTCGTGCATTATCAGAGTAAAAAATAAGAACTTGCATGTGTTAAAAGGTATCTCTCCATAATCCATCCAGCTGCATGCCAGGTTTGGCTGGTAGGTGCCTGCCTGTGTCTCCTACTAGCTGCATGCAGGCCCAGAATAGTATCCATGAAGTTGTTTTTGAAAATTATGATTATTTTGGTGAATACAAATACTTTGCCAGGATTGTTTGATGTGGTCTCACACAACATTCTCGAGGCAAGCTAAGAAAGTATGGGCTAGATCAATGTTTTTCAACCTGTGCTTTGCATACCCCTGTGGGTACACGAGACACAGGCAAGGGGTACATGGGTGCCATGTTTTGAGTTTGGCCCACCCTCTCGCCCAGTGGGTTGGAGGTATCTTTGCCTGTTTGGGCCAGAAGTTTCAGCCGCTGTCCCACCCACCACATCTGGGTCGCTGGGGCTTTCACTCCCCAGCATCAGTGTGCCAGGGGACAGGGAGGGAGGCCCCATGCAGGCTGCTTTGCCTCAGGCCGTGGTCCATGAGGAAGAAGTGGGATTTGGCTTGCAGCGGCGAAACCGGAAGTGCCATGGTGGGACTTCTGGTTTCACTTTTGCCACGTCAATCGGCAGGGGGTACGTAAGCTACCAAAGGTTGAGAACCACTGGGCTCGATGAATGGACTGTAAGGTGGATAGAAAATGGGCTGAAGCATCAGACTCAGAGGGTAATAATCAATAGCTCAATATCTAGTTGGCAGCTGGTATCAAGTGGAGTGCCCCAGGGATCACTCCTGGGGCTGGTTTTGTTCAATGTCTTCATCAACGACCTGGAAGATGGCATACAGTGCACCCTCAGCAAGTTTGCAGATGATGCCAAGCTGGGGGGAGTAGTAGATACACTGGAGGGTAGGGCTAGGATTCAGAGTGACCTAGACAAGTTGGAGGATTAGACCAAAAGAAATCTCATGAGGTTCAACAAGGACATGAGCAACGTCCTGCACTTAGGATGAAACAATCTCAGGCACCAGTAGAGGCTAGGGGCTAACTGGCTGGGCAACAGCTCTGCATAAAAGAACCTGGGGGTTACAGTGAACAATAAGCTGAATATGAGCCAGCAATGTGCCCTTGTTGCCAAGAAGGCTAACAGCATACTGGGCTGCATTGGTAGCTGTGTTGCCTGAAGATTCAAGGAAGTGATTATTCCCCTCTATTCAGCACTGGTGAGGCCACATCTGGAGCACTGTGTTCAGTTTTGAGACCTCCACTACAGAAAGGATGTGGACAAATTGGAGAGAGTCCAGCAGAGGGCAACAAAAATGTTGAGGGGCCTAGGGCACATGACTTATGAGGATAGACTGGGGCAACTGGGCTTATTTAGTCTAGAAAAGAGAAGGCTGAGTGGAGATTTAAAAGAAGATGGAGCTAGGCTCTTCTCAGTGGTGGCAGATGACAGAACAAAGAGCAACGATGTCAAGTTGCAGCATGGGTGACTGATGCCTCTTGAGTCATGGGGGACATGTGCCCTCCCTGACATCAGTCAGCGACCGTGGGGATCCCCCAGCAGCCAATCCCACTGACTGGGGGCAGGGAGGCCCATGGCCAATCTCACTCACCAAAAAAGTGGCTATGCCACTTCCGCAGTTACTTCCAGAAGTCCCACAGCCACTTCCAGAAGTGGTGCAGCTGCAGGGGGAGCACTGGTGCTCTGGCCTGCCCCTCTGCCTGCTGGCTAAACAGGGAGCGCGGCCTGACAGGGAGAGCACCGGTGCTCACAGGGGGTGCATGTGCACCCCCATGCACCCCCTACGTATCGCCACTGAGTTGCAGCAAGGAAGTTTAGGTTAGATATTAGGAAGAACTTTTTCACTAGGATGGTAATAAAACCCTGGAACAGGTTGCCCAGAGAGGCTGTGGAATCTCCATCTTTGGAGGTTTTTAAGATCCAGCTGGACAAAGCTTTGGCTGGGATGATCTAGCTGTGGATGGTCCTGCTTCGAGCAGGGGGGTGGGCTAGATGACCTCCTGAGGTCCCTTCCAACCCTAATTTTCTATGATACTATGATCTGTTGCACTTTTAAATATCTTCTCACAAGATTAAACCAAAACACAGCTGTCACACCTTGCACCACACTCCTATTAAAAGGGATCTAATTTGTTCTAAAAATGAAAGTCTCAGTATCCTAAAAGATCGAGCGGGGTTATTTGTGCAGGTGAATTTCACCTTTACCTTTAAACATCTTTTCTTTTTGCAGCTGCTGAGAAGTATCCCAATACTAAGCTGTACTTTGAACACAAGCTTTGCCAGTGCAATGCTGAATCAAGGACATTAACTATACAAAGGTAACCCACAGCATGACCTCCTAGTGCTGTCTTCCTTTAGTTTTTGCTTACTGATTAATCAAAACTCAAACAACTGGGGCAGGCCATTTCAAAACAGTTTTGTTGTTTTTGAACTGACAATTAGCATCAGTTTTAAAAAGAATCAGACATGTCAGCCCTTTCATGAAGAGTTTAAAGAAAGCCAAACGACTTCATCAACCAAAATTCAATCAGCAATAAACCAGACACGTTAGTTATTTCTGCAAGTAACAGATGTTTCTGCCAGGACTGTGCTTGATTTCAAGCTGTCTGGGGTAAACTGTTTTTCCAGAGGCCGATTTGAATTGCAGCCCAACATGATTTGAATAGAACCAGTCCACCTGATTTCTGATGCATTTCCTCTTACAAAATTTTAGTGGCCATTGTGCAAAAGCGTCTGTGAGATTATTCAACTACAGATGGTTCCAGCTGAGATTGGAGTCAGGTGTGTGTAAGCAGACAATGAGCAGGGGTATGTGAAGGAGGAAAATGGGCTGAGCATTCATTACAATTGCAGGCCTTTGCACTAGAAACCCTAACAAGTCTCTGGTGTTTCCTGTCCTGTCTGAAAATAATGAGGGCTTGTATACAGCTGTTTACCTCCAGAGGGACTCCTTGCTCAGCACTAGTTGCAAGAAAGGCTGATTTGACTTCTAAAAGTGTTGATGAATCCCAGACAAACAGGCCAGACTCCCAAGCCAGTGACGGAGCATGACTGTGTTAGACCAGCATAGTCCTGTAACAGTGAACACTGTTACACGTAGGGCAGAGTCACCTGCTGGTGTCAGCAACCTCTGTTTCCACTCCATAACTGAGATATTTGATGCAAATCTCTCATTATTTTACACGCACCAATTTTCGCAACCTCCAGTACAATTCTACATCCCAGCCCTGATCTTATCCACTAGCATTGAGCAGGCAGCCAGCTCACACTATAAAAGATTAAATGGTGCAGAAAGTCCAGTCAAAGAATAGGCATAGGACCTCAGCAGCAAAGTGCAGGGCCCCTGGGGCTTTCTTGCTAAAAGTCCAAAAGAAACAGCATTATTCCACCGGATTTCTCTGTTTTTTTAGATGTGATGAAACAACTCTGGAAATCACTTGTGGCCTCATAGTGGGATGTGATGGAGCCTTTTCGACAGTCAGGAAGCAGTTCATGAGGCAAACGTGTTTTAACTACAGCCATGAATATATTCCTCATGGCTACATGGAGCTAACTATCCCCCCCAGGGATGGAGATGTAAGTAAGCTCTGCCCTGTGCTCTGCTATGATGTTAGTGTTCCCTAGCCCCAGTACATAAAATCCCTGCTGCAGCAGCCCTTGGGGAAATCCTTGCTAAGAAAGTTGGCTCTCAAGGATGAAAGAGGCTGTTCCTTCTTCTCAGAGCCTTTGTTTCAGGCTCCTTGCAAATTCAGGCAGACATGACTGCCATTTTTCTTGTTTTCAAGGCAATCTATATGAACACAAGGGCTAGACTGGTATTTTTATATCAATTATAGCCTGCATGTCTGTAGCAGACTCAGCTCTCTAGAAAATATTGGGGCTTTGTGTACACAGAGCTGAAGCAGCAGACAGGCCTTTTCTGTTGAAGATGTATGTCCTTTACTTTTGCACAAAGTAATTACTTGGGTTGAAAGTTATGAGCAATGTGGGCTCAAGAAGCAGATTGTAATTTTGTCCCCATTATCCTCTGAATATTGACTGCAGTGAAATTTCAATAGATGCCTTCAGTGAAAGTACTCTAATCTTCCCATGGGTTAAATCTCTTGAAGGAGCAAACTTTTAACTCCTGGTTGTAGGCAATGGTGATGCATCAGTTTACCTTTGTTTTACCACTGACTGTAAAATAATGCAATTCCTCATTTGCAAAGGGCTAACAATGCACGTAGCGGACACCTCCATTCTGCTCCATGCCTGAAAATTTCTGGAGCATGTGTTATAGCATTTATGGGACCACAACTGACCACAGACTATCAGCTTTCCTCCTTGCACCTTCTCTCCCTCCACTGCTTGGGATTAGATGTACCTTACCCTGAACTGTCAGCTTCTTATATGGGAGGGATCTTGCAACCATCTTGTATGCTGAAGGAAAAAGGAAGGAATCGCTGCACTAGCTAAGAAGGCAGGAGGTGGTGATTCCAAGGGCTGGTCTAAGGGGGCTGCATGGCTTTTGTACTGGTAGAGAAAGGAGGTAACAGCAGGAGTAAGTGGTTTGGGAATGAAGAAGAAGCCCCTCCTTGCTGAAACTTTACCGTATTCTTCTGCTTGTCCTTCTGCAGTGATTCTTTGGTAATGAGCTTCCTAATGGGGTGCTGAAAAATCTTCCATTCTCTTTCAGTTTGCCATGGAACCAAATTACCTTCACATCTGGCCCAGAAACACCTTCATGATGATTGCCCTGCCCAACCTGGTAATGACCTAGAACTGCCATTCATTTCAGACTACAGGGATGACTTTTGTTGGTTTAAGGCACTGTATGTACTGGAACTCTTGGTGGGGTTTGTTTTGAAGAGATATACAGTCTCCTGGCACTCAACTGGGAAGGGCTTTGCCTCATCTGTGAAGTGGCTAGTGTACCCTTAATCCAGGGAAGTAAAGGCTTGGAACTGCCAGAGCTGGGGCTAAGATACAGGGTGGAGGGTTCCTCATGTCCTCTCCTTATTGAATACCACTTCATGGGAAAAGGAAGATGTGATCTTATCCTCTGTGCCATAGACTGTGAAAGTACAAACCCTGTTTGAAAAGGCTGCAGTCTTGATTTCCACAATGAAGCCTGGAGTGAGGTCATAGAGCACAGTCCAGTGGTAGCAAGTGACCAGAGGGTGGGGGGGATGGAATAGCAGTGGTAGGTGATAGAAATAAGCCAGGGGCAGGTTTGAATACGCAATCCAGCGCCAGATTGTCTGATAAGTCTCACCTGGCATTCTCTATCTCCCCCAGAAACCCTACAAGTCAAAGGTGTCAATGTTAAATGCACCTGCTAGGAAAGCTCACCCTAGCTCAAGGGTGGGCAATTAGTTTGGGTGAAGGGCTGTTCACTGAGTTTTGGCAAACTGTTGAGGGCCGCACGGGTGGCCCTGCCCCTTGATAGGTGCCTTGCCCCTAGTTGCTGTTTTGGGACCGGAAGTCCCACTCCCTAATCCCTGACCTTTGCCACCAGAAGTCTCTCCCCTTGTCCCTGGAAATACTCCTTTCAGAAAGGGGTTTTGCCATCTCAGAACCAAAAAAACCCCAAATAATATTCTAAAAAAAATCAAACCTCCACAATATTCATTCATTTGATTTTAAAAAATATGTTTGTCCTTCTTTACATGTGTTTGTGTAGCTTACATAGAGGTGATCATACAATAGGTTAAAATTAAGTCTTATTCTTGTATA
>NW_017729031.1:84791569-84798305 GCF_001723915.1 Gavialis gangeticus
ATGGGGGGTGGGTACTGTATAGGTTTGTCGGGGGCTGTGGGTGTGTGGGTATGTTGGGTGTGGGGGTGTGTGTGGGTGGATAGGTGTGGAGGTGTGGGTGGAGTGAGGGGGCTATGTTGGGGGGAAGGTGGCTGGGGTGTATGAGGGGTTGTGGCCATGGTGGTCTGTATGTATGGCAGTGCAATGGGAGGTGTGGGTGCATGTGTATGGTGGGGTGTGCATGTGGGACTCACCCTGTAAACACACACACACACACTATGCCTCCCTCACTACACACGCACACACCTTCTCTCTCTCTCTCCTTCCCTCATTGCTTTCTCTGTCTCTCTCCCCCTCCCTCATTGCAGGGACACACACACACACACACACAGACCCCTCCCACTCCTGGCCCCAGGGTACCATGTAGCCCTGTGCTCTTGGTACTGGAGCAGCTGTGCTGGAGGAGGCATGCAGGGAAGCAGTGAAAGCTGCAGCAGGCAGAAGTTTCCAGGTTGGGGGGCAGAGGTGGGAGAGGGATTGGGGGGCAGGGCTGAGCCCGGCTGGACTTCGTCCTGAGTCTTGCCAGCTTCACCTGGGTCCTACTTCCCCCAGTTCCTGTCATCTTTGACGGGCAGACAGAAGCAGATAATTATTAATTTTCTAAATGTTTTAGGTGCCCTGTGGGCTGGGTAGAATGGCCTGGCAGGCCAGATTCAGCCCACAGGTGATTTTTTTTGCCTGCCCCTGCCCTAGCCTGTGTAGCTCCTACCCTGCCGAGTCATTGCCTTTCACAAGACGACATCACGGTGCAGTGAAAGGTTCCAGGAGAAATGGCCTGAGCCAGTCAGCCACAACCTAGTTTGTCCTCTGAGAGGCTGGAAGTAGCAGTGTTATGGGAACATTGTCTATTTATCTCGTTACATCATCCCTGGAGGCATCTATGCAAAAGACTTAACGAGCAGAGTACTAATTCTACTGCACATTAGCATAGTGGGCAAAGACCATGCCAACGTGCAGTAGATTTAGTCTAATGCTCATTAATGTTACTTAAAAAGCATTCATCTGTGTTAATGTGCAGTAGTGCCAATTACGGCACATTAATGAACATGTAGGTACACCCCCTAAGTACTAATGGAAAAGACAAGGCCCAACTCTGCCCACAAGCCAGGCCATGCTCCTTACCTGTCCTATGGCATGCATGAGGTATGTGAGAGTGCTCACTGTGGTCCACAGAGTTATTGCTTCAAGAACACTTGTGGACAGGCCACCAACAAACACATTGCAGAGATACAGCTTGACATGGCAATGAATGCTTCACTGACTCTAGGATTCATGGGAACAGTGACTGGGTTAGGTTTTCAGCCCAGGACAGGTATTCCCTAGCCAACTAGAACCAATACTCCGAAGTATCAAATTATACTAAGCCTGAAGGCCTTATCCTACCTACCAAAATAAGTATCAGCTCAGCCAGTGATTTCACTGAGAGCAAGTTAAGACCCATAATTCTGGCAGAGGGCTGGGGGAGCAAGTTGGGTTCTTCACAGCACTTCCTTCACTGCTGGTGTGACTTCTACTATGCTGCTGCTGCAGTGGAGAAACATCAGCAGCCTCCTGACAGTCTCACCAAATGATCCCTACATTACACGTGCTTCTCACCTTCCTTTTCATTTCTCAGTGCCTCCCTCTTTCCATTTCTGCTATTTCTCCACCTTGTCTACCAGGAAACAATCCCTTGCAAATGTGTCTTGTATTGCAGAATAAACAGCCTAACAAGAGGATTAAAGCTATGTGCCCCAACCAAATTTTGAACTTTAATTAACATAATAAAAATAATAAAAACTGGGAGGAAAAAGGTGCAAGTAGCAGCTTCAGCAAACTTTGTTCCACCGCAAGACTGTCAGCATCACCCTCAGGATATCTCAGGTTGAGCAATATATTGTAGGTCAAAGTGTTCAATGTTCATGTCCATCTTTCAGTGTTGTCTGAAGTCTCCTTTCTAACCTGCAGGATAAGTCATTCACTTGCACTCTCTTCATGCCCTTTGAGGACTTTGAAAAGCTGAGGACTGGTGATCAAGTGCTGAATTTTTTCCAAACCTACTTTCCAGATTCAGTTCCCCTCATTGGAGAGTAAGTGTTACTTTTGGTGTTTCTTTTTTTTTTAAATTGATGTATTTTTCTAAAACACCATGGAGGTGCCTCATACAGTAGCTTGCAACTGTGGACTGCTGACTTCAGGTTTTAATGATGATCACCATTCTCTCTGCCTATACTGCGAAGCCCAGCATGTTATATATTCTTTGGGAGAAATCTTCATGTTTCTGCAGACACCCGATGCAATTCAAAAGGGTTGGAAAGAGAAAAGACGGAAGTTTTTATTGTCCTTTCACTGGGATAGTATAAGGCAGAAGGTAATAAAGTCCTTCACCAGATAAGTTATAATGAACTGTGCTGTCTGTGACAATTTGGGTGCACATTATCTCCTCAATGAAAATATAGAAGAATTATGTAGTTTGAAATGCCTCCCTAATCCTGGTCCTTTAAGACAGGGCTTTGCTGGCAACTATATGTTAGGTATCTAGTGGATAAATAAGGTTTAGCTCCCTGCAGGTCTCTGCCTTAATTTAGCCCTGCTTTGAACATATTTCCTTCTGTATAGGAAATGCATAGATTGGATTCCTCTGGAATTTGCAATCTTTGCTCTTAGCAAACAGAACACAAGAAACATGAGACACGATGAGCCATCCGATTCTGATATCACATGTTGCATTGCATCAAATGAAGTTACTGTAGCTCAGATGAGCTCCTGCTGACATTGTTGAGCCTACAGAATTTACTTGTCTAGTCAAAATTATTGTGCAAGATCCCCTTGATATCTACATTGGTATGTCGCAGTTAATTTTGTAGCATAATTATAATAATGGAATGGGGCAGACACTCTACTGCTCAGTCAAGTTACCCATATGTATTCTAAACCATGGAGATCCGCTCAAGAATAATGAAGAAGAGTAGGCTGTTCATTGCAGGAAGACTTCCTGCTCCTTTGCTGATCAATACAACTACCTAGTACTACTGCATGCTGGGATACATGATGGATAAGGAAAGGAAGCTATATTAAGGCTTCAGCTTCTGGAATTTCTAAATGAAAGAGGGGGAAAATAGTGATGTTATCTCAGAGTTCAGATTTGCTAACTAAATAGTTTGCGTCATTCCACAGCTAGAACTAATGTCCCTGTGGATAGTAAATATTGTGTCCCTATAAAGGGAGAACTATTTAGAAACTGAGCACACCTGGCTGACAATTACTGTATGTTAATGGTTCTCAACCCTTCTAGACCTGAGGCACCTCTCCTTAGACTCAAGGCACTCATTGGAAAAGGCCAACTCTTAGTTTTCACTCTTTTTTTTTTGAGTGCAGAAAAAATAGAGCAGTTTTTGTGTTGCAAAGAACTCAGAAAGCCCACAACAGACCAGAAGGTTTTTAACGCTATGGATTCCTATTTGAATCTCTGGGTTTATCTTGGGAGTCATGTTTGCATGACTAACAGTGGTAACATTGTGTGGCACTTCACAGCACCTTTGAAAGGGTCTCAAAGCACCCTAGTTGAGAATCACTGCTGTAGCTAAAGCATTCAGGTAGGTACTTAGTCCATATCCCTATACATAAAAGACCATAAGCACATGCTTAAGCCTTCTTAAAGTCAACTGGATTTAAGTATATGAATAAGTATTTTGGGGAGTAGAGATGGACTGCTAAAGTATGGCCATTATCATGCAAGGTAAGCCCACAATATCAGGAGGAAGGGGGAACATGGTTAGTAGGACTATTAATAGGAGGCATAATAGGAGTGCTAAATAAATACTCAGATTTAAATATACAGTAAGCCATTGCCTGGTGGGGAACAGAAGATACCTTCCTCTATGAAATCACATGTACCCACTCTGATATGTGGCTTGTTGGAAGTTAATGGTCTTGTTGTTTTGGTTTCCAACAATTTCGCAAGGAAACAGTTTGGTTTTCCATCCTGGGGTTGACATAAGCAATTGCTTTCCTGACCCCAGAACTGCCATAGCTGCTTCTCTGGCTGTCTCTGATAGAGACACCCAGTGTTCTGTGCAAACTACTTTATTTATTTACATTTTTCGGTGCAGGCGAGAGCTGAAGCGCGATTACTTTTTGCTGCCAGCCCAAGCCATGATATCTGTGAAGTGCTCGTCTTACCACATTGGCTCTCATTGTGTCCTGATGGGAGATGCTGCCCATGCAGTTGTACCTTTCTATGGACAAGGCATGAATGCGGTGAGTTCACAGTTCCCCAGGCAGTGCGTCTATCAGGTCTGCCGGCTTTAGGTATGTCTGTAGGGTGTAAGACAGCACTGCACAGAGATAAAGCCAGTTGTGTGTATCCTAGTTCCAGAGTGGAATGCACTGCCACTCTTGTTACCACTGGGGCTAAAAGCCCTACTTCTGAGCAGCATTAATTAGCCTGAGTGCAGTACTTTGTCAGCATGGCACTGGATTGCATCATATAAGCACATCTTTTGTGTTCAAAATACCTTATGTTAGCTTAATACATTCAAAGAAAAGACCTGTACATCACAAGCAAATACATTTCATAGATACCCCTATATGATACCCAATGGCTCCTCCTTTTCTCTAATGTGCCATATTGCAAGCAGGCCAATCAAGATGGCCATAATATGCCAGCTCTTTAACTCTCATGTTAGTGAGAGAAGGGCTCCAAGCAATGCTCTACAGGAAATCCAGCCTCAAGCCCTCAGGAAATATCTGACACCATATTGTTCTCCTTGGCCGACTTCCTTCTCTGTGATAGTGCCCACCTCTAGTTGGCTCTTTGTTGCAGGACCATTCCCTTAAACACTGCTGTCAGCCTATCTAGCCACCAGTCAGGTCAGGTACCACAGCTGCTGAGAGTTGCATCTGAGAAGAACACTCGGAGGTGAGCACAACCCAACCTGTTTTTAAGGGTTTGGAGATTAAAGCTAAGACTGAACAGACAGGTTCTTTCCTTCCCCATGAGAAAAAGATTCAGATCCATCCCCACTGTCTGTAGAATTTGAAGTGGCCGCTCAGACCTGCTGAGCTGTGGCAACACATTCTGGCCCACGACAATGTGCTACAATCTGCATGAGAAGCCCTGGTTAGGAAACAGTAAGGTTTTCAAATTTTGGCTATTTTCCCTTTGCTGTGTCTTTCAGGGATTTGAAGATTGCCTGGTTTTTGATGAGTTAATGGACCAGTTTCACAATGATCTTAGTGAGTAAAATCCTTGGGAATAGACAATAGGCCCTAGGGTGGGGATTTGGAGCAATTCTACCCATCAGCAGTCACCAAAAATACTGGCGTTCCCAGGGGAGTGCCTGTGAAACCAGAGGGAAGCACCTACTTTAGAAGAAAGTGTGAAATTAACTGATTGTGCATCTTCCTGGGCAACTAATTCATCCCCAGGGTTACCAGGACTGCCCCTTCTCTGCACCCCTCTGCAGTACAAGAGTTGTACATGCCATTGCTTTTCTCACATTGTGTATGGGTGTGCCCTGATCTGCAGTCAACAGGATGAGCATTCTCCTCTTCTCTGCAGTGAGGTGCTGCAACAGAATGCTATAGGATACACACTTAGTGGCTTCAAGAGAGAGGAGGGAGATCAGAGACTGATGCTAGAGCCCATGAGCAGGCAGGAGAAGCAGTGAACCCTAATGGACTGATTACTCCTCCCCAGGCACCTGCCTCCTGGAGTTCTCCAGGCTGAGAGTCCCTGATGACCATGCAATTTCGGATTTAGCCATGTACAATTACATTGAGGTAAGAGCAATAAGCCAGGTGTAGACTCTGCACACAAGGGATGGAGGTTCTTCATGTGCAGTGCTGGACCTCAGCTGAGCTAGTGAGGAGCCTGGGGTCAGGCAAAGCCTTTTGGGGAAGGGGAAAAGAAGGAGCAGCATCTATGGTTTTCTACTAGGCTATGCCAGTTCTGCTGAAATGAGGCATGGGTGTTCAGTTTAAGGGACAGGCTTGTTTTGAACAGTCAGCAGACCAGAGCTTCCTTGTCCATGTGTTTTGCCTCTGGGAAGTTAGACCTGAGGCCTATACAGATTTGACCTCTGAGAAGTCCCAGGACAAGAATGTATTACTTGTCACTCTCTTTAACTGACATCGTTGACATCTCCCACTGGAGCAGATATGTTCTCATCCTGGCATAACAGAACGAGACCTATTTTATGAGACCTGATCTATTCAAGATTAGTTTACATGACTTTGAAACAGGCTTAAACTAAACTGAGAAGTTACCTTTAACATTCTGGAGTGACAGTGTCCACAGAGGGAGTTTATCTGTGTATCTATGAAGATACTGGCAGAATTGTACCAATAGAACTGTCATGTGTAAGCAAGGTTGTCAACAGGATGAAGGGGAAATAGAGACAGAGAAGTGCCACAATTCATCCAGAGTCACATAGCAGGCATGTGACAGAGCAAAGAATAGGACCCCGCTCTTCTGATACCCAGTGTAGTACCCCACTTACTGGGCCCTGGCACATCTCCCATTACACTTTTACTATACTACTGTGACATATTTTGGCCTGGCACTAAAAGACACTTGCCCCAGAGCTGCTTTCAACAGATTCCCATGCAATCTTGCAGGTTAGCAAGTCTCTTTCATCCACAAGTACTGACTCCCAGAGGTAGGAAATAAGAGCTCTGGGCATGAAGGCTAGGGACAGACAGTCAAAAAGCCTGG
>NW_017729031.1:84803305-84832669 GCF_001723915.1 Gavialis gangeticus
CCTGGCACTAAAAGACACTTGCCCCAGAGCTGCTTTCAACAGATTCCCATGCAATCTTGCAGGTTAGCAAGTCTCTTTCATCCACAAGTACTGACTCCCAGAGGTAGGAAATAAGAGCTCTGGGCATGAAGGCTAGGGACAGACAGTCAAAAAGCCTGGGCCTGAATTGATTCAGTCTTTGCAGGTTAGTCTAACCTGGCTAGGCTAAATCAGTTTTGTAACCAGACCAATGTCCAAGAAATCCAGGCACATGCCTGCAGTGGCTCAGGCTAGAAACCAGGGGGGGTGCTAGGGCAGCCCTTCCTTCACTTCCACAGGGCTGAGCTGAGGACATAGCCAGGCCCCAGCAGGATGCTCTGATTATTCCCCCTCCCCCTAAGCAGCCCAACAAGGAATGTTAATCACTCCTAACTCAGTGTTTATCAACTGATTAAGAAAACAAAGCCTTTCTCCATTAACTAATAGAGCTCTTTTTAAACAGCTCTTCCAAGGAAGGACATTAAGTTACCTGTTGATTAGCTCCAAAAAGCCCATCTGTCTGTTGTCTCACACAGCACGGACCATAGCCAGCATGTGGTCTGCTAGCTAATGCAGAGGTGTCTGTGTAAGGCAGAGGGGCAGGGGAAATAATCCCTGCTTAGCAGGGAGAAGCCAGACAGATGCTCTGTGCCTGCAAGTCTGTGCCAGAGCTCTGGCCAGGGAGCAGAGCTCTACCCAGCCCAGAGAGCATGCTGGGATGCTGGGGGAGTCTGGTTTATCTTAAACCAGCAAGGGGTCTGGGACAGACATTGCATAAACTGGTTTGAGCCAAATCAGTTAAGTCTGATACTACATTCAGCCAGGTTTTACTTCAACCCAGTTTCAGCAATCTTCAAACTGGTTTATGTGCACTGGACATCTGTTCTGTTACAGGTTTAAACCAGTTTCTGATCACTCAAGCTGGTTTGTGTGTAATGTCTGCCCCTAGCCAGAGAGGCTGAGGAGAGCCATCTCAGAACAAGTAGCCGCAGTAAGGGAGCATGTACCTGTAACAGCTGTCTTTTGCATGCATGTTGGTTCGTTACAGATGCGAGCACACGTTAATTCAAAATGGTTTATATTTCGAAAGTATGTGGACAACTTCCTTCACATGCTTATGCCTTCCACCATTATCCCGTTGTACACAATGGTAAGACCCTCTGTTCCTTCCCTGACTGCCAGATCCTTCCTCTCCTATTGGTTGCTGTGTTCACTCCTGAAGAAATGACCTACTTTTGTAATCTTCAGGTCACATTCACAAGAATACGCTACCACAAAGCACTGCAGCATTGGAAATGGCAGAATAAGGTGAGGCTATGTCCCAGTTGGCTTCTCTGGAGCCTGATATCCAGTCAGCTTCAGGACCAGCCTGTCACTTATAACAAAGCAGGCCAGGACTAAAGAGTCATTTGTCCTATTTAGTGGCCTGTGAGGTACTGAAAGAGCTCCTTTTTATAAGTAGGTACCCAGACCCATGAGGGTACCTAGAGCCGGCTTGATGTAGTTGGACCACTGGTAACCAAGTTCACTTTGGTAACCAAGGCCAGCTGGGAGCTATTTGGCTTGCCTGCTGCCCTGACTCCTGAAACTTTGTTGCTGAGGAGCTTTAATTCCTCAGGGAAAAAAAATAATCAGGAGGAGGACAGAGTATTAATAAAACTGAGATTTTTCCTTTGTGGTTTAGCAAAACTTCTGCGTCACAAACTGAATTTCTCCTTATCCTTGTAGGTGATTAATCAAGGGCTCTTCATCACTGGGGCAGCAGCTGCATTGAGTAGCACCTACCTACTTATAAAATGGATAACACACAAAACTGACTTCACTTCACCAGCACTGTGGAGCTGGACAATTTAGCTCAAGAAAATTGGAAACATCTCACCAGAAACATGCCTGTGAAGTGGGAACCCTACCCTGCCCTTGCAGCTGTGAGGAGGTGTGCAGTTCATCAGGCTGCTTTGAGGTTCTCTCCAGGAACTAAGCATCGTTCATTGTTTAATAAGAATGGCCTTATTTCTGACATGATGTTACACTGCACATATTATTCAAACAAGTCAAGGGGTCACAGTCGTTATTAAGTCTTCTCCCTCCTCCCCCACCCCCCATAGTCCAGGATGTAACCACAGTCTTCCCTTATTATCCTCCAAATACACCTTTGGGAGTTGCTCATCTCCACCAGCTTCATAATTTCTTAACACGTAGCAGGTTGATTACATTTGTATCTGTGAGGTATGACTTAGACTTACTACTTTGAAATGGAACACGTTGGTTCCTGAAGGCAAGTCCTTCCTATGCACCTGTGCTTACAGTGCTGAACAAATACATAGATTCTTAGGGAGTCACTTTTGGGCGAGACAGTCTAGACTAAGGTGGGCAAAATGGAGCCTGCAGGCCAGATCTGCCTGCCAAGGGATTCCATCCAGCATGGAAGGGGTCCCTCAGCCCCACCTGGCTCAGTTCTGCTGTGCTCAGGCGCATGGCAAGGTGATGGCAGTGCCAGCTCTGGACCCAGCCCTGCTGCCCAGGCATGCTGACCCAGCTACCCTGCACCCACCACCAGGGGCACCGGAGAATGGGTAGGCAGATAGGGCACACTCAGCTGAGCAGATGGGATGGGGCCATGGGCAGGCAGGGAACTGCATCTGGAAGTAGAGTGGGTAGGCAAATCTGGAGCCAGGGCCTGGATTTTGGGCTATATGTCCCTGACCCTGGTCCTTGCCTCTCAGGCACTTATTTTGTTTTTCATGGGCTGTAGGTCCTTGACTCTGGTTTGTACCCTGCTTGGGCATTGGGCCTCTGGCCCTTTCTTCATTATTTTTGCTGTTTATTAAACCCCTGGCTGAGCTTGAGGCAAGCAGTCACATGCCTTACAGGCATGGCTGGGACCTCTGCTTCCCCAGTAGTCCCAAATCTAAGGCACTGGTATAAGCTACAACACAATAAGAAAGCCTCCTGGCTATAACAGGAAACTATCCCCACATTAGGACCTAGCATAGACTCCAGCTCCCTGGCTGTATGTAACAAAGCTTCTCCTCTCTGGGTTATATCATCAGCTCCCTGGCTGAACCCCGACCTCCTCCAATACTGGTTCCTACTTTCCTGCAAGCGGTAAGCATCTTGCTTGCAGATCTCAGGGTCTTTTGCATCAGTCAGACAGTCCCCTTTAGATTCCCTGCTCAAGAGCTCCTTCCCTTTCAGCCAGCAGAACCATACTGGTTTACCTGCTCTCATGCCCTAGCTTTATGCACCTCCTAAGCCCTGCCCCATACAGTCATATGGCCCTGCAGCTCCCTGCAGCTGTTCCTTCCCTGTGGCTGATGACTTGCCTGCTTTCTCAGATAGGGATTAGCTCAGCAGTCTGCAGCCCCTTGTTTCTGGGCTGCTTACCTGTCTGCCTGGTGTACCGGTTTGCTGCTCTGCTTCCACTCCTTGGGTGAGTCAGCCTCCCAGTATTAGTCCTTGGCTGCAGCTGGCCTTCTGTCCACTTGCTGGCAGCCAGCTCATCAATAGCTAACTGGTCTCCTGGCTGTCAAGTCTGCTACAGCCAGCCTGTTCTGTGCAGTGGTCCCTAAACTGGCCACAGGTATTCCCCTTTCTTAACAAGCTGATACCTGCTAGGTGCAGTAATTCTTGGCTGCCTTGCCCTCTATTCCACTGGCCAGGGCCCCAACTGTGGATCTTTTTCCCCATAAAAATGACAATAGCCCCCAGGATTCAGTCATTTTTGCCCCCAGTCTTTGAGATTAAAAATGCTAAATGTTTAATATTTTGCCAATACTTTTTTTTGATTTTTCTCCAAAACAGTCTCAAAACTCTGCCTGTCTTTGTCTGCCCAACTGATAAGGTTCCTTCTTTCTCCCTCTCTCCACCCTTTAAATCTCTGCTTTATACTCCAGCAGAGGTTTTTATTAGACAGTGCTCTACTTTGCTGTCTGTAACCTCCCTCTGAATTTGAGGGCAACACTGCAGATTTAAATCCTGAAAAGGCTCAAATTTTGAGCCTGGATCCTAAAACAGACCTTTATAGCATGAGCCTTTCCGCTATACCACTGTTGCCCATTGTCAGCAGTCAATATCAACTTTATAAATATGGCTATTATCCAGGGCAGGGGCATTACTGTGAGGAGACCCTGGATCATTTTAGCTTCCAGGGTGTATTCTCTCCAGGATGCACTTTTTGAATAACTTAATTACGCTTATGACTCTACAATCAAATTCAGGGATGGTATGTCAAAGTGGTGTAACTAACTTAGGCCCTTGTTGACCTGCACTGCTGAAGGAATTTAATGTGAAGCAATGTATGTGCTGAAAAGGGGAAGTTAGAATAAACCAAACCGATTTGCCTAGCCCCACATGGCACATATAAATATATTGACTGTAAGTAGTTCTAAGTAAGTTTCGACCAGTGTATGGGGGGTGGGGTAGGACATGGGGCCTGGCTTGCACCATCTTGTGAGTCATTTATGAAAATGGTCTTGTATTCATGGGAATGGATATTAGGTCCTGTTCTAAAGATCTGTGTGAAATGAACTTGGTTGAAAGCTTCAGTTTATCGCTAAAGGTGTCAGCTGCTGGACAAACTGATAACAATAACTGAAAACTATCACGTGATACAGATTTCTGCTACTGCCCTTACATTGACTGCAGATCAGATGGTTGTGGTTTTCTTTATATTACTTTTTATTAGTTTTAAACAGAGAAGGATAGAGATGTGACATGATAACAGGTACAGACCAATTAATCCTGTATAGAAAACATGTACAAGGGTCATGCAGACATTTTACAGGGGCCAACAAAATAAGAATGAACCACTGGAACAAACTTCTTCTCAATAGCGCTGTGTGTAGAGAAACTCCTTAAGAACTGCTGTCCTGCTTTACCAGCCTCCTTCTTCCATGAGTATGTGATGGATTCATCATATAGGACAGGGAGGTCATTTGAGGGGGGAACAAGTAGGACAGAAATCTATGCTGTGGGGTTATAGTCAGAGCTCTTTGTTGCACTGCTTCCTGCTGTGTTTACCATTTTCAATAACATCTCCCTTACCACTAACCCCACATTCAGAATAGCTGGAGTTTACAACCTTTATGTGTGTTCAAGGCATACAGCAGGCTGTGTTGTGTGGTGCTCCAGACACAAACAAAAAATAAACAGTTAAGAGCCCTGATGTAGGCTTGAAAAAGAGTTAGTCGCTGGGGAGGGGCTGATGATTTGGCAGGAAAACAGTTCACTGCACATTCCAGGACTGCTCCCTGTTTCTAGCCAGAGGCATGGGCAAGCATGGCCCCATAGTTCACTGCAACCTTCAGTATCCTGCCCTGAGAGGTCCTTTAGCCTGAGTACCTTAGCCTGTGGGTTTAGACTAGATTAAATTTAGCACCGAGTGGCTTAGAGCTGAGCTGTTACTGAGAAAGCAAGATACAACAGAGAAAGGTATTAAAGTGACCAACGCCTTTTTGAGCAGGGAGCATTAAAATAGAAAGGTGATGACATTTAGTAAAAGCTTAACTCAAGATCCATCTTGGGAGCAATGTGGAGACTACATCTTCTCTGTTGTGTTGTGGAAGGTCAAGATCTTTTCATGTTCCAGTGGTAGAAGCTCCCATCACATGGCAAATATGAGCATTGAGAACTGGTGGGACTGTGATCCTAACACATGCCGACAATAATGCTCCATCACTGCTTATGCTGCTTCATTCTCACATCTCTATCAACAAAGCTTGTAAGAGCTGTGAAAAGGGAAATTCATGACACTGAATGTTGGGTGAAGCCTGACCTGTCCCTGTGGCTTATTGGAAGAAGCACAAGTCCCAAGAAGCCTTTTGGGAGAGAATAAAACAGGAGAGCCCTGAGGCTGGGATTTCCTTGTCTATCAGTTGTTCCTTCCCAGTGCTGTTCACAGTTGCTCTGCCTCATTCTCCATTGAACCTGGGGTTGACAACAGTGGTAGTAGCACTCTTGAACAGAGGATTGTCAGCCTGGGAAGACATATCAGACATGTTACCTTCTTAGTCCTGTCTATGAAGCTTCGGTTCATATTGCTGGCTAAAGAAACATTAAAGTGACCACAGAAAAGGGGACCAGCAGGACTTGATCTGGGTACCATTCAGTTGAGCTTGGTGCCTAGTTGTTACCTCCAGCTGTGCTTCTACAAGAGGGCACTGAGACCTTGTCACCAGATACCACAAGCTCATTGTGACAAAATGGATCAGCCACCTACCTCCCAACCCTTCCAATGAAGAAAGCTTGTGCCAGCAGAAAGCTGGGTTGCCAGGCCTTGGAGTCACTTTGTCATACCCAATTCAGTGCGGTCTCTGTGGCAGTCAAGGCAAATGGAGCAGATCAACTCCAAGAACTGGGTTAATGACTCTGCTGTATGTTGTAGGCAAGGCAGAAGAAGGACCAGGCCCTCCCTCCTCCCATCGCCCTCCCTTTATGGAGCAGAGCCATCTTACATCATTCCACTTGGCCTTCGACTTCTCCTTCTCAAATCGGAGGTACTCCCTGCGGTCAACCAGCTCCGCCACCAGCCGCCAGATCACCAACAGCACCAGCCCAATGAGGGCCACTCCTGCAATAGTACCACCCACAATCGCCGCAATGCTAGGAGGCTGTGGACACTCTAAGAAGGACAGACACAGGAGTCACTTCACCTGGTTCTCAGCAGCCCGGTTTTACTGGACAGCTCAACTGACAATAAGCTGTATGGAGTACTTTTGTGTCTGCTCCATCCAGCAGCACTTGTACAGGTCTGGACACATTGTCTGGGAACATGAAACACCAAAAAGCAACAGGAGAGAGAATGCCAGGCTCTCAGGAACTGGCAGGACTTTTACAGCTGTTAGGTTTAGTTCAACCATACCAGAAGACAGTTTAGTTCAGGCACTAAACATTAGTTTGTTACAATTGAGGGAAAAGGCTTTGGTTTATAGCAGGGGTGCCCTGTGGAGCCTTATGATCTGGTCCATGGGTCTCTGGCCTGAGTCCATGCTGTACTGCAGCCAGGGCACAGGGCCATTCTGGTGGCATGCTGCACAAAGTACATGCCTCATGCTGGCCCGTGCTGCATGCAGTGTGCACAGCCAGTCCAGTCTACATGCTGCGTGTAGCATGTGCCATCCTTAGGGCTCATGCAGTGCATGGGGTGGACCCAGCATTGATCACAGCATAGGGTCTGTGGTATTGTCTGCATGTGGTGCCCTACCAGACTGATCTCAGCACACACAGGTGGTCTGGAGCCTCATGTGCCCCAGCCCTGGATCCAATGCACAGGACTGGTCCACTGTGGTGCTGTATGGAGGTCACCCCCTGGACCCTCCTGTGCTTCATGTGACACTGGGTCTAGATGATGTACTATGTACAAAGTGAGCCCCAGAACAGGGCTGCTGCATGTGGCGCTGCAAGACCGGCACATAGCACAGAGGGGTTGGTCCTGATCCAACCCACAGACTGGCCCAGCAATCCTCTCCTGACAAGAGCTGTCTGAGGTGGGGGAAGGCATTGAGTTTTGAATCAGGAGAGGACCAGAACCTGAGGAAGTAATGGCCAGGGTAGTGGGATGAGGGAGGTTTCTGCACCTAATAGAAGAGAAGGAAGGACCAGACCCACGGAGACCTGTCTGCACTCAGAGCTGTATCCAGTGCTGCCCTTGGCTCTGGGCCATGAGGTCCTTTCCACATATTAGACATGTTCATCTCCAGCATGTTTCCTCTTCACCCGTGGGGGAGTTGCTCTAAATGGCTGCAGGGGATTCTCTACTACTAAGGAAGAGACGTGCATCTGTTGACATCTCTACCTCTATCATACTCTAGAAACAAAATTCCAAGTACACTTATTCCACTTAAAAGCTGACTTCTTTCTGTGCCTGTAAAAGGCCCTGAAACTTCTCACGTGTGGTTTTTGCACCAATAGGCAGGCTTTGGTGGGGAGGATAAAACTCCTTATCTAGTTCACAGTGGGATATAGAACAAGACCTGGGTACCTTTTTCTTTTTTCACTTTGACTAAGTACTGTTCCTCTCCATCATCCTGCACCATCTGGTAGGAAATCCAGCAATTCTCAGAGTCCTTCTCTCTGCAGGACTTGATAATTCCTTTCAGTTCTTCACGAACCTTGATGTTGGGGCAAGTTTCAGTGCAGTTCTTCTGATATGGACCACTCTCAAATGCCTGGCATTCCACACAGGAGCTAGAAAACAAATACTATATTAACTCACATACTGCTAGCACCTTTTTCCCAAAAATCAGCCCTCCAAAACTGGAAGGACATGTCTTAAGCAGTGACACTGATTTTCTTGGCTGGAATAGTAGCACTGAGATGCTGTGCTATAATGGCTGCCACTTCTCTCTGCACCAGCAAGCAGCAGGGGCACGGTTCAGTTGTAATCCTCCCACAGCTGCTGCTGAATTGGCAGCAATTTTTGGCTGAGCCACCAAAGCCGCTACCAACTTGGCGGCAGCTGTAAACAGGTTAACACTGTGGCTTTTGCCCAAAGCAGCCAGTGAACAGGCTAAGAGCGAGTGAGCTGCCACATGCAGTCAGCTCTCAGCCATAACGCTGTCTTCCAAAAACAAAGTGCATGTCTTTTTGGGGCAGGTGTTACTTGAGAAAATACTGTATAAAAGAAGCTTGAGATAATGATGTGATCTTAACTTCAGGAGCATAAGGACCAACACTGGCAGTGTTTGGTGACATACCAAGTAACCAGGCCTAGTGCTGTGGTACTTGTTATACAAACCACATGGGAATAGAGGCAGCAGGGAGGTGGACTGTTGGTAAGGAGTAGAAAAAACTGTCTGGAACTGGGGACCCATCAACCTCAGGAGCACAGCTACTGCAGCATCAGGGAAACATTGAACCAGCTTCTTCTCCTCTATACTCAGAACTCTGGGGCCACAGTCACTGTTAGCCTTCCCCTGTCAGCACAAGGGCAATCTTCTGTGAGACAGGAGCTGATCATCCCCATGCTGGCTCTTTTGCTTCCCACTGAGTGAGACTAGCACACAGGAAGCTGGCAGGGCTTTGCAAAATACCCTTCCTCCCAATGCACCCACACGTCACTTACACATATTTGGCACATGGAGACGGGCAGCCAGGGCACACTTCACAAAAGGGAGGTTGGTAGCCTAAATTACACTGGCATCTGTTGCACTTGCACTTTCCCCGGTTACTGCATTCCTTTCCCCGGGCATTCATGCAGCCATCTGTTGTTTTCTGGCACTGACAGGCACTGCCTTCATAGCCATCTTGGCATTTGCATACACCACAGTCGCACAGCCCTCGTTCTGGGAAGAAAGCAGAGTGATTTAGAGCTGAGGTCCTTGCTCTTCGACAAATCCTGTGTGTACTTATCTGTGAGTGCAAACCTGTTACAGCAAACCTACAAACCCTTCACTATATCTCACCATTGTATGGATCATCAATCCTGACATATTTATGGTTTGCTACACCAGCTTGGATTTTTGTCTGCACTAGTCTCAGCACAGATGGGTTCAGACCACATCCGTCCCTTTCACAAGGGGAATTTCCTTCCTCAAAACCATTATGGCTTAATCCACAAGGGCTGATTTACTCAACTAGGTTTAGCTGACCTGTGGCTGAGGAAGAAAGTCTTTCAAGTACAAGTCCTGAGTATTCCAAGAGTGAAGGGGACTTTCAGGTAGGAGCTTTACCCACCTGCTTTTCCCTCTGTACAGCATCAGGCATGTTTCGAGGGCATATCAGTGAACTGAGAAGCACGTGATAGATGAAGGCAATAAATTAATTCTCTAGAGGAGGCAGTTTCCTCCTCCAATCAAGCTTTCCAATACAGCTAAGTCCTTTGGGTATACAAGGGAGGTTGAGAAGTTCAAAAGGAAGAGAAGCTAGAAACTAGGTCTCTCTCTTCCCTTGCCTCAGTGCACCAGTTCTCTGGTGTTTGAGGAAAGGCTACTCTCCAGGGTAGCCTACCTGTCCAGCTGAAGAAACCAATTAAAAGAGACTAGACAGTCATCTTGCTGGGGTTACCTAACCCTCAGTTATATTTCCTGCTTGGTGCAGGGATCTGGACCCGGTGATCTTTCAAGGTCCCTTCCAGCCTTACAATGTATGAATCTATGAACTCTGGGGGACCAAAATTCAGGACACAGAGCTTATGCCCAATACAGCCTTTTGGAACTAGAAGTGGTTTATACTACTTCCATTTTCAGCCAGCACATTATATTACCCTCAGTGGTTACACTATCTCCCAGCAGATGCAGCACAGTGCTATCTGCCCCATGGGACTACTTGGGGTTGACTGGTTCCAAGCCAATTTTTCATACTTGGGACAATTCACGTTTTAGGAACTCTGTAGTGGGACATAGCTTCAAGTCTAGGATTGCTTTGTGACATTAATTACACATGGTTGCTTTATTACCAACAGGAGTTCCAAAAAACACACTCTATTTGGACAATGAGGGAACATGCTTCTCTGTGTGCATCCTGAAATCAGTGTTTGAATAATGATCTCTATGCAAATGTAATTCATAACCCAAGGGGAAGCTGGCCATGCCTACAATGCAGCTACACACCGCTACCTGTCCACTAGATGGCATCACGGGACATCACAGGCTACACAACCTAGCTGTGAAATGGACCTGAATGGATGTTTTTTTCTGGATGACAGAGGCATGGCTTTAACTCAAGATTAGTTACTCAGGACTAATACACTGCAGCTAAAATTCAGCAAGGGGTGCTAATATTTCAGTGTCATGTGTAGGTTTCCAGGCAGAGCCCCCAGGAGGACCACTGCCTTGACAATGGCCAGAGTGGGGACAGGCAGGCAGACTTTGCGGATGTCACTCACCTTTGCCCCCGCACACTTGGCCATTGTGGACCTCGCAGTTCATGTTGTCGCATTGACAGAAGGTTCCATAGATCTGCTTGTTGGGCACATCGCTGGCATGGCAGGTGCACTGCCCGCACACGCAGTCCCCCAGGCCTGAGCAGATGATGGAGGCATTGTCCTTCCTGCAGCTGCCTTCTAGCTCCTTGCTGCTTTTGCCTTTTGTTTCACACTCACAGTTCTTGCCAATATAGCCTTCACTGCAGCTGGTGGGGGCAGAGAGAAGTACAGGTATCAGCATCAATAGCAGCAGGAAGAGGTAACAGGGACAGGAAAACATTCAAGCCAGGCCACTGCATTCTCAGATTGATCACAATACTATCACTGGCTGGCGCTAAGGAGCTGTTCCTCAGGGGTGGGATGGGCCAGCATCCCCTTGTAGTTTTCCATTATTCCACACCACATAGGATTAGGCCCAGGGAAAACACCGTTCACTTCATAGGACACAGGATCTGTTGCAAGCTGTAGCTTTCTCTGTCTCATCTGTTATTTGCTCTCCTCCCCTGTTAAGTATCTCTGCTTTTCTTTTTGCCTTCCTTCCTTTTATTCCTGGGGTAATTCATTCTGTTCCTTAGCCATTCTTATTTTATCCCTACATGCTTGTGCTGTTCCTTTATATTCATTCTTTGTGTTTTGCCTTTGTTTCCACCCCTCCTGCTGCTGCTACCACCACTGCTCTTGAGCCGATTGAAGTGATAGAGCAGTGATCTGAGGGTGGAGCGGCCAACTGGGGTGCAGAGGAGGCAATCCGGAGATTTGGGGGCTGATGGGGGCCACAGTGATTTGTGAGGCAGAGGGAGTGATTCAGGGCAATCTGGCCCCTGCAGGCACTTGACTGCAGTGACCTAACACTTGCACATGACTGCAGAGTGCTTCTAAAATGGCTGATGGTGCAAAAAATGAATTCTCATCTAATCAGGCAAGGGTGCAAGCAGAAGTGACAATTTTTGCATGCTCTTGCCACAGAAGGTAGTTTGTAGCTGTGACCAAACACAAGTGCATGGCTGCAATCAGCTTAAAAATGTCCAGTTGGGTGACTATCTGACCCCTCATTGCATGAGGCATCAGATAAAGGTGTTACAAACTATAGTGACTTTTGCAACTTGTGTCTGCTGAGCTCTCAGCCCATGGCTGTTTTTAGAATGGGAGGGGGGAAAGAGAGCAGAGGGACTTCAGTCTGGGGGTTTGTTCAGCCCTCCCCCCACCCCAGAGGGTGGGGCAGCTATACAACAGCCCCCCAAGGTGGGGGGGGTGACAATTCAACACCAACTGGGGAGCCCCAAGATAAAGTTCCTGCTGCTGCCTTTCCCCACCTTCCATTCTGAAAACAGGGAGCACTGGCAGAGAGCCTGGCTCTTGCTGTGGGAACCTGGCTGAAGGGTCCCAGCCTGCAGCTAGATTCCTTCCTGCCCCCCCCACCCCGAACCAGCAGTGAACTTCTGTTTGGTTGGGGGTATAACGGTGTAACTCAAAATGCTTTGCAAAAATTGTTCTGAGTTTTAGGCTCTCTGCTTTAAGGTGCTCTCTGCTTTTGAGCATCTTAAGGACTTGGGTTTGCTCAAGGGTTAATTTTTCATGCAGCGGCTGGGCTGTCAGCAGAGAGGAAGGGAAGGGAGCAACAGCAGCTGCTGTGCTGCTATATCGGGCCTGAACTGGAGGGGGTGGGAGGAAGGGAGCTCTCGCCAGTACCCCAGCCAGGGTAGCTGACAGGTGCCTTGAAGTGAGGGGCTCTGTTCCACCCTCCCACCCCAGCTCAGGCCAGGTATAGCAGCCTAGAAAGGAGTAGCTGCTGCTCCTTTTACTTCCTCTCCACTGAGCTGGGGGGGCAGGAGATGGGGCTGGAGAGAGAAGCAGTTCAGCAGCCTCCTCAGAAGCTGCTGGAGGGCCCCTGCCTGCTGGCTAGGAGGGCTGGTGCAGGCAGGCTCAATTCCTCCCACCCAACAGGCGGATGTCGGGGGGGGGCGTTCTAACTCATGACGCTTTAAGTAAAGTGCAGTGTGTTAGAGCAAGGTAAGGTCCCTAACTTCTGTCAGTGTCCTCAAGGAGCATGGGGATGGGGGAGCTTCTGCCCCTCCTCCCTGGCATATTCTGTGGCTATAGAGCTGGTGAGCAGGGCAAGTAAGAAGCAGACTCTCAGCCCCTAGCCATGCCCCTGCCACTGCTCACCAGTCTTCTAGCAGCAGGTCTGAGCAGTGCACATTAGAGTGGGTATTAACCCTGAATATGTGACTGGTCACTAGCACTAGTGAAACTTAATACAGACTAACTTTCTTTAGAGTAAGCGCTTGCTAACTCTAATGTGTAATCTCACCCCGAGTGTAATTGCCTTTGTTAAAACCTGTGTAAGAACATTGGGTCCTTATATATGGGGCTGGAGTCTGATCTCTGATCAGCTGGTATAAATCCAGAGCAACTTCACTGAAGTGTCACTGTGAATGGGCTCCAGTGAGAGCCTAACATGGGGCAGAGCCTGGTTGCTAATAAACAGAGAAATTCTGACAACTGGGCTGATCAAGTTTTCCTCTGAGTCTGTGACCACCTTCTCAACTGGTTACATTTCTTACACCGTGATTTCCAAACACCTTAGCATCTGACCTACTAGCTTCCTGGGGAAACCCAGAATCTCTTCCTCCATCTTCCAGCATGGGAGGGGCCATCCAGTGATGACTACCTTCAAGAACTGCCTGAATTGACCTCTCTTTAATACAGACTTACTGAGACAGATTCTATTTGCCCTTAAACCACTGAAAACCAAGAGCCAATATACTGAAGTTAACAGAATGCAACTGGTGTAAAACAGGTGAGAGTGAGAGGAGGGTTTGTTGATGGGCCCTCACTCTTACTGCCTGCTGTGCATATAGAGAGGTCTGGAAATGGCTACACGAAATGGAAGGGGCAGAGGGAACATGCTGATATGTATCGGTGATGGTGCTCCTGCCCTAGTGGTGTGGCAGTAACCTGGTGGGAAGATTCTTCTTTCTCATGACACTCTATAAGAATGAACAAGTGGAGACTGGCACTGAGAGCTGAGTCTGTGCAGCCCCAGGGTCACTCTAGGGAGACAAAGCTTCCATGAAGATTAATATCATTGAGCACTGGGGATGGGTTGTCTTTGGAGAAGCAGCAGGTGCTTCAGCCCTGGTGATTCTGCCTCCTGAACAGCATCCCCGTCTGCAAAATTAACCAGCCGTTACAAAAGAAACTAACTAGGACAAAAGTTCAAAACCTGGCTGCATTAGATTACTTAAGACAAAGGTCTGTACCACACCCCTTCCGGATACCCTCTCCCATAGGCTGAAATTCTGCCCCAGGTATTACAAGGAACAAGTGGACAGTCTTGTCTTTGTGCAGCTGTCCACTCCCCAAGGTTCCCAAGATCCCAGTGTTACTAGGGAGGCTATCACTGGAGTAGCTTGCTTACCTGCAGATCCCACAAACAATGTTGCCCTTCCCATTGCATGCACTGGAGTCGGTTTGTTCTCCACAGTTGCAGTTGCACTGACCGGTTAAATGTACAGTGAGCGTGTCTGTGAACCCCAGGGGCCGGATGGTAAAGGACTGGTCTTTAATGCAATCCTTTGCAGTAACCTTCACCCGGAAGGTAACCTGGAAGGAGAGACATGACTGGGTTAGGGATTTATTTTCTAGGAAAGCACTGTAGTAGGGATATGCTATCCACGCTCTACCTAAATTTGTCTCAGCCTTGAAAACTCTTTTTCAAGTGACAGGAAATGTATTAACTGCACACTGCTGTTAAAACAGCAGGAGGAAGACAGGGGAACACAATAACCGAGAGAGGCTCAGGATGCCTCGATCTGAGAGGCTGGTCAAAAACTGGAAATTTTATCCTATGGGAAATTCTGGTCTTTCTGTTTTGGGGTATAAAACTACATCATCATCTTGAAGCAGCTGCAGTTTTTTCACAAAATATTCAGACTAAATTTCCCATGATGCACTGCAGTCATGGCAGTCCCCATAGTAGGTCAATGGGGATACCTAGTAGTGTCATGGAAAATATATGCTGCTTGGGGATCCTGGTCTACTGGGGAGAGTGGAGACATGAGGCACCCAAACAATAGTTTCCATGATGTGTTGCATTGGCTCAAGTGCTGGTACATTGACCAGAAATGAAATGTTTTCTTTCAGGTCAACAGTACCCAACAGGATGTATTTTACTTCAATTTTGTGATGGAACAATTATATATATCTGAGGAAAATGTTGATTTGGCTGACATATGTATATATATATGCATGTGTGTGTGTGTGTGTGTGTATGTATGTATGTATGCACACACGTCAGCCAAATCAACATTTTCCTCAGATATATATCGTTCCATCATAAAAAAGAAGTAAAATACATCCTGTTGGGTACCATTGACCTGAAAGAAAACATTTCATATATACACATATGTCAGCCAAATCAACATTTTCCTCAGTGAAAATGTGAGTTTTGTTGAGATGACATTTTCCATTAAAAAAAAAAAAGTATGTGGATGATAAATTCCTGACTGGCACTGGACTCACTCCTGAGAGACATGGTTTTTTTGAAAGTTTCTGTGGGGGGGGGAATCCCTACTACTAATACAATAAGTACCCTCAGCTGTGATAGGTCCTCACAGATTTAGCTTCCCCTGAGCAAATATTCTGAGGCAGTGAACTGGGCTTCTGCTTTAAGAAGACTGTACAAAGATTCAGGCTGAACTTTGAAATGGTAATCTTGCTGCTAAACTTCCTGCAGAAAGTAAAATTACAGAAATAACTGAGCCAGGGATCTCATACTTTGTCGTTGGTCTTGACATTATCACATTCCCCTCTTGGCTTATCCACAGATATTTTTTTATTATTGCAGAAGGAATCATATGTGACTTTCAGATTATCTGGAACAGTACCATGGTCCACGATTACTTTGGAGGACAAGCTCTGTTAGAAAACAAGAAGAGAAAAGACACAGAAAACAGAGATCTTCCTCAAAAATGAACAGTCAGAAAGACCCTCAAGGATAGTCCATCCATGTCATGCTTCACCGCAGCTCCTATGAGTTGCAGGTTACTGGTTGCAATCATCTTCATATACTATATGATTGAAAAGGAACATGAGGAGGTAACATCTCTGCTCTCTGGTGAATGCCACAGAAATGGGTAGCAGCCAGGATTTGGGACAAGAAATCCTTTATTTCTTGGGATAGGGGAAGGAGAGAGTAAATCAGCATTTCTCTTTTTGCTATCCCAGATCCATCACCTCTGCTCTGTGACAACGCATGACTGGGACTGCCACAGGAAAAAAATTAACTTTAGTCTAAATGAAAGTGTTCAACAGAATGCCAAGGAGAGGAATTTGGTTCCTGGGCTGGCACTTACCTGTCTTTAACCTAATGGTTTCATCTAGCACTGTCTGTATAAGAGAAAACAGGTATTTTGCATCATAGATTTTCTGTTTACAAAATATGTAACCAACAAGTAATGATTCTTTTTCTGCAGAAACACAGATTGCACAAAATTCAAGTTTAACTAGAAATTTGATGGAAGAAACCCTCCTCACTTTCTATTATCTTGAAAGTTCACAACAGGTTTTTGACATGTTGAAGATAGCTTCTGATTTCTTCTGAGCTAGTATTGATGCATTTATTTCTATTTGTCTGTACAATGCATGACGGACTTTTCAGAGAAAATCAAAGGCATGTCTGAGCAGCTGTTGAATTAAAACTGGGGTATCATGCTTGTTTGGCACCATCAGCCAGATCTATAGCATGGTGCTCTGTGCAACTAGATCTGGATTTACCACTGGTGGCAGGGTGAGTGGCAGTGCTGTGTCAGCTCAGGGACCTGTGAGGATTAATGTAGCTCTCATTCATCCCACTGCTGCTGAAACAAGTCCCCAATAAGGCTCCACACCCCAGAATCCAGTAACGGGCTCCATGGGCCAGATATTGGCCTATGAGCCTTCTGTCAGATACCTGTAGCTAAAAATAAATAAAGCATGGTACAAACTTGTGCTAACAAAGTATAACCAATATGTGTAGTACTATGCTGGATGGGCAAACTGCTCTTTCTTTTCCATCCCGCCCATCTGAGGAAGTACTGGACGCATATGGTTCATGTTGTGAACCAGCAGGTAATCTCCATACAAGATATATGTGAAGTTTGATACACAGCTTACATTGTAGGCTTCCTGGATGAGTTGGATGACATTGCTGGAATCCTCATTCAGCTCCCCCACTGCAGATTTGGGGATCATGTCACTGAGCTTCTACCAATGGAAAGCAGAGGTGTTAGAAGTGTCCTCTATGTCACACCTATGGAGAACATGAATGCTGACCTGTGTTCATGTACTCTGTTTAAGTTATCAATACTGAAAGACTACATTTGGGCTCCCAGTCATTTTGCATCCTCTGGAATTGAATGCGTTAAGCCCCTGGATACTATTTCTGATGCATTCCAAGTTCTACTTACTTTGTATATGTTAACCACTTTGCTAGTAACAGCAAAAATGGGTTGAATATTATTTTCAGCAAGCTTTTGGATCAGCTGGCCAACAGATGGATAGTCCTGTGGAAGAAAAGAAAGCAAGCAGTGAGTCTGCATGTTCAAATCTTCACCAGCAGAAAGATAAATATCCCTGTTTTCTAGAACCATTTGTGGTACCAGCCTTATCTGCTATTCTGCTGGAGTGAGATCAGTTAAGACCTTCACTCTTGAGACAAATTGCAGCACTGGATTAGCTTTTCCTTTTCTTTGTGATCCCAGCACCAGATTTTAACCAACAAGTTTCCTTCATGGGGATATTCCCAACTGTAAAAGAGTGAAAGAGGTGCAGCTCTCAAAATTAGGCATTACAGTGTCTCTGGTTTGCTTTTCTTGCTTAATAAATTTGTAAAAGGATTTTTTTTTCATGGTCACTATTGGAAAAGCCAGCCAGAGCTTGTAAAAGGTTCTAACCTAGGGGCAGGCAATTATTTTGGGCAGAGGGCCGCTTACTGAGTTTCAGAAAGCCATCAGAGGCCACATGACAGGCAGCCCAGGGCAGATAAATATTAATTTTCTACATGTTTTAGTGGCCCTGCGGGCTGGATAGAATGGCCTGGCAGGCCGCATCCGCCCCTCGGGCTGCATTTTGCCCACCCCTGTTCTAACCCCCAAATCACTGCTTCATGACCTCATGGCTTAATAAAGGTTTTAGTAGCAGGAATCTCTCAGAGACTTTCCACTCATTCAATCAGAAGGCTCCCACCTATGCCAGAAATCATAACCTCTGTGATAAAGTAAATGCCTCTGGCAATGAGCTCAGAAATACTGGTTTTAATTGCAAACTTCACATTCACATGCAGTCTGGAGGTGTCAGAGCAGCACCTTGAAAATGCCCTGGTGCTCAGGTGGAATGAAGAGAACTATCCCAGCACACAGAACAGCCCCAGGCCTGGGATGGGTCAGGGGAGTGGGACTAGCCAGGCATGGGAGGGGAAGGCTACCTGCTGGAGTGGAAGTGGCTAGGGAACTTTGGTTGCCTATACATTTGCTTGGGAGGGGAAGGGTGGGGGAGAGGTATTTTAACTGTAGTGGTTCCTGGACAGCCACTCTAATTTAAATGGCTCACTATCATGTGTATTACGTCTCCCACTCCTCTGCGTTTCAAAATGGCTGTGGGGGTGCTTTAACTAAAGCTCATTCAACGAGGTTTATTTAAAGCACCCTTATGGCTATTCTGAAACATAGTGGGGCTTAATACATATGATGGTGAGGTGATGCTGGAGCATTCGAATTAGAACATGGGGCAGATTTGATGAATCGAGTCTGCTCCAACCCATTCTAAGTAGAATGTGAGCGAGCACATCTGTAGGCAGCCTTTAGTTCCAGCTCTTGTAACAGAGGACCCTGACCTGTTACTGAGAGCAAGGAATTGAGGACTGTGCCTTTGAGGCAAGCTTCTGGGAGACAGGAAGAGGCAGGTTGTGGATTATATAAGCCCTGCAATCGAGGCAGAGAGGGCAGTCTGACCTGGGCAGAGCTGAAGGAAGGAGCTCACTGCTGGGAGCTCTCTAAAGTACTGTGAGGAATTGGAGAGAAGAGCCAAGATGAGAGAAGCCAGCAGGGGTGAGCAATTATTTCAACTGGAGGGCCATTTAATGATTTCTGATGAACAGTCGAGGCCCACAAGGGTAGGCCCACCCCGTGACAAGTGCCCCGCCCCCGATCATCATCTTGGAACTAGAATTCCCACCCTTGGCCCCGACCCCTGACTTCTGCCACTGGAAGTCCCACTCCTTGCTCCCAGAAGTACTCCTTTGGGGGGGGAGAGGGAGGGGTTTACCATCTTGAAACTGAAAAAGAAACAAATCATATATTATAATATATTTTAATTTTATTTTTAAAAGATTTTTGTCCTGATTTATGTGTGTTTGCATAATTGCTCAAATTAAAGTCTTACTCTTGTATCTTGTGTGTAGGGGGTGTGGTTGGGGGGGTGAGTGTGGGTGTGTGTATAGGATTTGTAGGGAAATGGGTGTGGGGTTTGTTGTTTTGCTGTCCAGTCATACGCCATTGTCCTCAATGCATCCACATGGGGCTCCCCTCTGGCGTGCCAGGAGCACCACAGAGGTGGAAGCACGGAGCCCACCCAATCTCATGGCACGTGACCTCTGAAGGCCTGCCTCCCACTGGCTTTTAGAGGAGCAGCTGCAGGCCAGTAATAATTGTTTGTGGAGGTCGGATAGAATGGCCTGGTGGGCCGGATCTGGCCCATGGGCTATACTTTTCCTGCCCTGGCTTAGAGGAAGGCACACCAACTGCACTTGATTGCACTTGCATTTGGCTTTATGTTTGCTGTTCAGGCTGTACAGCATGGGGGTGGCTGAAGGGGAGGAAAAGAGCCCACCGAAAATGCCCCACAGAGGGGCCTAACTTACTGCTGAATTGGCAGGCTGACTGAGAACCACTGAATGGCAGACCAACTGTCAGAGCCCTGAGAGACAGGCTGGAGGGATGAAAGCCCCAAGAAACAATGCAGAGCAGGGCACCTAGGGCCACATTCTGGTTGCCTGGAGGCAACCTCCCAGAGTATAACAACAACATCAAAGGCATGGCAGGAAAGGATAGTGGGGTACATGGAGATAAACCAGAGTTCAAGGAATGCGTTTAGAGTGGCCACAAGGAGATGCTGCTGTCAATGCTAGCAGTGCATCCCATTACATCCCATACTTCCACCCTGGAAGTGCTGAGTCTGACTTCTGCCCAGGACACTTACAAACTCATTGCTCTTCTTATACATGTTTTCTTCCAAGTGGCAACGGCCATCATTAGGAGTCAGAATGGCTGCGAGTTTACCATCTCCAGCAAAATGGAAACCATCATCTGTGGCATACACCAGCAAACGAGTTACGTTGTGCCATCCGATCTTGTTCTGAAAACAGAAAAGAAAGAAATTTACCATGTGCAGCTCCCACTCCCTAGAAACAGCTGAGAGTGCAGGGCAGTAGGAATAAATAAATGTTCACAAAACTGGGTACCCATTCATAGGTGTGGCATTGCCAGAGACAGAAACATAGTCCTGCACTTTGCAGCATCTCAAGACCAAAGAGACTCATGCCTACCTGCTGGACATGCATGGAGATGGACCTATCTGAAAGAGAGACAGGGAGAGACCAACAGTAGTGTACTGATGGGTGGGTGAGTGGAACGCAAACCTTGGGTGCTACCTTTGGGGGCGGAGGGGAGAGGAGAAGAACAGAGCTAGGGGATGCCTTACCCTCCTGTCCTCTGTCCCCACACCCTGCACCTTCCCTGCAGCAGCTCCAGCTCCAGCTCCAGCAGCAGGGAGGACACAGCGATGGTGAAAGTGCATAGTGAAGGAGCAGTGACTAGAGGCTCAGCACTACAGAGTTGGGAAGGGGAGGGGGAATATGTTGCCTCCATTTTTAAATCAGTGTTTAAATGGTTTCTCAACACACATATCTGTAGGAAAGAATGGTTGCCTTCTCCTCTCTGGCAGCCAGGAGTGAACCTTCAGCTGATGCTCCTGTCCAGAGCACAGTTCTGGCCAGTTATGCCTCTGGAGACAGAGACAAATTCACTTCAGTTGCCATCTCAGAAAGCTGAACTCATAGGGGCAGAGAGGAAAAGTTTCATGGCCAGCTAATGGAGAGAAGAGTGAAGAGGAGTAAGAACATGCATGTGCCCCCAGAAAAGAGTGGACATGGAGATGAACAGCCATCTAAGCCTTGAGGCAGTATGTACATTGGGAAACTGAGGAAAGGAAATAGAGGTACTGTATGGGATTTCACATTGCATGGTGGCTCTTCAGTGCTTTTCTGAACTGCAATTGGGAACCACATGCTAGGTTTCTATGGTGTATTATAAAGGCTCAGACACCCTTCTGAGAGATTCTGCTTAAAACTTGAATTAATACAGTTTCTTCTATCTAAGGAAATTCCCTTTCCTTTCTGGTTTTAAGCCTCCCCCCCCCCACCCCTTCTCTATCTCAACCATGCAGTTGATCCAATGAAAACTATCACCTACAAATATCTTGGTTATGAAGAGACTTACCCCACACACTGCCACCTGCATCATGGCATCCAACCCCCCTTCTGGAGCATCGAGGTTCCCAGAGATGTACTGTTGGCCAACCTTGTCCTCAAATGTTTTTGCATTATCAGTGAGGGAAAGGACATGCTTGAAAGCAAAGGGGGGCTGGCATTGGGTGTCCTTGTTTGGGCAGGGATTCTTCAGCTTCTCTGGGTGTGTGTTCACAAAGGGCAGCACTGTCTTATCCACAAAGGAGCCAAAACCTGGGGAGCACACAGCAAGCAACATGAAGATGAAAAACCAAAACACATCACAGAAATAACCCCCAAAAGAGGCTTGAGGATTCGAGTGCACATGGGAATCTGGCCCTGCAGCATGGAGCCAAGAATCAGAGTGGGAATCTGCTCATGGCCCTAGATGACTACTGCCTCTGACCTTTCCCTTCCCTCATGGTGGCTGTGACTGCCATCTTCCTACTCATTTGGAAGCTTTCCATTTCCTCCTCTTCCCTTAGACATCACTGACCCTTTGTCCTGTTTGCTTCTTTCTGGCAGCTCACCTTTTCCCATACAACCACTGATGGACCGGCTCTTTTTGCCTCTGCCTGGTAGAAGTCTCTAGCTGCCATAGAGAGGAATGAGGTTCCCAAATTTCTTTCAAAGCCATCCACTCTGGCTAACCACCCACAGCGCCGCACTAATTCAATCAGTTTCCAGTCAGACTGTTTTCTTTGCGGCCATCAAATCTAAGTGGCCTGGAAATCTCAACTTGTTTTAAATGAAAGCTTAAATCTGATGGATTCTTAGGCTAGGGACAGATATTATACATAAACCAGTGTAAGTGATCAGAAACTCATTTAAACATGTAACAGAACAGATGTTCAGTGCACATAAACCAGCTTGAAAATGGCTGAAACCAGTCTGACATACTACATTCAACCAGGTTTATCAGACTTGACTGATTTGGGACAAACCAGTTTATGTAAAGTCTCTCCTACAGCCCTTGCTGGTTTAAGATAAACCAGACTTCCACAGGATCCTAGCATGCTGTCTGAGCTGGGCAGGGCTCTCTGCTCCACAGCAGGGCTGGCCTCTCCCCTCTGCTCCCTGGCTGCAGCTTTCTCTGGCAGAGACTTGCAGGCACAGAGCCTCTGCCTGGCTTCTCCCTGCAAAGCAGGGATTATCCCCCCTGCCCCTCTGCCTTATGCAGACACCTCAGCATTAGCTAACAGACCACATACTGGCTACAGTCTGTGCTGTGGGAGACAAAAAAGGCAGAGAGGCTTTTTGGAGCTAGTCAACAGGTAGCTTAATGTCCTTCCTTGGAAAAGCTGTTTAAGAGGAGCTTGGAGAGAGGCTTTGTTTTCTTAATGGGTTGCTAAGCACTGAGTTAGGGGTGATAAACATTCTTTGCTGGGCTGCTGGGGTGGGGGGGGAGGGAAAGCAGGAAATATGCCCCACTCAGCTCAGCCCTGTGGAAGGGAAGGGAGGGCTGCTCTAGCGCCCCCCAGCTTCTAGTCTGAGCCACTTCAGGTATGTGCCTGCATTTCTAGAATTAAAAGGGTATGTCTATCCACCTCCAAATCAGTTCAAGCTTTGCAGGTTAGACTGACCTGCAAAGATTGAATCAATTCAGGCTTAGGATTTTGTAATGTGTGTCCCTAGCCATAGAGGATCAGGGAATAGTTTACCTGCTCCAGTGAGACCAGAATCATTCCTAAAGACAGCAGAAGCATCTGAACCAAATATACTCAAAAGAAATGTTTCTCCCATTTGCAACCCATTGCCTTCTCTGGACTTGCAAACTAACCTGACAGCAATATTTTCTGTTGAAAGGCAGAGCAAGGCTAGGAAGAGAGATACATGTGACCAGGCTCTGGAATAGACTCCCAGCAGGGGTGGTGCAGGCACCTACCCTGGAGATCTTCAAAAGCAGACTAGATGCACACCTTGCTATTTAACCCCAGCAGTCTTTCCTGCCCAATGCTCTCACAAGGTCCCTTCCAGCCCTCAACTTCTGTGAATCTATGTGAACCCAGGCCCACATTGCCCCAAGTCCTGATGCGTCTCCCTGCCCTCAGTCAAGTACACACAGTCCTGCCCTAGAGGACTGTTCGTGCTTTCTGCAGACCATGCCATAACCTGCATTTTCCAGCATTGTTGCTCGTATTGGCTTTAACTAGTGGCTCTTCAATGCAGCACAAAGAATGGTAAGGTCAGGGATCACTACCAAATACCAAAGGAATACTCACCTATCCGACCAGTTTTGGTAAGAGTCTTTAGAACTTCAAGCAGATCCCCTCCCAGCTTCTTCACTTTCTCCAAGTCATCATGCATGGAGTAGGAGAGATCCATCAGATAGTACAGGTCAATGGGGAACCCCTCAGCACGGTGGAACGTGACATTGAACTCAGCCGGCTGACCTGCCAGGGGAGACAGAATGACTCAATGGAATTGGACCTTCCCTGTTGTATCAGGTCTCACTTGGCCTCTCAGATTTTAACTCTCATTAGCATTCCCTTCTGACTGAGTGATAAGAGGGCTTGGCACTACAAAAATGTAACAGGAACATTTCCCTGCCCCAAAGTACTTGTAAATACAGTGCATGACCTGCTTATGGCTCTGGCATGGCTGGGAAGGGAACAGGAAGTAGGGGAGAGAATGTGGAAGGAAACTGAAAGGAGGTAGGTGTCCTAGGGAAAGGGACTTTGCAGCATTAAGCTGAGTTAATATATCCTGGAGTGGGATTCTGGGGCCAGTACAAAGAGGGGCTATAGGAAGCTGCTACTAGGAATAGGCTCCAGAGCCTAAAGAATATAAAGAAATTAGGCTTTATTTTGGGATCTGTGAGATGAGCAGTGTGACTGCTACCAGTCTGACATGGAGCATCAGGGCCATGGGCAGACTCCAGGAGGGGTGTTCAGGCCATTCCTTTCAGGAGAGCAGCTGGTCCCAGAAGCACGGCACTGGCTTCTCAGAGCGTGTTCTGAATCTAAGTCCCTTGTCAGCACAACACCGGCCTTTCCCACTGGAGCTGAAGTAGCACCTACTGTCCAGTGTAACTGCCCAAGATCTTGGTTTCTTCAGGTGCGCCAGCCACCAGTCAGTTAGCTTAGTCTGACCCCCATAAGCAACCTCCTGGCTTCAGGAAAGTCAATTTAATTTGCCAATTTGTTATGTGTGAGAGAACTGAAGTCCCTCAAGACTCCACAAGCTCCCCTGCAACCTGACCGAGAGCAGACTGTGGGGCCTAGAGAGCAGCACGTGTTCCTTGCCAGGCTGCTCTGCAGAAACAGCTGGCTAGATAGATGTGCTAGGCTGTGCACAGAAGCCAATCCTCTACACACTAACTTCTGAGAAGCACACATGACACCTTGGTTTATGACACCTTGCCCAGCGGACAGCTGCTGATGTGGGCATTGCTGTTCAAATTTCTGACTTGGCTTCTTTTCCAGCAGCCTTGCCCATTGCCCCTTGAACCATGGCTCTCACCACACTCTCTTGCACCGCAGTCAGGTTTCCCAAACTGCATTTTTGCCCATGCAAACTCTTTGTCTGAAGCAGTTTGTTCACACATTTTGCCATGACTTTCTTCCCCAGGCTGGGATTCTAATTGTAAACATACCAGGTCCAGGGTTTCACAGCAAACTATACCTTTTCTTAGTTGCAGATTCACTGTTCGAAGATCCAGCTGTGATTTTTCACCTGGCCCATTTCTTTGTAGAGAGGCTTTGCTGTTTGGAAACACAATGTCTATCTCTTCGCATCCCCTCAGCTTCAAGGCCGGGATGGTGTCACAGCGAATGGAATCTGGTTCTCCTGGTTTGCTGAAAATCTGCATTTTGCCAAATCAAAGTAGGACAAGGCAGGTAAGTTTAAACAAACCCTTCTAAGTGAGCTAAGAACTGAGGGCTACCAATACAGAAAATAAAGTTAGTGAGCTCATTGTCACCTGCTTACCCCAGTCTTAGCTCCAGGAACAGAAGAGAAAAATATAGGCTCTGGCCATTAATGTGCTGGATTTACCATCGATATGGAGGGACTGATCTATCAAGGAGCCAAGAAGTTACCTACATCAGTGACTGTGGCTCCCCACTCCTTAGGCTCCCTCTCTGCCCCAGTGAACTCTTCAGCTGCATATCTTTACTAACAAAGAAACCCACTGGATTTTGTACTCATTCAGATACTTTTTTCAGAGGCCACACTCATCAGCTGGTTTCTGGGAACACCTCTGCTTGCATTATGCATGAAACTTTTATTTCCTGATGTCTGGGGCATAATGAGAGCCTAGATCACCCCTTCTTGCAGTAGAGCCCCTGGCTGCAAGCTCTGCAAGATAATTATTCTATTTAGAAGTAGGTATTTTTTCAGCTGAGTTGCATTAATGCAAGTAGAGCTAGCTGGCTACATACCTAACTCAACATCATCCTGGACACAATGTAACACCTATAGCAGCTCAAGTGTCAGCCTAAGGAGCCTCAGTGAACCTCAGCTGAGAAAAACACCTCTCTTCCTAAACCAGATCAGGTCCAAGTGTGGTGCTTCTACTGTTGTGGAAAATACAGTAGCATTGATAGTTGGATGAGTGGGACACAAACCATGGGGGCTTTCTAAGGGGATGGGGGCTACAAGAATGGAACTCAGGATGCTCCTTATTTTCTAGCCCACTGTCCCCCCACCCAGGCATCTTCCATGTAGTGGCTCTGGTTTCAGCAGGGGAAGGGCAGAACAACAGTTGCTGTGGGGGAGATGTCACCTTTTTTGCTGCTGAAAACCAGTGTTTAAATAGGGGCTTGACACAAATAGCAGCAGCAAAAAAGCAGGTAACATTGCTCCCAAACAGCAGGGAGCCTCCACCAGCCTTACCTGCACTATGCACCACCAACACCCAGGGTGTTATACTGGCCGGTTATACTTCTGTGGCTTTTGTCAGGAACCCTAACAGGAAGCCCAACTTGGGCTAATGGTCTAGCCACCCACATCTTCCTTCAGTCTCTAACTGACAAGCTGTACCCCAGCTAATTAACTAGCCAGCTTCCTACTGTTTAATCCCAGCAGTGGCAGCAGAAATCCAGGCCAGCCAACAGTTCTGACCAAAGTTTGCTTCGGTAAACCTCCATGATGTGGTAGTCCTAGTTCCTGAGCCTGGTTTGCCTCTGTTCTTGGACCCTGGCTTTGAACTTCCTCTTGGATCTGTTTCCTGAACCTGCTTAACTCTGTTCTTGGGCTCTGGCTTGTTTACTGTCCCTTGGATCTAGCAACTTGGCATCCAACTTCTGGACTCTGACCCTGGCTTGTGTTTTGGACCCTTCCCCTGGATTTCCCTCTGGATCTCATAATTTGGCTCCCAAGCCCTAACTTAGCCCCTGCCTTCTCTCAGTAGCCTAAACATTAGGCAAGACAGCCTGTCACCCTTACACTGGTTAGCAAACAATAACAGAGGCAGCCAGAGGAAATGTTTGTGGGGCATGGTCAGGGGAGACCTGAAGGCACTTGCCTCCCTGAGTCTGCAAATGTTCATCTCCACAGCTAGAGGAACATGGGGAGGTTATTCCCTGCAGCACAACTTGTTGCAACCCGACTGTCTGCTGTCCATCCAGGACAGAAAGAATCCTTCTTGGGACCTCCCAGGGGTCCAGTCTTTTCACCTGACAGCAGAAAATCGTCTAAGGACCAGCATGTGTGGCCAAGCTCCTGCTTGGTGGGGGCTTAGCAAACCCTGACAGGTGGTTGTAAGTGGAAGGCTGGCTGACCTACCGGCTTCTTGCACCAGGCGCAATCAGGGCTGGATTGGATGCAGTCCTGGCAGCTGTTCACTTTGGTTTTGAGGCATTCCAGGGAAAGAGCTGAAATAGAGAATGGAGGGAAAAATGCAAACGAAAAGGGTGCTTGGAAAGCTGGTGAGAGAGATACCTAGGCTTCAGTTAGGTTAGCATCACTCACCACAGGGAGCCACCCATCGGTTATGCTGGTTTTCCTAGTTCAATTATTTAACCAGAAAGCATGCTCTGTTGCAGAACATCTCATAACCTAGGGTGAGCTGGAAAGGATCTTCACTTCCTGTCTGTGCAGAAGCTCAACACAAACCCTCCCTCCCCACCTGGCTGAAATCAGTCATCCTGCACAGGTCAAACACAGACTGCAGTAGAGGGAAATATTCCTGCTAGGGCTTGCTCTGGGACTGGCTGCATGAACTGAGAGAGGAAAACCCAAGCAATGTACCCCAAGTAAAGAAACACAGATCCCTCACACTGATGACTCCTCACATTCAACACATAGCCAGTCCCTGCCAGTCTATATGTGGGGGCACTCATTACTTGGTTTAAGGGTGGCTTATTGCTATTTAGTTTAATCTAGTCAATAATGTATTCAACCATGTACACCCAAGTGAAATAATGTCTACTAACAAAATATACCTGGTTGAATGAATCGGTTTTAAAAGCCATTCAGTTAAATCAGTGCCCAGCTACAGGGTGAGGAGGAAGTGCTGTTGCTAGCCCAAAATGGGCTTTAGTGCTCTTTCATATGACTAAGACCCAAAAGCATGTAAAAAAAAAGTGCCAGGCTTTTCATTTTGAAATTCAGGTCACCTTAATTTGAGTTCTTGCAGTTTCTGTCTTTGCAAGATCAGTGCTACTCACCAGTTCCTGCCTACCCGCCCAGCTAACATCCTCATCCGCCCATCATCCTCATCAGCTCATCTAAATCTGAGGAGAGAAATGGCACATCCCCCTGGATGCAGAACCAAAGTCTCCCATAGGCATGCTCCAGCAAGGCAGTGAACAAATATGCTTTGTCCTGGAGTGTAAGCACTGTAGTGGTGTAGCTGTCATAGGAAGTGGGCTGGGTTGTGGTAGCAGACCAGCAGGTTTGCTCTCTAGTTAACCAAAGCATAGCCTGAGTGGCTCAAATCAAAGCCATTTAATTCAGTATTCTGCTGCTTACTTCATGAGGTCAAGGCTGCCCCTGCCATCCACATCCCTTGCCTATATCCAACACTCATGACACCTGCCCTTTCTGTCAGAGGGAGACCCTAGTGCACACTCACCTCAAGGCTGCAGACCCTCTACCATCTCCTCAGAAACCTCTTATTAAGGTTCTGGATGCATTTTCCCCATACCTTTTATTTTATACACACCCAATATGTAGCCCAACTAAGTCCACGTTGTTCATTGGTTATGCATGGCAGCTGTTGAGCAGCTGTTGAGTCAGCTCCTGGTATTGTTGAAAGTAATCCCAGCAGGAGGCTAAGAAAGGAGCCTGATGAAAGCAATTCATACATTGGTCTGTAATTTATTGCATTGGGCACTGTTGCCACATGTGACATACCTCCAATCAGGCAGACTGAAATGCCTGTCAATCAGTTTGCGTATCACTGGCAGGTTTTGCCATCCCAATGCTAGAAGAGGCTGGCTGATCAGGAGCCCACAGCAATGCTGTATCCACATAGCAGACAAAGACCTGGAGAGCTGACTCTAAAATCCAAGTAAATAAAGTGCTTCCAAGAGGCCTCCATTTTCATTGAGTTCCTTCCCTCAGCCATTGTTTTGTTAACGTTTTACACTCACAAACAAACAGCATTTTTTTTTAATTTTGTGTCATGGACCAAATCAGCTAAATTAGGTCCGAATTCTATAGACTGAGCAGAGCTCAATTGTTCAAGTCTGTGTGACACAACCACCAGCAAGTATCCTACATCCCAGACTCTTCAGCCTGGGACTTCAGATTGTGAATGATGCGTGCCCCCAGAGGCTGGGGGCACAGCGACCACCCACACGTGGCCACAGTGGTGTCAGTGGCGAGGGGGGGTTGGTGAGTGCCAGCCAGTGGTTGGCAACCACCCACACATGCTGCCAGCAGCATTGGTGATGGCCCGTGGTGTTTGGCAACCATCCACAGACACCGCTGGCAGTGTTTGGGTGGGAGGGGTGGGGGAGTAAGTGGCGACTACCCACAGGCGCTGCTGGCAGTG
>NW_017729031.1:84837669-84838988 GCF_001723915.1 Gavialis gangeticus
CGTGGTGTTTGGCAACCATCCACAGACACCGCTGGCAGTGTTTGGGTGGGAGGGGTGGGGGAGTAAGTGGCGACTACCCACAGGCGCTGCTGGCAGTGGCTAATCTCAAGGGGTGCACATGCACCCATGTGCACCCCCTATGCGTCGCCAATGCTTCAGATACTCCCAGATCTATGGCAGGCATCCTACATGCAGGTTCCCAGCCTGGAGGCCTTAGTGTTCAATTGTCTCCTAGTCTTGCTTACCCCTAGCCAAAAGGCTGCAGGAGCAAGATTGAGGGAAAGCTTAAGAACAAATCTCCCATCACCATAAACTGTGTAGCCAAGATCCTTACAGTTGGAAGCATTTGTAGACTCTCACAGGGGTCAGCCTGCCTGCAGTGCAAGGGACAGGCCTTCACCCTCTAACTATACCAAGTTATTCAAAGCTGAGAGAAGGTATCTCCCTTACCAGGTAAGTAAAACCACTTGAGCTGAAAACCACCTCTTGGGATCAGCACTGGAGGAAAATCCTAGCTTACCTGTTGCTGTCAACAGCAGCAGCCCAGCCAGAGCTGGCAGAAGGAAGCAATCACGAATCATTTCCTGTAAGACAAAACACACCATAATTACATTTCAGTGCTCTGTAATCATCTGGGAACTGCAGAGAAAAGGCCCCTTGGAACAATTTATGAAAAAGCTGCAACTGAAACAGGTCACAGTTGCATTGATATCTGAAAGTGCATCCTATATTCCACATGTCCCTCCCCAAGCCCCATGCTGGGACCCTGTATCCAGACCATGACTATCCATAGACACAAAAAATATGTAGGCAGATAGATCTTAGACCCAAAGCAAATTCAAGGGGAAACTTTAGTATCCAGTAGATTAGGAATTATATCAGTTAGAGGAATAATCATGGGCACATGCACATCACATTTATGCTCCTGGCCTATTATGGAAATTCTATCAAACCTACCCAGACAGACTGCAGTGGAGGCTGCCAGGAAGTAGACTCCCTGCAGGGAGGAAGGGGTAGTTGGTATTGTTGGGAGCTGTAACAGGCAACTCTGCCTGGCTGATTGGCTAGCTGAGCTGTGCCAGGCTGACAATGCCACCTCCCAATTGACTCTTATTCCCCAAGGGATGGGTAACTGGTCATTCCCAAAATGATTTAAATTAACAGTTTTAAGTGTGATTTAAAAGGGCAAACAGATTTACCTCTTCAATTTTATTTATACTTTTCAGTTATTATAGCTAAAAATGGTTGAGTTTCATTAGCTGGCAATTGTGCAAAGATGTTCTTCACGGTAAGGGTGGCCAAAATTTGGAATGGGTTTC
>NW_017729031.1:84838999-84840419 GCF_001723915.1 Gavialis gangeticus
TAGGCATCTGGCTGGGGTCATCTGACCCCAGCACTCTTCCAGGGCAGGGGGTTGGGCTCAATGATTTGTTGAGGTCCCTTCCGACCCCTAACATCTATGAATCTATGTTGATATGCAACTACATGTAAGCTTTATACCAAATACGAACTTTTTGTTAATCAAGAGTATGCAGTTATCTATGCACATTTATTTAATCATTCATACCTTCACAAATATCTGTTCAGATTCTTAAAATGTACTTAGTTATTACATTGGTAAAAAATGATGAAGGATCCACTTTTTCAGTATGACCATTACATTCTTACACTTGATTTGTGTATTAAAATTCAAGCAAAATACACAAAAACCAAGCATTTTAAAATTGTTTCAGGTATTTTAATACATCTACCTTAAAAAGTCTGGATACATAAAGGGGGAAAAAAAAAGAAAATTTATTCAAACATGGCTTACATTTACAACTAACTGATATATTAAACAAAGGAAGCATTCATATCTGTGGTGAATTGTTTGCAGTCAATTTGTCTTTGTAGATTTTTGACCTAGTAGATTTCAGTATCTTATGCTCAACTTTTATTTGCAGGGTCAAAACAGATGTTGTGCAATAAAGAGTATCAAGCTGTGGTGGGATGTATCCCACCACAGCCAATCTGCTTTATTGGGCAAAACATTAATTGCCTATTGTCCCCAGTGTGAGACAATTGGTGATGTATTTCCCTTGCCTGGGGATTCTCTGAATCCTTCGCTGCCCAGCACCTCCTGGTTGGGATCCAAGTCCTGTGCCAACCCATGCCTCACGTGGAAATATGAGCCAGCACAGGTCCTAGTACAGGACAGGAGAGAGGTGCAAGGTCACCTGGGATCTGGGGAATCCCTGATGTCCTGTGCCCCCAAACTGGGACCTGCATGGCCCTGTGACTCCACACTGTGACCTGTGCCAGGTTCCACACCTACCCAGGCTTCACAAGGAGGCACAGATCAGAACAGGTCCTGGCATGGAGGCATATGGTGCTGGGGATTCCCTGGGTCCCATGCCTCCACACTGGGACCTGAGCAGGCTTTCCCTGCTTACAGAGAGAGACATGCCTCTGAAGATCCCAGGTGGGTCTCCACAAGTAGGGAACACTGACTTTCCCAGCATTTAGGGAGGTGCCCTCAGATTCTAGGGCATGTCTCCACAAGTGAGGAAAGCTGGGCAGGTGCTCTGAGAGCTTGAGGGGCCTGATCCTGCATGGGAATTCCCAGGGTGTGCAGGATCAGGGCTCTTCAGCCCCTGGAGCACCTGCCTAGGGTGGCTGGAGACTGTAGGCAGCTCTGGGCTGCCTTCATGCTCCCAACACAGAGCAACCAGACATCAGACACAATAAAGTTGTGCTGACACTACCCCGGACATAGTGGGGATTACGGAAACATGGTGGGACTC
>NW_017729031.1:84840471-84850505 GCF_001723915.1 Gavialis gangeticus
GTCCCTTCCGACCCTAGAAACTATGAAACTATGAAAGTTACCCAGTTTAAAACTACCTTTTGTCATGGCCACTAAGGCAGTGCAACAGAAGGTAGGCTTGTTTATTTGCTCACCATCTGTGCCACCATAAAAAAAAAATTGTATGGCCACACAAATGGAACATCAGGCAACGTCTATTTCTACCCATAGTTTGAAGGAAGGAAAAAGAAAGCAGTTATGGGTATTCTGCTTTGTGCTTCACTTTGAAGGATTTCAGTCACTGAGCTGAACTAACTGAAATGAAGAAACCATTCTCACCGCACCTGCACAACCAGCCAAAACATGGTTTAGCACTTCAGTGAACTCTGCTGTCAAGGGTGTTGCCTGTGACTTTTACTAACACAGTTGCTTTACTTTCTTTAGGGTAGCAGCAGCACACATACAACTTAAATATTATTGTTGAAGTTAGCTGATTGCCCTATGCTTAGACCTTAACACAAGTTATTGGGCTTTCAAATTTAACTGCAATATGTTTCTCTTAAACAAGGAAAAATGCATTTTTAATCTGATTTAAATAAATAAAAATGCAATTTTAAGTTCTACATAGTCAAGTTAAGTTCTAAATCATTTATTTGAGGGCTAGAAACTGAAGTTGCTAGATGAAGTGATTCAGCTGTGCTGCAATGTGCCGAAAACACTGGGTGACATACACATCACCCCTTGTCCTCCACTTGATGGTGTGGGACAAGGGGTGGTATGATCTCCCTGTTCTCCTCCCTGCAGTGGGGAAAAGTGCTTCCCTACTCAGCCAGCCCCATGAATGGCAGGGTAGGAGAAAACTGCACTTTCCCCACTGATTGGTGAAACACTTTTCCCTGCTGCCCCAGACCCATAGCGTGGGTTTGGGGCACCAGGGAAAGCAGGGATTCCTCCTGCCCAGGCTGCCCCATGGGGATCTGGAGCAGTGGGGCAAGCGCCACAAAAACGGTCATTGTAATAAAGCAGGAAAATCTATTGCTACTTTCGGTTGAGCCACTGATTCTCCTGTCACGTGGCACAGCAAAGGGGAAGGACACCTATTTGCTCAGCATTTGTGCCACCTCGAATTTTTTAGGTGTTAGATGTCTGTTTCAGCCTTGAGAAAGGCTTCAGCCTTCATGCCAGGAGCACTGAGAAGTAAGTGCTGTCAGCCTGCCAGTGGAGAAATGTGCCGCTGATACAACTATTTAATTTAAAGGGCCCTTTTCATGCATAATAGTCAGGGCTAGGCTGCATTGGCCCCATTGTGGGACATGGTTTTCAGACAGCGCGCAACACAGAGGGGAACTTCCTTTGGCGCCAAGTTCTTAATGATGTGCCGCTGACACTGAACAGCCCTAGGGAAGTCTGCGTGGTGTGACCTGGCAGCTAGAGCTTTTAGGGAGCCATTAGGTGCTCAGAGGCAGAGGGACAGGAAGGATCAATTGGCCAGGATACCGGAGGTGACGGGGACTCAGAGATGTTTAGAGAGAGCCTAGAGAGAGGTAGTTAGCCATATTAGTCTGAAGTCAGTCAGACAGCAGGGTAGATATGCACCTTTACAGACTAACTAAATAAGATCTTTATAGAGACAGAGAACAAGCTTTCATGAACCCAAGTTTACTTCATCAGAAGCTGCGAAAGGTCGAGCAGAAAGCGGAGTATAAGAAGGAGATATACATCAGAATACAAAAGGCAAGGGAGGGGGGCATACAGAGAGAGAGAAAGAGAGAGAGCGGGGAGGAGCTCGACTCTCCAGAAGCACATCACTCAGGGGCAGGGTGATCTGAAGCTGAGCAACATTTCCAGGAGGAGACCTTCATCTCACTGGGTCAAGAGAGATCCTCTTAGACTCAGGCCCAGATCAGGGCATTTTCCTTTCTTTTTCTGAAGCCTCCTTTTCCTGACTGGCAACAGGAGCCACTGGACCTACCACAGCCAGGTTCTGCAGTGCAGGCTCCAGCCAGTGTCAGCATCTCACCACTTCCTGCCTGGCCCTGCTCCTCCCCAGCATTTCCTCCATTCCCTCACCCACCCCGTACCCTATTCTGGGCGCTCTGCTCCTTCCTGAGCATAGCCTACCCAACATCAGCCATTGTGGTGAGTCTGTCTGTAGGGAGGAAGGGACAACCCTGCCCTGGTACCCTCTTTATTCAGGATGCATTTACAGCCAAGCAGTCAAAAAGGGCACGTTGATCAAACTTATTACCCTGTGCCTCTGGGTGTAGCTGTGACCTTGACAAAGCTCACATTTGAGTACCCTGAGTGCATATTAGAGCCCTTCTGAAAGTGTTCCCACACCACACTCCAGTCCTGAGATGGCCCCATTGATGGGTATAACAGTACACCAGAGATGAGACCATGCTGCACTCCAGCTTCAGGATAGCCCTGTCACTATGTGGGGAACCAGAGACCAGCACCAACCCCACACACACTCTCCATCTCCAGTTGGTTCTGTCCCTCAGTGCAACCCAGGCCCTGTCATCAAAAATAGAAAAGTGAATCCATATAAAAAAGCCTGACCTGAGCCTGTTACTCTTGCCCTTGTGCCACCATGGAACTGCGCTCAATACCAAGGAGATGTTGCTCCATCAGCCACTGGTTCCTGCACTTGCTGAACGTGCCAATATGAGGAGATTACCCTGTCCTTCCGTTTGCAGAGGTGGAGTTGATGTGGCTCTCTATCTTTGAAGCGCTGAAGGAAGTCTTTCACTTTGCAGAAGTGTTTTTAACTCACATTGCTGTGCACTGCCCAGAAATTGAAACTTCCGGCTGTGAATTTACACTGAGTTTAGAAATAAGACTTCAGTAAACTGCATCAAGCCTAACCACAAAGTGCAATACCAAACTTCAAATTCATTTGCTGGGTTCAACATCAGTCAGCGCTTCCTTGTAAGAAAGAGAAACGTGGCTCCAGTCCCAAGCTGATTTAGCTGACCAACAACACTCCCATGATCCCAGCTCCAGGCAGGATGCTGAAGTTAATTTACATGGCTTTCAGTAGAAATAAGCTCTGGTGCCAAAGGGAATAGGCTTCCAGGGCATGTTATGATGAAATAAATCCGCCATCACTTACAGATGTGGTAGATCTCTCAGGAGCGTCATGTGGACCCCTGAGGAGTCTTAAAGAGCTCTGCCTCCTAATCATTCCCTTTTCCTATGTAAATTCATTCAGCTGAAGTTATTCACAGTCTCATGGGCAGTTTACTCACAGCTATAAGGAAAGCTTGTAGAGTGGGGCAGTAGACAGGAAGGAAGTGGGTGGTGTTTCTGTGGGCTGGGGAAGTTAGGGTGAATGTTAGGTCCACTTATATCAGAAAGAAGACAATTTGCTGGCAGTAGGGAGGGGTAGACTGAGATTGTTGAAATATTTTAACCAAAAGTTTGATAATTTTTTTTTTTATTTCTTGAGGGGGAAGGCAGATTGGGGTGATTTAAAAACTATTGTTTCAAATAAACACTTAAACACTAAATGGACTCTTATATCATTCTAACTGAGTGGTGTTTTGTTCAGATTTTTTGGAAATGGAATTTTGTGATTTTCACCACCTAACTTTTTTTTGGGGTGGTGGGGGAGTCTTCTCTTTTCCTTCTTTCTCCATTACTTCTTTCTCTCTCTCTATTAGTTTTAGATTGTAAAAGGGGGAGAAAGGAAGTTGAGAACAGGGGTAAAGAACTCAGGAAGCTTAGTTAAAAAATCACTATTGAGGCTAGAAACAGAAGTTGCTAAATGGAGTGATTCACCTGTGCTGCAATGTGCCGAAAACACTGGGTGACATGCACGTCTCCCCTTGTCCTGCACTTGATGGTGTGGGACAAGGGGTGATATGATCTCCCTGTTCTCCTCCCCGCAGGGGGGAAAAGTGCTTCCCTACTCAGCCAGCCCCATGAATGGCTGGGTGGGATTGGTGAAACACTTTTCCCTGCTGCCCTAGACCCATGGCGTGGGTTAGGGGCACCAGGGAAAGCAGGGATTTCTCCTGCCCAGGCTGCCCCATGGGGATCTGGGGCAGTGGGGCAAGCGCCACAAGGTAACAAACGGTCATTGTAATAAAGCGGGAAAATCTGTTGCTACCTTCGGTTGTGCCACTGATTTTCCTGTCATGTGGCACAATCAAGGGTAAGGACACCTATTTGCTCAGCATTTGTGCTACCTCGAATTTTTTAGGTGTTAGATGTCTGTTTCAGCCTTGAGAAAGGCTTCAGCCTTCATGCTAGGAGCACTGAGAAGTAAGTGCTGTCAGCCTGCCAGTGGAGAAGCATGCTGCTGATACAACTGTTTAATTTAAAGGGCCCCTCTCATGCATAATAGTCACCACATCTCTTTGACAAAAGTTACAGGAGGAATTTAAAATGTCTGCTATCCACTTGTTTTTAATTGCCAAGTACTATCCACTTGTCTTTAATTGCCAGCCTGATCCAGCTGTTTTCTGAGCCCATCCAGGGAGCAGCACCCAGCAGGTTTCCAGAGGGTGAGATCAGGGAACAGCTGGATCAGGCTGGGTGTTGCCTCCACCCGGGCAGCCCTGAAAGGCACTGCCACTGCAGAGGGAAGAACTGGGGCCCCATTCAGCAAGGCCGCTCAGCCCACCAGCTGCTCACCCTCCAGCTGCAAGCAGGCTCTGGCTCCAACCAAAAACAAAAAAACCCAGAATCGGGCCCCTTGCTGTACCATGACAAAAATTGAAATGACAGGTTTCAATTAAAAACCCATCGTTTCAATTTAGGGCGCATAAAATAAAACCTTGGGGATTAAACCCCCATTACGTGTACAAGCACCCTTTGATGGTCAGTCTTGACCCAATAAATAATTTAAGTAACTAACCCCCTGCCAGCCTGGAGGGGGAACCCCAAAGTTTCCCATGTTCTTCTCCTTTAGAGGAGAAAACCTGTGATTTTCCATGTTTTCTTGTAATTGTTCATAACCCTTTCATATATTCTTGCAACCTACTTCTGGGTTGAAACGTATGGGTTGAGGAAACCCTGGCCTAGAGACTGAAACTTGCTAGGAATAGAGCAGCTTCTTTGTGAGATGCCAGGGTTGGGGAAGGACCAGGTTTCTATGCAGAACTTGTGTCTGCTGTTTTCTTTTGAATAAATAAACCTCAAAGCTGCAGAGGAGAGACAAATCCTGATGCAATTGGGAGTGGTCTTTGACTTGGTAGTTGGTGAGCTGGCTCACTGGTTTATGTTTTTCCTTTCAAATATGAGGAAAACTACTCATACACTTAAGGTGTATTAAAGCCCATTTTAAGTGAAGGAGTGGTGAACAGATCCAGTTAAGCTGTGCTACCCCCTCCAGCTAACTTCTATTAAAGTGACTGCTTTCCAGATACCTGAGCATTTTTAAATGTTAGTGATTTGTTTTTAAAAGACATTTTTACCTTTATCATTATCCTTAATGGTGGTATTGATCTGTTCAGGCCTTAAAAACTATGAATTTCAAGTCTATAGACTTGTCCTAGTCTATACTGGATGCATCAACATGTTCATTTATGAGCTTTTAATACTGCGTATTCAATTTTGTACCTCTACTGTGAGGTACTAACTAAATACGCATTAGGCTGCCATAATGTGCAGCAGCAAAAGTGCATGCTTTTTTTAGTGACATGTAATGCACAGTAGCCTAATTGTACCTCACATTAGTGTATTAGCACAGTTTTTGTTGTTGCATACTAATGCACCATAAAATAAGCTACTGCATTTAAGCTCACATATAGATGCACCCACTGATGGCTAAATTTGTGTTCAATCAGCATTTAAACTAAAATGACTGTTTATAACAAAATATGAATGTCATGGGCCATATCTGAAAAAATGTATTGTGGCTAAAAAATGATGCTAACCTAAAGTTAATTAGGCTTAGTTGATATTTAGAGCAGGTGCAAATTGTATTGTAAAACCTTGTAAACTGGGACCCTGGGTTACTATTTTCAGCTTCTAATTTGACTGCCGTTGTCCATACTGACATCAAAATGGTGTTTAACATTGTGTTAGTTCAGGCGTGTCGAAGATATGGCCATGGGTTATAGCCAGCCTGCAGATCTGTATCTTCTGGCTCACTGTGCTGCCTGCTACATGCAGCATATACTGGCCCCAGCCCTGCACACTGCATGCAGCATATAGAGTTCACCTGGCACGGGCTGCACGTGGCATGGGGTCAGTCTGGGGTGTGTATTACATGTGACACCCATACTGGACCAGCCCTGCATACTGGATCCAAGGCCAGTCCAAATTGGGCCCACAGGCAGGCTTTCTGTGCTAAATCCAGCACACAGGGCTGATCTGGCATGACACCACAGGCAGCATGCACCTCAGAGAAGCCCCATGAGCTGCATGCTCTGCCAAGCTGGAGCCAGACTGTATCACAAGCAACATGTGGGACCAGTCTAGGATGTGTGCTGTACATGGTACCCATACCAACCCAATCTTGTGTGCTAGATCTGGGGCCAGTCCAGTTTGGGTTCACAGACCCAAAGTTGCTTGTGACTGGGGCAGCCCCTATTCCCATTCACTTAGGGTTACCTCCCTTAATGCTTGGCCACCGTGCCTTGAAATTTGAAAAAAGCGTAAAGAGGAGAAAAAAGGGAGGTGAGATCTTCCTGTATCCTTAGTGTTTAGGATAGAACTGTAGATTTTCTTCACAGGGCTCCCCTGCCTGTACACCCTGCCCTTACCACGCCTATTCAGGCACTGACCTGTGTTCTGCTTTGGGCTTGCCCTTACAATGAGTGTGATTGTGACTGGTTGTTAGCCAGTTATTCTAGTCTCTGGTTCACAAGAAGCAACCACTATTGGCCCATTCTTTATGGGTTCACAACACTCAGTAAGTTTTTACTTCATTACCCAGGGAGTTGGCCACCACTGGATCCTTCCCTAATTGGCCCTTATTTTCCTTTAAAAGTTTCAGTTGAATTGTTTTCCCTCACTCATCAATTAATGAGTTCATCCATACTCAACTCTAGCCATATTCTTGATCTATCAGTCATTAAACATTATACATTTTTTAATTCCAATTAACAAACCCTTTACTGTCTGATGTAGCATCTATTAGTTGGGAAGCACTGTACATTAACTAATATTTACAGTCCATCCACTATCAGACACAATATCATTATTCATATTTTTCCAACTAGCAAATTTCCCTATACCTTGTCAATGCATCCTCTTCCATTACTTAAACTCAGTCATTGATGAGTTACTACATCCACTAATTAATCCATTCCTATATATTTCATACCTGAGCCAGCCAGACTATAAACCAGCTCCTCAGCCTTCACACTAATTAATTCTTCTACATTTCACTAAATTGATTAAGTCCAATTTGGCTCACTGGTTTCAGTTCCTCCCTTGCCCTGATGCAGATCTCTACACCACCTGACCTGTAGAAGCACTCACTTTCTCCTTTCCTGGCTCTGGCTTATTGGCTCTGTTGCTTTTAGTAGGTTCGCACCTCCTTGCAGCATGCACAAACTTTTGCTTTCTTGTGCCTCCCCTCTCCGAGGAAATATCCTTCCAGCTAGTCAAACTTTATCTTCTAGCCTTGACTTCCTCGGCCAATGGGAGCCAGCTCTGGGACTCACGTGTCTGCTTCATCCTGCACTGGATACTTGGGCTACCAAGTTTGCCCTGGGCACCATCAGCACGTCCCTCTGCCATTTAATCAGTCCAGTGCTCCCTGGTAAGTCTCCTTTGTCTCTGGGCCCAGAGAAGTGCTCTGGACTATAACAGGGCCCAGGGCTGGTGCCCCGTTACAGCTACATATGGTGCATGGGGCTGGAGCTGGTGCACACACTGCAAGCAGTATATACAGCCAATCCATGGATCATACTGCATGTGGCACCCACACTGGACCCCATCTTCAGGCTAGATCCACCATGTGGGACCAGTCTGTGGGTGCAGCCCAGTCTGGCTCCACCCCCCTAATCTGGTCACAGGGCCAGATGAATTTGACACTCCTGAATTCCTTGCCCCCTATATTAAATTAATTGCAATGTTTGTTAATCTGTTTTCTAACACAGCAGTCCTTCTCCAATGCAGGCATAGCCAAACTATAGCCCTGGCCTTATAGACTGACCCCTGTAGGGAAGTATGCATGTAGAAGTAAAGAAAGGGGAAATTAAAAAAGAAAAAGGAACAAGGAAAATAAAGGAACATTAGTGGTACCCTTCTGAGCTCGTGTTCAGTTGATTATCTACCCTCAGTTCAGGTCCTCCTCTGAGTCAGTTCACTAAATTCCAAAATATAATGTTGTTCATCCTTGGCTCCTGGATGTGTGAGCTTGCCTTTAGCTGTACTGAAATGCATGTTGCTCAAGTAAGCTGAAATGAAATTATTATTTAGTGCTCCTTTGTCCTTGTCTTTATTTGCCAGACCAACAACTGTCATGCTGTCTGCAAAATTTACCAGCAGATGCTTTATATTTTTGTATAGATCAGGGGACAGCAACATATGGCCCAGAGACCAGATTCAGCCTGCATTGGAGCAGAGGTGGGTTGTTTTAGCACCTGGCTTGAAAAAATTGCTAGCCTCTGTTACAGATCATTCTATTACTGAACAGCATCAGGCCAAGAGTTCTCTGTAAAATTCCACCAGCAACGACTACTTCAGAAATGATTTCTCATTTATAATGACTTTTTTTAGGATTATCAGCTAGAAAGTTTTCATTCCCCTTATGTGCCACATTAATTTGTATAGTGCTTATTTATTATCCACAATTTCACATGATACTAAGTCAAATGCCTTACAGAAGTCTAGGCATATCATATAAGCAGTCATTTCTATCATAAAAATCAGCACTCTCATGAAAGCACATTGTAACATGCATTTGACAAGGCTTATTTACGGTAAGAGCATATGAGTGTTATAACTTATGCTGACTTTCTTTAATCCACTACTGATTGCATCCCACATCAGCCTTTCTTTGGTTTTCTCCAGGATGGATATCAGACCAACGGGCTTATAGTTTTGCAGGGGATTTAACTGGGCCTTTTGAAAGGTGGATATGTTACATTTTTATCTACTCCTTTGGAATTTCCCTAGTATTCTAAGCACCAAAACCTCAGAGAAGTTATTACCAAATACTTTTAAAACTATTGGGTACAAATTATTCAGTCCCACTGACTTAAGAAGTTTTAACCTTAGCAGTTGCCAGTGAACATCTCTAGTTCCTGCAGAAATAGGAAATAGTTCATTTTCACTGTAAGCTGTGGATACACCATTTAGCTTCTTTCAAAAACAGAACAAAATATTTATTAAATGCCATGTCATTGAGAGATTTATCTTCACTATCTAATAAGAGAACTATGCTATTGCCAGCAGTCCTCTTGTTGCTGATATAAGGGTCAGTCAGAAGGTAACGCCTCCTAATCTTTGTCTCTTAAGCAAGCCATAGACATAGAGGGTGTTTTTCTTGATCTCTTGCCTAACGGGTCACAGTAAACCCTGAGGCCTATGTCAAGATCCTGAAGAAACTGAAACATTGCATGCAAAGGACCTGTTGTAACAGAGACATGTCTGAGGTGCTGCTTCTGCACAACAACATTCACCCAGGCACAAGCACAGAGGAAATCTTTTCATTTAAATGGACTGTGCTGCTGTGTCCTCTGTAGAGCCCAGAAGATGAAGGGCAGACTAAGGGAACAATGCTTTCTGGGATGACAGCACAGTGAGAGAGACGACGTGACAGAGGGTGCACAACAAAGACGAGGACTTTTACAGTGTCAGGACTGCTGCCCTTGTTCACCAGTGGAAAAAGCAACTGATAGAAAGGAAGACTATGTTAAAAAACAGCTGTGTGTTCAGTGATGATATACAGACTTTAAGTTTAAGTTTAATAGTCTAATACAATACAGGGCTTAGTCCGTCTGTCTGTCTGTCCATAATGCTCTTCGAGCACTCTGGTTGGTTACTGAAACAACCAATCAGAATGCTCCAAGAGCGTTACAGACAGGAGATGGTGGCATGGCAGAGTGCCGCAAAGACAGCAGGGACAGAGGGGATGGAGCACGACTGGCCTCACCCCCCCCCCCCCGGGG
>NW_017729031.1:84850594-84874452 GCF_001723915.1 Gavialis gangeticus
GGGGGGGGGGGCCCGACTGGCCCCCCCCCCCCCCCCCCGGGGCTCTGCTGCTTGTAGGCATCAGCGTTGCGGGGTGCTGGCAGAGGAGGGCAGAAGGGTTGTGGCGGGGCAAGCCCCACTCATCCTGGGAAGCAGCAGCAGCGACATGGGGGGGTGGTTAGGGTTAGAAAGCTTCTCCCCACCCTCCATCCCCGCATCATTCTTAATGGGCAAGTCACTAGTTTTTTCAATAATACTTGTCTGAAGGAAAAGAAAAAAGAGGCATTACTTTCTGACTGAGCCTTGTATCTTAAGAGAGTGAGCTAAGCTGTTGTCCATCAAGCATGTTCAACCACAGTGAAGTAGCTGGAGATGACACTGAGCCTGCATGTGGCTGTAGGACTTGTACCTCTACAACAGAGGAGGAGAAATCACAACAAAAGGAAAAAAAAATGCTTGTTAAGGAAAAGCTACTGATCTTGATAGACATGAAGGCTAGAGTCCACTATCTAGTCCCGTCTCCATTACTGTGTATGGTGCTCAGATAGAAGTCCTGGATGCTTTAATGCTCTCAATTAGATCTCATGTTCTTACAGGCCACTTGCTGTTGGCCTGCCATGAGCTATCTGCCTACCTGGAGCTGATTCTTGTCTTTGTTTCTGGCTGCTAAAAGTGGCATTTCAAAAATGGTATGAAGCAGACTTTACAGGCTCCCTTAATATTTGGTTTTCCAATAAATACAGCTGTTACATGACTATGCGTAGTTGCAAAAGAGAGGCATGTGACTTCTGTGGCTGGCATGAGAGGGAGCCTGGTTCAGGGGTACCAGGCTGAGTCACACTATTTTTTTGATTAAAACAAAAAGGAGGGAGAGAGAAGGGCCTTGAAATTGATAGTGTCCTGAAAGGGTAAGTATATAGTCATGAAGCCAGGATTGCAAAACTGAGGGTTCAGTGATTCTGCAGAAGTGGGTAATAGTTGCAAAAAGAAAAAATCCAGTATGATTTCACAGTAGGTTAAAGACCTCACCTCTTTCTTACTAGGTTTCACAATAGGTTAAAGACCTCACCTCTTTCTTCCTACTGTGTTCCATGTTGGTGTGTCTCTGGGAAGGAGGGTAAAGTGGTTGTATGCATTAGGAAGACCACTTCAGCCCTTATCTAGATAGAAGTTTGCAGAGGCCATGACCCTTCCATATATAGGCAGAGTTAAACTGCCAAGCCTGTGTGGTTCCAGCCCCTTCACCATGTGACTTGCTTCTTCTTTTTATAAAATTCACCTTTCCTTTTAGGTACTTCGAATTTAAAACCAGCAGACATCGAATAGCATGTCTGTCTGAAAAGAGAAAAGATGTCTTGCATTTTTCAGTGTCTGAAGATCAGCGCCTTTGTGAATTTAGGATGGAGCATCACTAACGTGGATATTTTAGAGGAGTCTTCTTCATTTGGCCTTTGGCTCTCACAGACTGGGAGCTATAAATATGGAAAAGGTAGCTGGTATTTCTGGAACCTCATTCACATCATTCCCTGAGAGGCAACCCTGCCCATACAGCAAAATGGAAGTTGTTGTCCTGCACTACTCTTTCTGAAACATACTTTATAGAGTGTGTTATATGCAGGATTTAGAAGCCTGTGAAATCTTAATGGTAATTTACTTTTTTCCTCTAAAATGGAGGGAAATTTCTCTTAGTAGTGACCTGGTGCAACCAGAGGGACAGGGAAATGCCTTGTGCTTTTCATTATGAATTCTCACTTCAGCATGATTAATTGCTATGAGAACAGGGCCCTCGGTTTAGGGTTTTGGAGTGCAGATTATGTAGAGGATGGATTGCTGCTAGTAGGCTGATATGAGAGAGTAGTGACGGAAAGTTTCACTGCTTTGGTGTGAAATGCTCATCTCTGCATGGTGCCAGAACCACAGAGACATGCAAAGGAAACAAAATGGAGCTGGTTTTCTCCTTCAATGCAGAATGGGGCAGAAGGCTGATGGCAGTTTTGTTCTCTCCTCATTCTTTGTGTTGAAGGGTCACATCCATTCCATGTTTGAGGACCCTAAGGTTTCTTGAGAGAGTGTGCTATGAGAAATTCCTAAATGCCACTTGTGTGCTAGCTCCCCAAGGGTAGAGGGGGAAGGAATTCTAGTTCAAACTATTTAAAACTCTCTCTCTTTTTTTGTTCTTTTAGCACTTCAGAAAACTTCAATGATTAATCAACAGTTTGGTTAAAGGAAGTCTTTGTTAACGATTCAACACCCACACTCCTTCTGCTGAGGTGTTAGCAGCTCACAGTATCTCGGAGGTGTTCCAAAAGTCTTTACATTCACATTCCAGGCATCTCCAAGGTTAACTCCCTTCCCCACTTCCCCATACAAAAATACCCCACAAAACATACAAAGGTGGGGTTTGATCTTAGTAGAAAAGAAGGAAAAAAAGGTGCCAAGTCTAATTTATTTAATCTCTTTGCTGGCTGCACAGCTCTAAGGGTGCAAGTGGGAGCAGACTGAGTATAGGCTAGGTTCCAGGCCCTCAACACACCAGTGTAAGCATCTTTTCTTTAATCTTTTTGAAGTCTCTCTGAATTCCTCCCCCCACTTTTCTGGGAGATTAGCTGTTCTTCCGGCAGCCATTTCTAATAAAAAACAAAATCTTCATTTTACTTATTTTAACTAGGCCTGGCATAATGAACAGCTGTCTGCTGAGTGTTCCCTATGTAGAGGGTGTTGGCATCCACCCACTGCCATGAAGGAAGGGGCAATTTAGGGTAGCCACTCTTCTCCAGATTCTTCTCTCCTCCTCTTCCACCACTATCTCTGCTTCCCTTTTTCTACCCCTAGGACATCTTTACTAATGTTCCCTTGCCTGCTCCTTGCTTTAGGAGAGGCAATTATTTTCCCCACTGTGTTCTGTCAGGAATTGGTGCAGTAGTGATGACTTTGGCATTATCCTTTCTAAAGTGGCATTGGTGTAGGACCTCATGGTCTTTGCAACTACCTTGCCTAATCCCAAGGAACTGCCCCCAGCAGCAGAAGAGCTCTCATAAAGGCCACAGTGCTAATGGCATGAGGACCCCACCTATATGGTAGTTCATATCTGTGTGAAGAGATCCATCCCACTGTCTACTCAGCAGACAGCAAGTCTTTAGTTTAGGCTCAGCCTGTTCTTGGGCCAACTCCATTTCACAGCCACAGACCTTGCACTAAAAATGTTCTGCTGCCCGGGCTTGCAAGGTATACCTTGGGGTCCAGCAGCAGAATTTAGCTGTTGCCCCAGTGTCACCAAACAAGCAAGGGCCTACTTCAGAGGGCTGCATAAATGAGGAACAGGGCACAGGATTTATTGTTAATATGACTGTCACTGCAGAATCTCCAGCATGCTTGACTGCACATGACCCACAGTAACTCCTACCTTGTAGTGTTCTGGAGTATCTGGGCACCAGCATATGGAATGCATGGTGTGAGGCATTCCCCATGGTGCTGCCCTGCTTGAGAGACAGCCCTGATGGAAGCTAGGCCAACTCTACCCTGACCTTTGTGGTTAGCCAGAGGGTATTGAGGTTAGCCAGCTTATTATATGCATCAGCCAGGGCTGGGCATCCCTCAAAAGAATAGGATGTAGTCTGGGAAAAATTATAAACGGGGAAGGTGTTGACAGCTGCTGCTGCTGTTTGCAAATGCAGGAGACGAGCTAGGCCCAGTAAGGCCCCAGTGATGCACCATTTTACCATGACACATATTCCTAACCACTGAATGGAGCCAGTTCCTCGAAATGTTTCACCCAGCCAACAATCTCCAGCCCTGTTTTGCTCAGATGGAACCAGAACCAGCTGCACTCCATCCATGTACACCATAAGCACACTGGAACATCTGGGGACTGTTGTCCATTCTTAACGCAAAGGAGATGAGGGTTGGAATGTCACCATTCAATTGGTGATATCATAGCCCACAGCTTCCTAGGATCACAGAAATATTGAATAAAAGAAATGACAGCAATGGCCACTTCAGACAGGGCAGGTGACAGTCCTTTGGGAGGCTAGCAGCTGCCCATCACCCTAACTTGGCTTCTCTCAGAGGTGAGAGGGGTGGTTCCCTCTACTCCATGCTGATAGGTAGCAGAACATCCTTACCTACTGTGGAAGGAGGTCAGCTGATGTACCCCACTAGGTTAACAAAGATGTGGCCCATGCCCATAGGCAAGAAGAGACCAACCACCAGTGCTATCTTTGTCCCAGAGCATGGATCCTAGCTGGTAGGGACATAGAATGGTGGAGAAAGCTAGCCCCTGACGGCTTGTCCCCACCTTCTCAATCCCTTTCCCAGGATAAGGCGGTTGGAGGCCAGGTGGCAGCACAAAGCCATGTTTCTTGAGCAAAGGTTGGCAATAGCTTGGCCACTTTTAAGGAGGCACTTGCCATATCTGTTGGCAGTAAATCAAGGCACCCACTAACCTTTCACCAGGCTGTTCTCTTGTCTTCATGGGGGCTTTCCTATGAACCACTAATGTCCCTCTATGAGAGTGGCCTGGACTCTGTCAGAAGAATGATGATATATGATTCTGATTTCAGTGGTCCATATGAGGGCCATTCTTTTTGCAAAGTAAGACACAAGCTCCTCATAACTGGAATTAAGCTCTGGGAGCAGGTGAATTCTTTACAACTTGGGAAGAAGATAGAATAGATCCACTGCTTGTGCTTTTGTATTGGACCATGGCAAGGTATCCATCTTGAAGCACTTGGAGGAGAAGAGGGTGATCAGGAACAGTCAGCATGGATTCACCAAGAGCAAGTCATACATGACCAACCTGATTGCCTTCTGTGATGAGGTGACTGGCTCTGTGGATGTGGAGAGACCAGTGGATGTGATATACCTTGATTTTAGCAAAGCTTTTGATACAGTTTCCCACAACATTCTCACAGGCAAGCTAAGAAAGTATGGCCTGGATGAATGGACTGTAAGATGGATAGAAAATGGGCTGGAGCACTGGACTCAGAGGGTAATACTCAATAGCTCGATGTCTAGTTGGCAGCTGGTATCAAGTGGAGTGCCCCAAGGGTCACTCCTGGGGCTAGTTTTATTCAATGTCTTCATCAATGACCTGGAAGATGGCATAGACTGCACCCTCAGCAAGTTTGCAGATGACACCAAGCTGGCAGGAGCAGCAGATACACTGGAGGGTAGGGGTAGGATTCACAGTGACCTATACAAATTGGAGGATTAGACCAAAAGAAATCTCATGAGGTTCAACAAGGACAAATGCAAAGACCTGTACTTAAGACGAGACAATCCCAGGCACCAGTACAGGCTGGGGGCTGACTGGCTAGGCAGCAGCTCTGCAGAAAAGGACCTGGGGGTTACAATGGACAATAAGTTGAATATGAGTCAACAGTGTGCCCTTGTTACCAAGAAGGCTAATGTCATACTGGGCTGCATTGGTAGCTGTGTTGTCAGGAGATCCAGGGAAGTGATTATTCCCCTCTATTCAGCACTGGTGAGGCCACATCTGGAGTACTATGTTCTGTTTTGGGCCTCCTGCTACAGAAAGGATGTGGACAAATTGGATAGAGTCAAACTGGAGGTCAACAAAAATGGTGAGGAAAGACTGAGGGATCTGAGCTTATTGAGTCTAGAGAAGAGGAGACTGACAGGAGATTTGATAGCAGCTTTCAGCTATTTGAAAGGGGGTTTGAAAGAGGATGGAGCTAGACTGCTGTCAGTGGTGGGAGATGACAGAACAAGGAGCAACGGTCTCAAGTTGCACCAAGGGAAGTTTAGGTTAGATTTTAGTAAGAATTTTCTTTCTGAGAGAGTAGTAAAACACTGGAACAGATTACCCAGAGAGGAGGTGAAAGCCCCATCTTCGGAGGTTTTTAAACCCAGGTAGACAAAACTTTGGCTGGGATGACCTAGTTGGGGATGGTCCTTCGTTGAGCAGGGGGTTGAACTAGATGCCCTCCTGAGGTCACTTCCAACCCTAATTTTCTATGATTCTATAAAGGGAGGGAGAGTTCTTGATCTCCTACTCAGAAGTAAAACAGAGTACAGCCAAAGGAGCCTCCGCCTCATAACTCACAGTGCTGCTGAAAATAGCTTTGTGGTTAATAACTTTCCAAAGAGCAGCAGTTTCCTTCTTTCTCAGTCAAGCTCCTATGTCTCTTCCTCACAGCAGAGTTCTCTCAGTCTGGGCTTCCCAGTCACAGATCCTTAAAACTGCTCATAAAGTACACATCTGTGCTGCCTCCATCAGTCAGCAGAGTTAGTAACCTCTGAGCTGCCCGTCAGCAGAGCTCTGAGTTTGCAAGCTAACACAAAGAAATGAGCAGCACCAAAGAACTGCCCTTCTTGCAGGAGGGATTTGTCAGTGTAGGCACATTTTTAGCTTCCCCATGAAAAATCTACTGGATGTGTAATGCCTGGGAACTTGCAAAAGCATCCACCACCTGTTACAAACACCTTCACACCACAGAGTATCTGAGCTCCAGAACGAACAGGAAGGGTTCAGCTCTTAGGTATTGAGAGCTATGTGCAAAGTGAGCTGCATCTACAACCACTGCTGCACCTATGTGGGAATTCCCAACCAGGGGCAAGTAGGCTGGGTTTTCACATTGCCCTTCTTTAGGGGATTCTGTCGAACAAAGGCAGGTTTGCTCTTCTATGGGGGATAGTGAAGCTGCATTGGGAATGCATTGAATCAGTGCATCACTACACTCCCGCCATTAACACTCCAGAGGTGGGTTGAAGGCCCTTGACACCTGTGGCAGTTTGGGGGAATTGTGTCTGTCATATGGATCGTGAGTAATAATGGGAACTCTCTGATAGACTACGCACTTCATTTTAGATAGGGGCTTATCTGCCTTCTCTGACATCCTTTTACCTCTATGTTGGACTGAAATTCTGAGGGCCTAGTAATGGAGAATCATTAAGCCTTGAAGAGCCTATAGTAACAGGGAAGCCCTCTTTCATGTGGAGATGGCTGCTGCCAAGGGCTAAGTAGATTTTGATGTTTGAACTTCAGGGAGGAGGAAACAAAGCAAAGGATTATTTGGTAGGAAATCATGATCACTTGACAAAGCTAATAATTGGACCACCTGACAAAAAGGACTAGCTATTTTTTTTAAGTGAAAGGGTGTTTCACTAACTTAGGGGGAGGAGAATAGCATAGCCTTGACTAGGGAGCAGAAAGAAAGAAACTGGCTGCATACGACAGAGGCTTGGATTTGGAGTCAGACTATATTCCAGATGAGAAGAAATATGTAGAAGGGCAAGGACCTAGGAAAGATCCAGGACTTCTTAGTGGAATCCTACCTGAACCAACAGGGTGTTCAAGAATGGTATGTGTGTAGACATTTGTTGTGTGGGTGTTTATACTAACTAAAGTCAAATAGTGAATATTTTTTCAAACACTTACAAAATGTGTGTGCCTGTTTTTTGCTTCCGCTATCAGGTGTCGCTGAAGAGGTAAATTGTAACATGCAGCGTTCACAAGACTGGAGCTCTGGGATAAAGTGGGCTAAACTATTGTGAGTTTGGGTTTACCACTGTCCTAGATAAGTGAGCTGCAAAGTCCCACTTCTGGAAAGATGTAGCAAACAAACTCTGTACCCAGGAAAGACACTGTGGTGGCCAAGAAAAGAAGTCAATGCTACAGCCTTCTTAAGCCAAGAGAGACTTAAGAGCACAGAGCTCTAACGTTTTGGGACCCAAACTCAGTAGCCTGTTAAGTAGCCAGAAAGGGCACTTTTCCAGGGCTGCGTGACAACACCACTGTGCACATTCTCAGGGCCTGTTTCATCGCCACAGGCCAGCCGGAAATTTCACTTCTGTATATAGACTTGCAAAACCACGAGTATTTGAAGCTTCAGATGCACTAAATCCTAAAAAACCTTGTTCCAGAATACATTCACCATGACCACAAAAGTCCATTTTCTATACTTGAATGTAAGTACTCTCACTGAGCAAAATGCGAGTGCATCTGGGCTATTTAACCAGTGGAGCAAGCAGAGGGGGGGCCTTTGTCATACATGCAATTCTGATGGGCACAAGAAGGGCAGGAGGGAGGACCCAGGTAACTATAGGCCAATCAGCCTAACTTCCATCCTAGGGAAAATCCTAGAAAAGTTCATCAGGGAGCCTATCTGCCATAAGCTTGCAGAAGGTTCTGAATGACAGCCAGCATGGCTTCATCACAGGCAGGTCTTTCCTTACCAACCTCATATCTTTCTAAGACCAGGTAACTTGCAACCTGGATATGAAAGCAGGCTGACATTGAGTCCAAAGAAGAGCCACCCATATGATCAGAGTCTTAAAAGGCAAACCATACGCAGAAAGGCTGAGGGATCTGAGACTCTTCAGTCTGAGGAAAAGAAGGCTGAGAGGAGACCTGGTAACAGCTTACACTACACTAGGGGTGTACATCAAGGACTCGGTGAGCAACTGTTCACCAGGGCACCTGAGGGGAAAACCAGGAGTAATGGCCGCAAACTCCTGGAAGATCAATTCAGACTCAACATTAGGAAAAACTTCTTCACAGTCAGGGTGTCCAGACTAGAATAAGCTCCCTCCACAGGTGGTCAATCACCTACCCTGGAAATCTTTAAGAGGAGACTAGACAGTAACCTTGCTGGATCCACCTGATCATAGCAGCACACTGCCTATGATGAAGACCATTTTTTGTCCATTTTTTCAAAACTCAGATCTCATTTTTAGCTGCATGACTAAATATGCTTCTTTTCTGTAGAAAGACAAGATATAATCTTTCTCCCCATATTCAGGAAGATTTCTTTTACAGCTTTCCTTTCATTTGCATATAATATATAGATTTCCTGTATTACAGTGTCTCTTAACCTTTTTAAACTCCAGGTACCCCTCACTAAATGCCAGCTCTGTTTTAACTTTTTGACTACAGAAAAATAATAGAGTAATTCTTCTGCTGCAAAGAACTCAGGAAGAGCACAATGGGTCAGAATGCTTTTAACACTACAGATTCCTATTTTAAAAACTCTGGATTTATCTTGTGGATCATGTTTTTGCACACCTAACAGTGCTAACATTGTGTGGGACCTCATGGCATTTGTAAAAGAACTCAAGGTACCCCAGGATGCCACACCACCTGGGTTGAGAAACACTTCTCTGTTATAGTTCTAGCACATCAGGTATTCAAAGGACAAATCCTTGGTCATTGCTGAGGTTCCATATATCACCGAGTAGGTAATTGCTGTGTATTATTTCTCTTCCCTGACTGGGACTTACAAAGCGCAAGCAATACGTGCTCTTATTTTCTCATTCATGGAAGGATTACAGATTCAATTTCTGATAGGAATATAAAAATAAAAGTTGTCTGATGTGTAATATAGAAAGGAAAACTGGTGTCATTTCTCCTTCTGCGTAATTGTGCAATACTGAAAATTCATATTAACCCTTTAATGAAAGAGCACAGTGGCTTTGTCTGTTAGGTACATATATGGTCTCCTAAATTCGGTCTCAGATCTCAGGCTGCTTTACAAACAGATTAAACTGCATTGCTCCTCCCCCAGAATGCATCATACAGAAAAAAAACCACAACACAATAACAGAGGGCTCCTCCTGGGTCTGAGGTCAGTCCTGGGCCACTAAAGACAACAGTCACAGAATCCCTTTTACAAAAATGCATTATATATAATGATAGTAAATCATATGTAAAAATGGAGCTGGAACAAATGTGACATGCAAAGAGCAAAAACAAGTGATTTTATGACTAAGGCAGGATGTGACATCCATGGCAAAACCCATAACCTTCAGGCTTTTTTCAGTCTTATGTTTTTGCCTTCTGACTTGTGAATGAATGCATTTCTGCATGAATGTTCACACATTTTGCTCTGTATCTACCTCAAAGGGTCTGAGGGTTTGTTTGTTTTTTTAATTGGATTCAACTATTAATTTAATATTATTCATGTGATCAAACCATTCTGACTGCAAAATAAAGCAAGTCCTACTTTAATGCTAACCCCTGTATAGCTTTCTGAAAACCTAAATGTTAATCCTCAGCTGCACTGTGGTTCATAATTGGCTGTGTTGGCTCTTAATATCAGCATTGTGGGTTTCTAAGCAATGTGAGGGCAAGTGCAGGGGGGAAGATGCTCAATAATTATTCCTGGAAACATTAGACAATATTAAGCCAGATTACCCTGTACCAAGAAAAAAAAAATTTAGAAGTGTGCTCATGGAAACTAAAAGCATATAGTCCAGGCAGAAAGCTAATTTCATTGTTTAGCTTCTAGGTATAGCCATAGTAAAGTTTGTACTGAAATAAGATCAGACCCTCAACTATTACAGATTGGTCCTACATAGCAAGGAACACAGAGCACTGCAAATTATCTTCTTCTGCATCTGGTCCACCTTCTTATAAAATCCAACCCAGTCTTTTGATATGGTCAATAGCAGCTGAATTTCCCCATCCTTACATATATTAGATGAAACAGAATACATGTGGAAGGGTACAATTCTCCACTGCCATGTTCCTTGGGCATCCATTTAAACTGCTGCAGAGAGTGCAAAGAGATCAGATCAATGTGGTAGTATTTAAAATGCATGTTATACTCATTTGTCTTACAGCAGTGCAATGATGTGCTGGGTCCTAAGTTTCTGTACATTACACATCAGCGATCCCATGCTTGTTCCACCTTCAGAAGCAACTCAGTTAAAAAAAATTGAGTGCCCATCTTCTATAAAAGGCTACTCTAACCCACTAGGCAATTAAAGATAGAATGGAAGAGGAACTTGCTGACAATGTTCTCAAGTTCCTGGAGCACAATTCAGGACACTGCTGGTCATTTCTGAAAGGAGCAGAGCAAAACTCAAGCAATATAATAATAGGCACCTATGAGGACATTAAGTCAATAAGCAGCAAATCCACAGACAGAGCAGATGTTGCTCACCCCTCCAAAGGAACAGGATCACCATGCATCTACTCCTCTGGCTGGCTTTCCCACAGCTGTTTTCAGGCAGTGGTGAAGCTGTGCCTCAGCTGGCTGTGGAGTTCCTCCAGTGTGGGATCTCTGCAGCATACTACTGCTTTCTTCTTCCTATTTCTGTTATATAGTCACCCTGTGTGAGACAAGGAGGAAGTCAAGAGAATGAGGTGTGAGTGTGTACATTTCCTTAAAAAGGAAGAAAAAACACCCACCCCCAAAATCAATACAAACAGATCTCTGATAGCAAAGACTGTGCTCTTACCATACGGTAGCCCCTCTGGTAGCCTCAGTGGAGGGAACAATGGAGCCTCAGTCTCTTAAAGAGTCTAGGACATACTTTTATCCTTTGGGATTTTTTACCAGGGTATCTGCAGGGCTGGCATGGAAAGACAGAGCTTCTTGTACCTATTTGAGCTGTCACATCTTCATGGAAGAACTCATTCCCCTTGGCTCATAAAGAATATGTAGTTCCTTTCAGAAGGCAAAATGGTAGGGAAGTGCTCTTTCTTCAGTGTCTCTTGTTACAGACATATGCCAAATAAAGCAATAAAGGGGGTGGTAGATCTGTCACTGGCTCCATAATCAAGGTGAGCTCCAGTCAAGTGTGATAATTAATATTGCATATCTACTCTTGACTCTGTACTGGCTCTTGATGACTTCCAGGGGATGGTGCAAGCATTGGGATTCACATCTGTAGCCCTGAGTAATTTAGGTCCTGGGCTTTGAAGAGCCTCCTGTTGTGAAAGCTGAAGATACACAAGGCACTTGAGTTACCATTCCCCTTCTGCTAGCATAAGAGAAGGCTGGGAATAGGAACTTCTCAGGACAAATTTGAATATACTGCAGCACCCATGCAGAGGTGGCTCACAGCTTTGCAGTCCTGGGGCAATCAGAACCTCCAGGACCTGGAGTAGGTTGGAGCAGTTTGGGAGCTTCCTGAACTTGTATTACAGCTCCACAAGTTTCTAAGACCTTGAATCATACAGAACAGCCTGGACCACATCTCACTTCCTTGCTAGGATGTCCCTGAAATGTACCTACTTTAACTCCTGCTCTGCAGCTCCAGCTTAAATGATTGCAGTAAGGCCCTTGTGTTGAGTGTATTGCCAGGAGTCCTCAGCAGCTTAGCTGATGCTACAGATCATGCTAGCCATCACACCTGGTGAAGGATCCTTGGTTACATTCCCCCTCCCTGATCAACAATGCTCAGATGTGGTAACCTGCAGGCCATGCTGCAAAGTGGATGTTTCTGCTGGCTTTCCTTATGGAGGGTGCAGTAGGCACGAGGTAGGAAACAGCACTGGGTGCTCAAGGGAGGGGCAAAGGGCTGTGTTGGGAAGGTGGGGACCAGGCCTGGGTGCTCTGAGCTCTATTTAAATACTTCTGTTTTAAAGGCATTTAAAGGGCTGGCCTAACACTGCAAAAGGGGTGGAGTTCTCAGTTCAAGTTCACTAGAGCCCCTCCCTTCCCAGAGCAGCGTGTGGTAAAGCTAGTTGTATAAACAGGGACAGAAAGGAAGGAACTGTTCACAGATTGGGCTGAGATATGAAAGAAGCTTCTTGGGATTCTGCCAGGTAAAGAACCAGGAGACAAGCCTGGATCCCTCTTCCCCCAAAAAGGGTGGAGCAAGAATGGCCTGAGAGGCCTGCATGAAAGAGAGAAGGCATCTGTGCTTTCTGGAAGAAGGAAGATTACCACAAGCACTAGCTTGCAGTAAAATATTGCTAAGTCACCGTGAGACAGGATCACACCCAAACCCTCCACTGCAGCCTGCCTGCAACCATCTTGAAACCAGAGAACGCTCTTCAGAAGAGAAAGCAATAATTCTCTGAATCAAGAGATAAACGTGGAAAATGGCACTTTGATGCTGAATGCATGGCACTGTTGTGCTCACACTGATGTGGGTGCATTGAAACATCAGCCACTATTTGACCGATGGGGGAATCTCAAAGGCAGGTAGTGATACTCCTCGTCTTCCATTTCCCTGCAGCCAAATCATCCTTGATTACTTAATATCATACATCATTTCTGGTATAGACAAAGTCCTTCTGCTGCTCAGTGCTGAAATTATCCCTCAGTGAATTAGTGATTTCCATTCATTGTCTTAGGAAATTGTAAGTTTAGTATCAGATTGCCAAGACAATCAATTACAGGCCTTTAATTTCCCCAGAACCATGTCAGCCAGCACACATTGCGACTGCCGGGCTGGGGTCCTCCCCGTAGGCAGCTCGTCTGTGGGAGGAGGAACGCCACCGATGTCCCTGGGTTACCACTGAGTGGGAGTGGGTGTTCTGACGTCCATTCCCCACCCTAGTTCTCGCCCGCCACGACTTGTTGTTAAGTTCAGTTAGGACTGTTCCTGGGTACTCCGTGGCCCGTGATCGCTCGGCGGTCACGTTGCGGGGCTCCACCACCCCCTGCACCTCGGCGTTACGCCTCCTTTAATGCTCCCCTAGAATGAGGGACTGACCTCCTACTGCCCCTCTGGCCTGATTGGCCCTTGTCGTCAGGTACCTCGTATGCCGCTTGACCCAAGGCAGGGTCCCGGAGAGAATAGGGTTCCACTATGGGGTCCCTGGCCCTACCGCCCCGGCTGTACCTCTCAGCTGGGGTATCCCTTTACTGGGAAAACAAAACCTGAAAAGAGCTAAAAGCTTGGCCCTTCGGCCCCACTGGCTGGGCCTCCTGCCCGGACCTTCCTAGGCCCCTGCTGGGCAAGACCCTGCCACACAATCCACCCCGCCCTCCCTTAGTCTGTGCTTGCAGTCGGCTGGCGGCAGTCTCCGCCCATCTGCACCTCCTTAGGGCCCTTCGGGGTCTTGACCCTCTCGGGCGGTATCGCGTCCCTGCGCCAGCGTCCCAGCCCTGAACCTGCAAGCCTCGTGAGTTTCGGGTTCACAGTCCCAGAAGTCCTCTCTGCTGGATTCCTTGTCCTCGGAGCCCGTCTGCTGCTCCTCAGTCATTGTCCTGCGGTTGGTCATTGCAGGTCTCTTCCTCTCCGTCTGGGCAGGTAGCAGCTCACCGCTGGAGTTCCCTGCCTCATCCTCTGGGGAGTTAGCCGTTCGCTCGGCTCCACAGCCCTTTGCTTCTTGTGTTGAGCGGTTGGTGGCTTGTCCTGCTTGGGGTTGCCTTGCCCCTCCTAGTGCGGGGCCTCCAGCCTCCGCTGATGAGGAGCCCCCAGCTCCTTCCTCCCCGTCCCTTCCCCGCGGCCGCTTTTACCCCCGGCGGCCATCTGCCGGTGCCGACACCGACTTCCGGTCGCGTCGGCGTAAACAAGCGGCAGACGTGTTGCACAGGCTTCTCTGCCGCCACAGGTAAGTCCCGTCCCGGTTCCCTGGGACACACATGCAATCTGCTTTAGCATGCTAGTGCTGAAAATTTGCCAGTATTACTGGGTCATTATCTTTTATTTTCAATACACACACAAAAATACACACATGTGCTCACATGTGTGTATATGTATGTATATATAAGCATGTCTACACGTCACCCTATGGTGATGTAGTGACACACTGCATCACCATAATGGCAAAATCTAACCACATGCTGCATGCGCAGTGCAGTAACTGTCTGTACTGCACCATGCTTTAATACTTACAAAAGAAGTACCGTAGCAATGTTGCCATATGGCAATATGTAGACATGCCCTATGTGTATATACTAGCCAATTGCCTGCCAGGCCTGATGGAGCCGGGGGGGGGAGGGGAACGGAGTGCCACCTCCACCTCCTAAGAGTGTGTGTGTGGGGGGGGGGCTTGCCCTGCCATCCCCCTCCACTAGCACCCCATGCAGCTGCTGCCTCCAGCAGTGCTGGCCTCACCCCCCTGGTCCTGCTCCTCAGAGGCAGCAGAGTGCTGCCATGATAAGTGCTCCAAGAGCATTACGGACAGACAGACAGATGGACTATGCCCTTTATTATATAAGAATATCTATATGTATACATATATGTGTGTGCATGCACACACGCACAGGGGTTAGTTTCCTACATTGGGAAACAAACCCCTCTGGATCCACCCATGCCCACCTTTGTGCCATCCTGGTTGTGCTGCTGGTTCAACCTCCCACAGCCTCCATCATCTACTACAATGAATAACCCAGGCAAGGGTCACTGCAGGAACTTACCTCTTTGCCTCACCTTGCAGCTTCCTCCTGCTTCTGACCCCTGTACCATTGCACAGCTGGGCCTGCCTTCAGCCCCGTTCCTCTTCATTTTGCTCTGATTTGTTGTGGGTTCAGATCTCCTAGGAACAGAGCCATTTAGTACAGGTTCCTAAATAATGACACACTTTTACTGGTCATATGGGGGGGAACAAAAACATTACCAGGAGTAGATAACCAACAAGATAATTGTAGAAGAAGGGATAGCTTGATTAACAAAAGAACAAGGCTAGTTAGCACCTATGGAGTGTAAAGATTAGCAGCAATCAAGCAGATAATAACGAACCATAAGGTCAGTTGACTCCCTCAGCTCCACCTAAATAGAAGTGTAGCTAGTCCTGCCAAGCAGTTTGTTTTAAACACCAAGTGGGGCAGGAATCAAAGGTGCATATGATGATGACTATATATCAACCTCTGCCCAAGAGCCACTTATGACTAGTCTTGAATTTCAGTGTTCCCCAGACTTCAGTTTGATACTGAAGAGATGACTGCTGATATTCAAGACAAACACTTTGATATCAGGGAATAACCAGCATTAGTAAAAGTTGTTGTTTGTTAACTTGGAGATGCTGTGGTCAAAACCAGGGAAAGGACAATATAGGATCTATTCCTGCTAGTGATACGTGGTGGGTGAATATTAGCATACAGCTCTCAGATGTTTTGTAACTTGGCATTACCTTCTATTTTTCGGTTCGTGTTGTGGCAAGTCAGGAAGTCACCCAACGTGCCTCGCTGTGGAAGCTTTATATTTTTTGAGAGTGTGTTGTTTGACTAATGACTTCTTTCATTGCACAGGTTGATGTTTGGGGAGGCAGAATGCCCAGTTCTTCTAAGAAAGGTGATGTGTGGATTTTGCTTAGGAGACCACTTGATGCTCATAGGCTGGTTATCAACCAATATCACTTCATTTCTTTCTTGGTAAGAGTACAAAAAAGGTAATGCTGAGACAAGACTCTCAAACGTAGCTGCTTTGTATCTCTTAGAAGTAAGGTTTTGGGGTTTTTTTCCAGGGATATTTGTGTTGGACCCAGTGGACAGGTGGGAGAAATGTTAGGAAAGCTTTTGGGCACAAAGTGGCCTTCTTCAGGACACCCCTGGGTGCCTAGGGCAAAGCAAAGCAATGACTTCTGGTTACTGCTGTGTTTGCAATTGCAATTCCAGTTGCTCCTAGTGCCCCACCAAGCTATGTCACTGGACCTAAAGAGAAGCACTTAGTTGACTTGAAGAAGGCCACTGTGGCTGCTTACAGGTGTAAAGAAAAAAAACCCCAAACCCCAGCGCTTTACTTTAAGTTCAGTGCAGCCCTACACTGAGTGCAGGATGTGGCCAGAAGCAGCATCACGTTAATTTGACCTGGGGCTTTTCAAAAAGCCCTTCAGCAGGGCTTTATGGCACTTTATCTAATAACTGATTAGATAAAAGCACCAAAAAGCCCCACTGAAGCACCCAATCTATTCAGACACTGAGGAGCTGGGTCATACTAACACACTTCTTCTTCCAGTAAAACTCTGTTTCAGTTTTGGGGTTTTTTTCCATGTCTGTCAGTACCCTTTGTGCCCGAAAGCTTGTCTAACATCATTCCCAGCTATACAGTCAGGCTAATAAAAGATATCTTCCCAAAATTGTTGCTTCTTGCCCGTTTCCTGGACCACTATGACTACAACAACACTCCAGCCCTACTACACAGATCTCTCAGGACCTCATCCACATAGTTATAGATCCAGATGTAGGACAGAAGCATTGGTAGATGAGTTTCATCCATCGTTAGGAGATCAGTTTTGTGTCTTTGTTGGTCCTGCCAGAGATATCAGCAGCCTTGTCTCATGCTGACCATGAGATGGTGTCAGTTTGCTGAAATGGATTACACTGCTTTCATAATGGATGGTGTCAGTGTGCTGGACTAGATTATGCTGCTCTCTGTTTTTCTCTTGTGGAGCATATTGTCTCCTCCCTGAGAGTGTTGTACTGTGGAGTTATTTGAAGTCCAGTTTGTCTTCTCTCCTATTTACTGAGTATGTGTAACCATTAGTGGGGTATCACAGGAGGTACAAATTGCAATGTTCAGTGGGCTGGGGACAGCTAGCCTAATATCTCTATACCTGACCAATCAGTGTTCTGGCACACATGACTTAGCATCTGGGGAAAGAGGAGTCACGGATGAAGGATGCTTAGTTGAAGCTTTTCTTGCATAAGACTGAGGTGATGCTGGCATGGTGGAAAAGCAATGAGGTGACATGGTGAGGATGACCCTTTCCCCTCTGCCGAGCCACTTGTGACACATGCAAACAAGCTGAGAGTACTTCTGAATCCCACCTGCTGATACACAATCCAGAAACTCTCTTGCAGCTACAGAATATATTGTCTGTTTCTTAAGCATTGCTCATTGGTGACAACAAATGTCATCATTGCTTCAGGGTCTGCTCTGGACACCCTAATACTTTCAGTATTGAAATCTTGGTTATGCTTGTCACAGTTACATCTTTGACCCCTCCTGGCCTCTCTGATAGTTCATCTCTTCATGTCTCAGGCCTCATGCTATTATATTTCCTATGGTGAAATCATACAATTCTCCCACTTTTGGATTATGAGGTCCTGACTATAGTCCTATGTGATTAACCACAGTGAACTCAGTGGGGCTGACTCAGTTTTAGTAGTGGCAGTTCTGTATCTGTTGGTAGCTATGTCCAGTGGATAATATAATGGACAAAAAACATTTTTAAAACTATATACTGTTTACTTAAAATTTGATGTACAAATTGTTCTTGTTGTTTTTAAGAACTCTTTCTTGAAATGCTTTGTTCTATTACTCTTCATGTGCCTAAATGTCAGTTTTCGCACCATGTAAATGGTACTTTTGGCACTTATGTACACTAAGCAGTCACACAGCTACTGAGTATGCATGGAGGAGGAGAAGGGTCCTCTCATGTTGTAGTCCCAATAGCTGAGAGGTTTGGGCACTTGCTCAGGAAGTAGGAGAGGTTCCAGGCCACTTCACGGAGGTACGCTGCAGAATAGCATTCTCAGTTCAGAATAGTTATGTTTGTTATGGGACATTGCAAGGTGCAGCTATTATTAGCATAAGTTGCTAGAAGGAGGAATCTCTTAGGGTTAAATCTGCTAGAGGGGCTGGGTTTTTGTAGGGGGATTAAGGTGTGTTTTGGTCTGTGTCGATTCTTGTATCCCCCTTATCACTATAGTATTTAAGCACTAAGGGCGCGTGTAGACAAAATAGGGGCCCTAAATTGAAGCAGTTTTTAAAAACCCACTGCTTCAATTTAGGGCCCTTTAAGCCCCTGTGTCATGCACACACCTGAACTTACCTGCCTCCCTTGCAGTGGGAAGGGGAGGGCAAGCTGCCAGTGGATGGAGCAGTCTCTGCCTCTCTGGCAGTGGGGTGGGGCTGGTGCTTCTCTCTGTGGCAGCAGCGGCCCCCCACAGGTGGCACCTGCCTGCAGGCACCCAGCTCGGGTGGTCCCAGGGGGCACTGCAGCTGCAGAGGAAAGCACCACGCAGCTCAGGCTTGCAGGCAGGCTCCAGGCAGAAAAAAAAAAGATCAGGCTCGCTGCTTGGGTGGAGCCTGCCTTCCCAGGCTGCTGCCAGGCTTCCTGCATGGGCTTCTTTCAAAGCCCCTGAGCTGCATGGAGTGGAGCAATGCACCAGACAGCTGTAGGGCAGCAAACTAAAATTCCTCAGAAGAGTTTTAGTTTGCTGCACCTCAAGTCATTTAAGGTGCATTATGTTGCCAAATTTGCTACAGAGGCTAGAATGATTGTGTAATACTCCACCGATGCGTGCAAACACCAACACCATTAAAGTGGTGCAAAAGCATTTAACCCACTTTAAAGTGTTGTGCACACATGCCCTCATTTCATCAACACACGGCCTAAAGCATTAAGTTATCTCATTAATATCCATGATATATGGTTTGATCTTGCCCTCTTCTCTCTAGAGCAAGAATCACATGTGCACTGCGGTGCTTTGGTTTGGTGGGTTGGGTTATTTACTTTGCTTTTTTAAATTAAAAAAACCACATGGGTGCTACTTTGCGTATACAAAGGACAGCGGATTAGACAATTATATCTGGAGTGGAAACTGATGAGGTTTCTTCTGGTTTTAGTTCCTGTGGGACTTTGTTCCACAGTCCAAGGCTAACCCACAAGAAAGTTCCATCAAGCCAAAGGGGCATTATTGGTGACTTTGGTTCTCATTTTGGAGTTTGAAAATCTTTTTAGTGCGCTGAGTCCATGTCATGGAGCACTCTCAACACTGGGACTGAGATCCTGAACTTGACTGGTATTCCTGTAGAAGATAGGTCAGTGAGCAGAGGATAGGTTTGATTGGCTTGTGGCAGCCTCTGCAACATGGGACGCACAGAACCCTGGAGATGGATCTCTGGGGAACCCTCATCAAGATCTCCTCTCACAAGTCGAGCCTCTGATGACTGCTTTCTGACCAGGGTGACCCAACTAGTTATGCATCTACCTTATACTCCTTTTGTCCAGACCTGGGTAGACAAAATGGTGGATCTGGCCAGCAGCCAGACTCCATTTCCCAGCAGTTCCTGTCCATGTTGCTGCAGCTGGCTTTCATGAAGACCCCAGCAGCAGTGGGGCTGTGATGGCACAGGGCCAGGGTTTACTTGGAGACTGGCCCCAGCAGCACTGGCAGTGCGTGTGGCTGGGTGGAGAGCTGCTCTGGAGCTGAGATTGGGATCTTGTGGCAGTGACAGTGTGGTCCAGAGCCAGGGCAGAGTTGCAATCCGCTATCTACATGCCCCCAACCCTTCTCTATGGAAACCAGCCACAGCAACGCAGGCAGGAGCTGCTGGGAAATGGAGTCTACCATGAGCTGGATGGGTTCACAGGCTGGATTTTGCCTGCCCCGGTCTAGACTGTATTTTCTTAGCTTACAAATGAGTACATCACAGGAAACAATGCTGAAAGTCTTGCTGAAGTCAAGAAATACCATATTCACTGCTCTCCCCTATGGAGTCTATCACCATCTTATGGAAGGAAATCAATTTAGTCAAGCATGACTTTTAACAAATCTATGTTGGCTGTTCCGGATTACTTTGTTATATCTGAAATGCTAATAAATGGATTCCTTGATTTATATGATCCATGATATTTATAGGTGTCCAGAACAAACTGACCATTTGTCATTCCCAGATCCTCTTTTTCCCATTTTTTAAAGATAGGCACTTTTTTTTGCCCTTTTTAAAAAATCCATGATCTTATTTGACTGCCACAAATTCTTAAATATGATGGACAATGGCTCTGTTGGTCAGTGGGGCTGAGAGGAGCCAAGAATGAAAGAAAAAATTCTTGTCTTAAGATGTCTTGTAATGACAAGATTTGAGTCCATCCATCCTGACCCTGTGCCCAGTACAGATTTGCACCAGCTATATAGCTTTGCTGGTGTAGTCTCCTACCTGCTTAGGGCTTTGTTATCCGTTACACTGCAAGCTGCACAAATGTTGATCAGCTAAGTGCTAGCTTGCAGTCATACCTTCAGCTTGAGTGGCATATCTGTGGGGAGTGGCCAGACCTTAATGGAACAGGAGCTGGGTAGTGTGGATCAAGAGATAATCCTGCCCTGGAGTGGCATAACTTTGAGCCACATAATGAGTGCTTAACGGCAGGGTTTCTCAACCCATGGGGTGCAACCCAAAAGGGGGATGCAAGAATATATGAAAGGGTTGCCAACAAACTTGAAAATGGATTCTCCTTTAAAGGCTTTTCCCTTGCAGGCTGGTAGAGTTCCAGCCTGCAAGGGGCTGCTTGGGACCCTTCCTGCCCCACACACCCACCCCCTACCCCACAAACTGGGGGGGCTGGGGGAGGGGGACAGTGGTTGGGAGTGAAGGCCACTGAGTTGAGACTGGCCATTGATGTTTACAAATGGGTCCTGGTACAAAAAAGGTTGAGAACCACTGCTTTAAGCTACTTAAAAGCTTTAATGTGTGGCAAATCCAGGGGTTAAGACTAGAGCTCCAGGAGCTGCCCAAAATTAACGCATAACAAGGTAGCTTTGGGTTTTTCTGGAATGAGTCTGAACCAAAGCTGTTTCTCCACTGACTTGCTTAAGTGGTTCCCTATGCAGCCACAGCCTCACACGAGGTAACATTTTGCACTGCTTGTCTGGGATTCATTTTCATTCTTTTTGTTTCAGTAAACACTGCTTTTAAAGGACTCTTGCTGCTGCTATTGGGAAAACCATGCTGGGTCATTCTTTGCCTTCATGTCAGCAGAGCACTTAAGCATGGGCTTAAAATCCATCACTGAACGGCAGCCAGCAAAAAGGAAGAGAAACTTCTGATTTATGAGAAGTATGTGAGTACACATCTCCTTGCGTAAGAAACTTGTTACAAAGAAACAAGATTCTTAGCTGGGAATTACTCAGTTAGGAGCTTCAATTTGTAACCGAACAGTAAAAAAAAAAAAGAGTGACTAGGAACAAGACCAGGGGACTTGGTGCAGCAGCCGAGAAGATCCTTCCCTTCTGCTTTCCTAATAATAGCCATACTTCCTCTTACCGTTTTTGTGACACCCTTTTTTTAGGAAGCTGTACAATTATACCAACAAAATAAGAATATGATGAGTCTTTCCCTGATCAACTCCCACATGACCGCCCTGTTGTTCAACTTGATCTTGCATAAATCTTCTTGCTTGGAAGATTTGTTTGGGAGCCAGAGTATCTTTAGGCTGTTTTGTTGCTGAAGGATATTTGTTCCAGTTTAGGAACTGGCACTGGTTTCAAGCAACTTCATGTTACTAAGAAGAGAATTTCAAACCTGCTCAAGATACATATATACAGGCTTCAGAAACAAAGTCTGTAGTCCTTCTTTCAATACATTTCCCCTTAAGAACATTATGTGTTTAGCTCAGGTGGGCTACAATTTCCAAAAGTGCCAAATGTCTTAGGAAAGATCCCCTAGGATGGCAGTGGGATTTATCTTCTTATGTAACTGAGACCTGTTGAAAAATACAAGGGATTTACTTTCTTCCATGAATATAGTTGGCCTGTCCCCAGGCCAGTTTCCCTTCATATTTAAATTATGCAAAACCTTTTCTGCTATAGAAGGTAATGTATCATGCTGCTGTGGTTAAAAAGATCTATTTTTTAGGCTGTACTATGAAGTTCCCTTTCCCCTTTCCTCCCATTCTTCTTTAAAGGGGAAAATAAAACACTTAATAAACTGTTTCTATTAATTCTGCATTGAAGCATTGTGATCTTCTGACAGAGAAATCACAGCTGGCTGTTGGCTGTCCTGCCTGCCCCAGAAAGCCTGTGGTGCCTCAGCTTCCAGTAAAGGAGGCCAAGGGTCCAGCTCTGTACTAGCAACGAGAGGGCATGCATCTATATGGTGGCCCATTTTGACCCAAGCTGTTAGCCAATATCTGGTGTCTTTTTTAAATTGCTTCTATTAGGAAGAGAAATTGCTGATAAAGTCAGGGATTTCTTCATGCGATCCTGTTTCTTTAGAGAGAATTTACAAACTTGTGTTTCATGGAACACCGTAGGAATCAAGCAACAGGAGGCACTTTCTTTCCTTGTAATTCAAAGTCCTTTACTGGCCAGTTCTTTGCCTAAAATGTTTATTCTTTTTTTTTGCCTCCTTTCATGGTCATTTTTCTGATGTTTCTCTTACCATCTCCTTGGCTTTGGGGCTGGTTCTCTCTCTCTCTCTTTTTTTTTTTTTTTGGCTTCTCCTGGGTGTTTCTGTCCCCCTGCTCCCTTCAGTCTCATCAGACAATATCCTGAAGAAACACCATGTCCTCATAGCCCGTTTTCTGACCAGCCTGACACACAGCCTCTGTTCTGGATGACAGTTCCTATAGTTTCAGCTACTCAAATGAAAGGCAGTAGTTATGTCCTCCTGTCTTCATGTTGTGTTCAACTTCCCTATTATATGGCCAGCAGAAAGGGGCCTCAAAACCATATATATATATATATATAAAATATGTAAAACCCTTGCTCTGAACTTCCTCCAGAATTGTTTGCATCTCAAATGCTATTCTTCTGTGAAACCTCTATCCCTTCTGCCTCAGAAGGAGACACAAATCCTTGAACAGGAGAATGAGCCCTACTCGGTCTACCTATCAGCACAAAACAGCAGAACAGCATTGTAGCTCTATGGAATTTGACCTCTGTACCAAATCCTTAATAAATTAGCTTTGTCCTTGCCTTTGCAGTTAAAATGAGAATCTGTGGAGCTGAATTAGTCTCCAGCCAAAGAGTTTCCTCCTTTAATGGATGTGAGGTGCTGTGTTCCTCCTGCAAGTGCTTGGAGTCTTGACTAAAGAAGCATGCTGCACTGTTGATGCTGAGGTATTCTGTAATCCCAGCCCAAACAATAATGGCTGGTCTCCTGGGCTAGGGACAGACATTACACATAAACCGGTTTAAGTGATCAGAAACTGGTTTAAACATGTAACAGAACAGATGTTCAGTGCACATAAAAGAGTTTGAAAATGGCTGAAACTAGTCTGAGATAAATCTGGTTGAATGTAACATCAGACTTAACTGATTTGGGTCAAACCCATTTTTACAATGTCTGTCCCAGACCCCTTGCTGGTTTAAGATAAACCAGACTCCCCCAGCATCCTAGCATGCTCTCTGGGCTGGGCAGGGCTCTCTGCTCTGCAGCAGGGCTGGCCCCTCCCCTCTGATCCCTGTCTGGAGCTCGGCACAGATTGCAGGTATCTGCCTGGCTTCCTCCTGCTCCCCACACTCCGCTCTACCTTACACAGACACCTCTCAGCATTACATAAAAGACCA
>NW_017729031.1:84879452-84885147 GCF_001723915.1 Gavialis gangeticus
TGGCCCCTCCCCTCTGATCCCTGTCTGGAGCTCGGCACAGATTGCAGGTATCTGCCTGGCTTCCTCCTGCTCCCCACACTCCGCTCTACCTTACACAGACACCTCTCAGCATTACATAAAAGACCACATGCTGGCTATGCTGTGGCAGATGGATAAAGGCAGAATCTGTAGGTAGTTGGTGATGTCCCTTTGTTGTTCTTAATGGGGTGAGAAACATTGTGTTAAGGGTGATAAACACTATGTTATCAATTCTCTGTTGATCTGGTCAGAAGGTGGGGAGGGGTGCGGCCATACACGCCTCAGCTCAGTACTGTGGAGGGAGGGGAGCGCTGTTCTAGCACCCCCTGGCTTCTAGCCTGAGCCACTGCAGGCATGTGCCTGCTTTTCTGGGATGTCTGTGCATTTGCAAACTTTAATAGCCTAGTCAGGTTAAATTCACCTGCAAAGATTGAATTAATTCAGGCTCGGGCTTTTGGAATATCTGTCCCTGTGCCCCAAAGTTAGGGAGATGAACAATGAAAGCAAACTCTCTTGCTGTTTTTAACAGCCCCCCACAAAGAAAAGGAATCAGCAAGATTTTTTCAAAGAATGTACAGCAGTTTGGAAGAGCACATGTGCTATCTGGTAACTTATGCTACCAGAATAAGAAAATAACTCAATGTTGCTCTTCCCTTTCTGTTTCCACACTCTATTAGCGTGGCTTTGGCTGGCCATCTCTAACATCAAATATATGTGTTCTTACTTAAGTAAAAGAGTTCACAATCTTTGTATAAAGTGACTCCCAATGTTTCTGTATTTTGCATGAAACAGTCATTGGATAAAACCAATAGACAGTACTAGGGACATGAGCAAGGGCTTGAACCCAAGGCATGTCCTCTTCTGAGGAAGTACTCAGATCAGTCAACTAGTTAGACTCCTTCTGGCTGGCTTTTTTTCTCTTTAAGTCTTTTTCCCCTTGGCTACCCAATGGGCTGGCTTTAGCAAGAGGTAGAGAGGGTTCTTATGGCTTTGCCTAGCACAAGGCCTGCAAATTAGAGCACTTTGTTGGGAGGTAAGTGGAGTAGGTTCAAACCCCTCAGGATGAAGGGCACCTAGAATACATTCCTTGGGGAAGTGCCTTAGGCACTATGTTATTGGACTAAAGGGTAGGAAGGACCTATTCCTCAAATACTTCTTCTACCTGGATTGTCTTCTCCTCATCTTTTAAAGTCTTACTGGGGTTACATGTCTTCTTAGATGGAACAGAAACATCTTAGAATATAAAGACAAATCAAGTTGTGAACGGGCCAGTAGGATCTAAAAACTAGCCCTACGTATCACTTACACATCTCTACTCAGACACATAAGATAACCTAAGCTGCTTATGGGAGAAGTTGGATTTGGGCCTCAGTTTCACTGAACTCCTCTTTGTTGATTTTTCCCCTTATTGTGCATATCTAGTAGTAGAGGACAGGAACTGCGAAACTGGATCATTCCTGAGTCTTGTTTTGTTTTCCAGCTCTGACATTGACCATCACTAGATGCTTCATAATAAAATGCAAAAAACATGCTGCGCAGTAATCTATCCACTGCATGGGTTTTCTTTTGTGTGCTGATAAAGAGAGACTTGAAGCAGGAGGATTAATATCACTTTCGAAGCAGTTGATGGTGTTAATTATAGGTCAGGATATTCTTGTTAAAGACATAAATGTCTGCTCCCCGTGTTAATCTTGCTGCATTCGGCTTCAGTGACTTCCTGTGGCACTGAGTAACTTAGCTGATTACACACGGTGTTAACATATATTTCCTCTTGTTCGTTTTGCATTGGTTGCCTTTCATTCCCACTTAAGGTCCTTTTGTTATTTTGTTTGACACAATGAGACATTCAGCAAGGCATGTAGAGCCATTAGTGCTGCCTGTATTTAAGGTTGCCCGACACACTGTATGTTAAAATTCTACTTGCAGGGTATGACTACACATGCATATTAATGTGAAGCAATAAACTCCCGCACATATTGCACCAGAGTTTATTGCGCCTTGGTGTGCTTTTTGAACATGTGCTTGGGAATGCAGCATGTTGAGCTGGGTTGGAGCAGTGCTGGCTGCAAGATGTGGGGGGCTAGCTGGTGGGCAGCCCATGCACTGAAGCACCCTCATGCCCCAAGCAGCTAGGTCAACATCTCAGTGAAGGGTTTATTTTAAAAACTCCACAGCAGAATAGTGCTTATATTTACAAGTACTAACCTGCTGCAGAGTTTGTTTCCTGTGGCCTAATAGGAAGTGTATAGATGTCATGTGGACACTCATTCATCAGTTTAAATGCATCTTATAGACATTTGGTTTGTATGGGTGAATTATGAGCACAAACTAAAGTAATATTACCCGTTTTAAGATGATAAGAAGGTCTACATAGGGATTTGAATTAGTTCTGCATTATCATTTTTTACATAATTTTAAGAAGTGCAACATCTCTCTATAGGCTAGCTCTAAGGATGACTGCATAGAGGCTGCTGTGACAGACTAGCAAGATTCACATCCCGGGGCAGGTGTGACACCCTGTATTGGCCTTATGCCACCTGCCCTGCTCCAGCTCTGGGATCCCTCCCTTTCTTCTCACCTGTCGCACCTTGGAGTGATTGCTTGAAAGGGAGGCTCCCTAATAGGTACTAGAGTGAGCCCCAGTCCTTGTGACAGCAAGCAGGTCCCTCCTGGACCCTGCTACTCAATTTTGCCCTTGTGCTAAGTGGGTCCTCTCAATCCATCCCCTCAGGGCAACTGTAGCCTTAAGGGCTTAGTCACAGCCTCTGACCTCCCCTAGTCATGTCTATGCCTCCAAAAGCGTTACTGTCTAAACACTCCCCTGTTGGGGTCTTGACCCATTTCCTTTTGCTGGGCTCTCTAGGAACAGTTCACTGTGCAAGACTGAACTTTTGGGGTCCAGCTCCTGTCTCTCCTACTTGGATTCTGGGCTCCTTGCCATCAGTCCTTCTCAGACACTGGGCCTTCTGGCCCTGTCCTTGTCCTGCTCTGGGCAGTGACCCTGCTCTGGCCCCATCTGGGATCCTGAGCCTGTTTCCACCCTGTTCTGGACACTGAGTCTACTTTGGCTCTGTATGGGTTCCCTAGCCCTCCCCCCCAATCTCTCTCTTTCCTGCTCTGGGTGCTGAGCTTGCTTTGGCTCAGACGCTAGGGCCAGGGGGGCAGGCATTTAGTCTTTTTTGGACACTGGACTTTGGCTCTGTCCTTGCCCTGCTCTGGGAAACAAGCCCTGGGCCCCTGGCCCCATCTGTCCTAGGCAATGAACCTGGTTTTGTGTCCCTGGTGGGCTCAGGATGCCTGTGGGCCCTCATGCACTATTGGGAGTTCCACCAACCCCCAACAGTCCCAGACCACCAGATTAAATTGTAACAAAGGAATAAGCAGAGTAGCTAAAACATAAACTTAACCCACTCTGGATATAAACAGCAACAGTAATCCATTGCCTTGCAACAAATCTTCTCCTTGTCTTGAGTTGCATTCCTCAGTAAGGTATCAGCATCTTACTGGTAGTCCCCATAAGGCAGCTCAGAAGTGAACTTAGCATCCTCCTGCAGCCTTCCAAACCAGGAGCTCCTAACTCTGCAGTTACCTGGGTCAGACTATCTGAGCTGACCCAGGCTCTAGACTTAAATGCTGCTTAAGCCTTGCCCCTTCCAGTCAAGTGGCACTCATCCCACAGGGATTTCTCAGTGGGGCCTGAAGACTGATTGCTGGGCAGCTTATGACTGTTGTCCTGGGAGACCTTTGTTGACAAAATTAGTTTCTGCCCTATTGCCTCACAGCTAGTTCTGCAATAGATAGACATAGCCTCTTGCATCAACCTGCTTATTCCCCTGCAAGCTCACCCTAGGCAGAGGTCTCCTGACTGTCTGCAGGTGTGCCCTTCTTCTGGGCAGCTGGTCTGGGGTCACCTGCCTGAGCTCTATCAGCTGCGTTTTCTCTCTTTAAAGTAACAGGGAGTCCTAGGCACTCTGTCACATGGGCACAGAGCTTCTGTGCAATAATTGAACATGACTGATCTGAGGAGGCAGACTGCATTAGGTACATGGGGTAGAATAGTTACTATATATGTCTTTTACTTTAATTCAGTAGGGACCAATGGACAGTAATACAATAACTCCCCAGATAAAACTATAGCTCCTGTTACACGCTGGAAAGACAAGTAAAACTATTAGCTTTGAAGGTTTTGCCTCCTGGCTTCAGCAACATGGAAGTTGTTTTGCTACAATGAGAATCTAGAGATCAAAAGGAAAGTTACTGTATCAAATTTCTCCCAGGATCAAAGTGGTCAGCTAGGAGAGAATCAGGTTTTTCCCAGGCAACTGGTATGTCTTAGACATGGGGAGGCATGTTTATGGGCTGATGTATTGTTTTTAGTATGTTTTTTCCCCCCAAAAACAACAAAATTAGTTCTACATAAATATTTATTTGCTTTCAGAAGCCTGTAGGGCTATACTGTCACTGCTTTTGGAGGGAATAGAACTAGAGGCAACCATCATTGATCACAGGTTGCTGTATTCCCAAGCCTGGCCTGCAAACAGGACAACTATGCAGTTTCTTGCCTACAGTGTGTACTAACATGAAACATATGTTCTACTCCTGGCCCTGTCACTGGCCGGCTAGATGATCCTGGCCAAATCCAAGCTTGTTTCCATGTCTCAGTTTTCCCACCTGTAAAATGAAGACAGTGACACTGATTCCTTTTATAAAGTGCATTAAGAGCTGATTAAAAAGTCATATAAGGGCTGGGCATCCGGTGTTTATCAACAGATATGCAAGTTAGTTACTTCTGGTTCTGAGAGGAGGCATGCCATCTAGTGGTTACTGAGTCTATCAAATTCCATACAGATTAGTTTAAAGGCTGTCAGTTCTCTTTGAGCATAGAAAGAACAGGCAGGCTTTTAGCATGCTCCCTAAAAATGTGCTTTGCAATTAATAGAACATATGTGGAAATGTTGGACTAGAGAAAACTGGTCCAAAAAGATGAGATCAGTTGTTTACAAACCTTTTTTCAGCAACTTTTTAAATTGAGCCTCACAAAATTTCAACCATCACTGTAAGCTATACAGAAAAAGGAACAATGGCCCAAAATTTCATTGCAAAGTTGTACCACTTGCTGTTGAAATACCAAATAATATCAAACAACTCTAGAAAGCATCCCCCAGGACAGAACAGGAGCTGGCTTCATAGATTTCATAGACATTAGGGCTGGAAGAGACCTCGGAAGATCATCGAGTCCAACACCCCGCCCAAAGGGCAGGAAGTCAGCTGGGGTCATAGGATCCCAGCAAGATAAGCATCCAAACTGCTCTTGAAGGTGTTCAATGTAGGTGCTTGAACCACCTCCGATGGCAGGCTGTTCCAGACCTTGGGGGCTCGGACAGTAAAGAAATTCTTCCTTATGTCCAGCCTGAAATGGTCTTGTAGTAGTTTATGACCATTCGACTTTGTCATCCCTTGGGGCGCTCTGGTGAACAAACATTCCCCCAGATATTGGTGGTCACCCCTAATAAACTTATCGGTGGCCATCAGATCACCCCTGAGGCTGCGCTTTTCCAGGTTAAAGAGCCCCATGACTCTTAGCCTGTCGTCGTAAAGTCTGTTTTCTTGACCTCTGATCATGCGTGTGGCTCTTCTCTGGACTCTCTCAAGCTTCTCCACATCCTTTTTGAATTGT
>NW_017729031.1:84886277-84901916 GCF_001723915.1 Gavialis gangeticus
ACTTTGGGTGGGAGGTCTGCAGTAGACTCCCACCGTTGTGTCCCCTGTGCCGTGTTCCCCATGGATTTTAACCCAGAGGGTCTCCAGTCATCCACCCTGGTCGCCAATATCCGCTTGCAGGGACATGTAGCTTTCCTTAACGTAGAGAGCTACACCCCTGCCCCTTTTATCTACATGATCTCTCCTGTACAGGGTATAGCCATCTATACCCGAGGTCCAGTCATGGGTGGAGTCCCACCAGGTCTCCGTTATCCCTATGACATCATAATTATTTGCATTGAGCAGGAGGACAAGCTCCTCCTGCTTGTTCCCCAAGCTCCTGGCATTTGTGTACAGGCAGGCAAGTGTCCCCTTGCGGGCTCTTGCCTTGCCCACAGGTTGTACCAGGGCTGGGCCAAGAGTGGGCTCCCTTAAGTGCCTTGGCCCGCTGGCTTTGCAAGGGTTGCTCAGGGGGCCAGCAGTGGTGGTAGTCCCCCCGTCCCCCAATGAGCTTAGTTTAAAGCCCAGTGGAGCAGGTCATCTAGTCTAGCTGAGAAGAGCCTCCTCCCCAGGGGAGAGGTGAAGACCATCTCTTCCCAGCAGCCCACTGCCTCTCTTGCCAAAGAGCAGGCTGTGGTCATGGAAGCCAAAGCCTTCCCGATGACACCAGCGTCGCAGTCTTTGGTTGACTACGTGGATCCTCCTCTCCTTCCTCAGCCCATAGCCCGAGACTGGGAGGATCAACGAGAACACCACCTGTGCCCCCAGACCCTTTAGCCCCGCTCCCAAATCCCTGTAGCACCTCATGACCTGGCTGGGAGCGCTCTGAGCCATGTATTGGAGCCCACATGAATAAGGAGCATAGGACAGTGGTCTGTGGGCTGGAGGAGCTTTGGGATCTTCTCCGCAATGTCCCAGATGCGGGCCCCCAGAAAGCATCAGACTTCCTGGACTAAGGGGCTCACTGATTCTGTCTCGTATTTATTAGGTGATTGGGTTGCCTGGTCATCCTGCTGGAATGGCTGAATTCATGCAGCCCCAGCTGAGAGAAGCCTAGTCCGCTACCACATATAGGTCTGTTCAGTCATGCAGTGAAAACTGGGAACAGATGAAAATGTGTCTGGTGCAGAAGAACCAGTAGGAGAGCAGAAGGATTGGGCTTGAAGAGATTGCACTGGTGCAGGGGAAAGTAAGTGGTTTTATATTTCATGCTCTCATATAGCCACAGATAAATAGGACTGAATATTTATGCCTTTCATCAGTGGTCTCTATCAGTGCCTGAAAAGCAGGTCATTACAAACTGGAGTATGTGCTTAGACTGTAGTATTATCTCATGCTCATATATCAATAACTAAAGCATAGTGCCCCCCTTTATTGGGGTGGGTGGAAGGAAGAAAATTGTGTAATAACTCCTCAATGAAGATTTAACTTGGAAAGAAATGCAGATCTCCTGCAAGGCACTCTAGCACATCTATTTCAGATTTTGCTGCATATTCCATTTTCTGTCTATAAAATATATACACTGCCTAGCAAATTCCGTGGGAGACATGACATGCCAAGAATAACAAACATGTTTTGACTTAATGTGTTTCTGCTTTCTTAATTCCCTAGAGTGCAGGAAGTAACAATTTTTCCCCACTCCCTTATTAAAAAAACAAACAAATGAAAACCACAGAAATGCAGCTTTCCCTTTGCTTGCAATAATCATATTTTGCCTAATTTCTCTATTTCCCTTTTTCAGCATTGCTCTCTCAGGTGTCAGCACATATATGGATTTAATTTGCTGTCATGTTTTCCTCTAAGCACAGGGTCCTAGGAACCCTCTTCTTTACAGCAAATAAGAAATTTAATTTTAGGGCAGTGATACTTATCCCTTCTAGACTCAAGGCACCCAGGACAGACTCACAGCACCCCTCAATAGCCTTGAGGCGCCCTTTGGAAAAGGCCGGCTCTCTGTTTTCACTCCACTGCAGAGTGCAGGAAGGGAACAGAGCCATCCCTCTGGTTTCAAGAGCTCAGAAAGGCCACCACCTGTCAGAGTGTTTCTGACCACCCTGGGGCACCGGGGCACCTGGGTCAATTTCTATTTCAAACCACTTGGTTGATCTTGGGAACTCAGGTCTGCACCCCTAATGGTGCAAACACTGTGCGGTGCCCCAGGGCTCCTTTCAGCGGATCACGAGGCACCCCGGGGACTGCGACACCTGGGTGGGACTCTCTGCCCATGGGTACAGCCCCCCTCAGCGCACACCCCTGGAGGCATTTCACTCTCAGCAGCACTGATGGCTGCAGCACCCTACCCCTGCTGGGCCCCTCCAGGCACTTCTGCCCTGCACCATCACTGCTCTCGGACCCGGCTGGTGCGTGCGGCCCCTTCGTGCGGGGGGACCCCGTAGCGCCGCCGTGTTCCCGGGGCGGAGGTTTAATTGCTGACACGCACAGGCACATACGCTCCTCCTCTCCCCCCGCCCAGATACTGCAGGCTCTGGCCCGGCCCGGCCATGGTGGGGAAAGTGAGACGGCCGCGGTTGCACCAGGCAGCCCCAAGGGGCCCGGAGCCCATGGGCCAAGACGCAGTGAGCGAGGCCGGCGGCTGGAGCGCGCCGCCCGGAAAGGTAAGCGAGGAGCGCGGGCCGGGTGGTACCATTCCGCAGGGGGGGTGGGCAGGCAGGGCCTGGTGGGAGGTACCATCGTGCATCGAGGGGCGTGTGGAGCCCGGCGGCCTGTACCACGCCGCATGTCTGAGGGGAAGGCAAAATGGGCTGCACCACGTCACTCGGTGGGGAGGGCAGTGCGCAGGGCTGTGGCCCTGGAAAGTCATATCACGGCTGCCCTGCCATGGGCCAGCTGTGGGGGAGATGAACTCAGGAGTCCGGGGAGCTGAGAGCCGGACAAGCGCAGCCCTGTACATTTCCCCCAGGGTGACTGGGGCAGAGCAGGGCACTACCGCCGCCTGGGGCAGAGCCCGGGAAGCGGCGTCTCAAAATCAGAGAGAAGCTGGACTGGAAGGGACCCGCAGAGCTCATCTAGGTCAACCCCCTGTGTGCTTTCCTATTCACCCGCACCAACCCTCCAGAGTTGCTCTGGAGGCACCAGGAATTGGATATAAATCTCCAGGAGACTGCTGAAAGTTACCCAGGAGATAAATGATCAGGCATTCATTAAGATAAATATTAAATGTTGAATCCGACTTATACGGTAGTCCCATGGATTTTTTAAATGTAATAGTAATGTGCATTTGCCTTCCTGACAAAGTCCTTCACTGTTTCTGACAGCTGCCAAAGGCCTGCCATTAGCAACCCTGACTGTGAGGGAAGCTACTCAGATTCAGGGCTGCTACTGTATTGTCAGTGCCAGTGCCTGAACACATCTTGTTGAGTACAGGTGGCCTCCTCTTTGCCATGGTACCAGCATCCCTGAAACTGGTTAGCTCCCCTCATTTCCAAGGCTTCCAGTAGTCAGTTTTGAAACAGATTATTCCAAACTTGGGGCTTGGCTGTTTTCAGGGTAAGATAGTGCTAGAGTGCTGATGGTGCTGTGCATTTAGTAAGCATTGTTTGCATCTTTATGGGGCAAGCCCATGGCATTTTTTTCAGTCCCAGTGCTAGGCTTTTAAACAGAGTATACTGTATATCACAAATGGCTGTTGCAGTCACCTTCTTGGATTATAAGCCCATCACTCAAGAGTTTTACATTTCTGAGAAAAGCACTGAGAGAGAAACAATCTTGGGGGCCAGAACCACTAGTGGTGCATCAGTCACTGAAAAATATTTGACATCAATCATCTCTCCAAAACTTTCCCCCCAGGAAATGTAGAAAATGTTCCCTTTTCAGCTTTGTCAAACTCTGCATATAAGCAAAGTATAAATGAATGTGGGTTCTGCGAAGTAAAGTATTCATCTTTCCCACAATAGTCAGTAAGTCTACACTCTTTGTTGTTCTTCTGTTCTCTGTGATTCCTTTACCAGTGGACCTATCCTGTTCCAGTTCCTCGTTTAGCCTCCACCTTTGTTTCAAGGTGTTTTTCTCACTTTCCTAGTAGTATGCATCATGGCATAATTGACCTTTGTCGGCTGTATTCTGTGCTCTACTGAAAGCATCCCTGCCCCTGGAAGACTTTCTTGAACACCTTTCTCAGTAGTTTGGGTCCCCTATTCCTCCAGGAAGCACATCCAATTGATGAGGTCAAGGGCTTGACATGTTTTTAGCCTAAAACTAGCTTCAACCTTTTTTTTCTTTTGGTACTGTTACAAATTGCTTTTTTCCAGTTAATTTAGCCAGACGTTTATTACGTTTGTTCCTTTAGTGGAAATAATGTCGCTGGTGAAGCCTGGAGTTTATCCATTAACTTTTAACTGCCTGCAGCTTTTCTTTTTGTGCTAATATCACTGTTTCTGGTTCTGCAATGAGTTCTGCACCTGCATCCAGCTTAAAGTAAATGGGATGTCTGTTAGCTTTCAGGCTGGCAGTCCTTTCTTCTGCTACAGTGTTGTCCATTGCCGCATCAATAATACCTTTGAGCTAATACTGTCTTTTGTCATCCTTTTGGTCTGTTATAGGGATGGACAAACATACCTTTTAACAACTTTAAAGGGAATGGAGAGCTGTTGGCTGGGAGCATAGGCTGCTATTTGCATAATCCTGTGGTAATACAAAGTAGCTAAATCATACTAACTTTGTCCCTGAATGGAGAATGTTGTAATAGCTTTGCTACTCTTGTATCACATGTCTATTTGTATCCTTTGTTACTGATACAATTATACCTCTGTCTATCCCTGGGTGGGCAAAATACAGCCCCCAGGCCAGATCCACCCACAGAGGGACTTTGTGTGGCTTGTAGCGGGCTCCCTTGATCCTACCTGGCCCAGATACTGTCCAGCCTGTGGCACATCCTGCCGCCCCCCTTGGGCATGAAGCTCCATAGTTGGACTGCCTTTCTAGGCAGCCCAGGTGGCAGTGGCTCCTTCCAGCTGCTGCTGCCTTTGGCCCTAGCCCCATGGTACTGTCAGGGACCCACATGCACAGCCCTGTACCCACTCCAGACTTGGCCCAGCAGCACAGACCAGTCTGGACCAGCTGGAACCCATGTGCACAGCTCTGACCTCGGCCTGCCCAGCTCCTGCTTTAGACTCGCCCACCCACACTGAGCAGCAGTGGCAGCTGAACAGAAGCTGATGTTTGGCGCAAGGCAAAAGCAGCCCCTCCTCTTCACTGCTGCCAGACCCTTCTTGCTGCAGCCTCTTGGAGCCCGTGCCTGGGCTGCCCTGTGGCTCCCCTGCACTGCCACTGCTGCCCTCCTGGGTGGCCTGAAGGTGGCAGTAATGGCAGTGGAGAGTTGCTGCATGCTCCAGGCCATGGGCTCTAGGCAGCTGCAGCAAGAAGGGCACAGCAGCAGTGAGGGGGAGGGGCCACTTTTTCCCCTGCACGAAGCACCAGCTTCTGCCTGGCTACCAGTGCTGCTCAGCATGGGTGTGTGGTCTGGAGCAGGTGTAGGGCAGGTTGGGGCTGGGGCTGGGGCTGTGCGCTGTTGGCAGGGATGGGAGGAGCCGCAGGGTGCATGGGCTCTGGGCTGTTGTGGGTTGATGGGGGTGCTGACCGGCCTGCAGCAGCTCCCCAGAATTGCCTATGTGGTCTGTGGGCCCAAATAATTGCCCACCCCTTGTGTGTCCTCTGTACTCTACTTGACCACTCTCATAGTCAGAAGGTTCTTCCTAATCTCCTACCTAAATTTCCTCTGCTGCAGCATGAAGCCATTGTGGCTGTAGGGGACAGGACTAGGAGCAGAGAAAAGGTTCTCTTCATCCTCTGGGTAATCAACTTTCAGGTATTTAAAGACTTATACACCCCACCCCCACCCCCTGCTTCCCCTGCATCTTCTCTTCTCCAGGCTAAATAATCCTATAGATTGTACTGGAATTGCTCAGAGCTAGGTAGTCAGAATCAGAAAGGTCTGCTTTTTTCAAAGTCTGACTTATAAATGAGCAGCACTGTGTACTGTGAACCTCTGCATACCATAAACAGTTACTGGTGGGTCATGCTAGAGCTGCATAAAGGTATAGTTCATTATACGGGTAACATGGAAGAATTCTGAACCAGTTGCAGGAAATCAATGTGAGGCACACTAGAAATTTACCTCAATAAATAAAGTTAAAATAGAAAAAGAGCAGATAAGTCTGGGCATGTTCTTCAGACACGCAGGATAAATGATTTCTGAGTAGTAGAAACATCTGTGCAAACAGGTCTGTTTGTTTTAAATATTATATTATGTGTGTAAAATATATGCATTGGACAATCGGCAAGAAGGAAAGAGATATAGATATACAATTTTCTTCTTGCTGATTGTGCCTGAAAGTGATCAGAATCTGTAGGCTTGAGGTTTGGAAGAGACTTTCTAGCTGAAGTGGTATGTAAACCTTAGCAGGTGAAGATGTAGAAGCAGCCATGCCAGCGTCTGAAAAATATTGCAGGTGTAATCTGGGCCTTGGTAGATTGCAGAGAGGAGGCTGCAGGTATCCTGCACCACCAAAGGTGTTGTGAATCACTTTCTGCTCATTAGCATTCTTCAGCGCACTCCTGTAAGAGACATTGGAGCCCTGCCAAAGAGACTTGTCTTCCCAGCATGTGTGTGTGCACATGAATAATAGGCAAAATCCAGTGCCCTTGACTTTGTCCTCCTAGTAGAGGTAATCACAGCTGGTATTCTTGCTAAGGCAGAATGCATGATTGTTTGAGGAAAAGCATTTTAGGGGTATTGGTTTATGGCAAGGGTGTTCAACGCCTGGCCTGTGGGCCAGATCTGGCCCATGGAACCATGGCATCTGGCCCACAGAACTCCCCACAGGTTGGGAATTATTTTATGGTGAGGGAGAAGTGGCAATTAACACCACTACCTCTCCCCTACTACCAAATTTCCCAAGCCCTGTGCAGCCAGATCAGGGCTGAACCATGCCTCTCCCCACATGCAGCTGGACTAGGGTAATGCCCCCCCTCCACTTTGTATTGCTGGATCTGGCCCTGCAGCACCTGACTTGCACCCAGGATTGGGCTACTGGCCAGATCCAGTCTGCAGATGGTTAGTCTGTGGTCTGAGGCCTGGATGCAACTCATGGCAGGGGGAGAAGCAGCAATTTGCAGCAGCAGGGGTGCCTTCCTTGCCCTGCTCTGGGCATTCTTCTGCCACTGATTCCCTCTGCAGCATCCAGCCAGTGGCTATCCTTGTGTGCTCTGGGCTGAGGGCTGCTCTATTGCTCCACTACAGCAGCTTCTTGTTACCCCATTGGCCATGGAAATTGGCTGCACTTGGTGGTAAGGCTTAGCGGAGGCTGCAGTGGGGTGGGGCATGTGCAAGTGTGAGAGTGCAGCCTTTGGCACAGAGCTGAGAGCTGGGGCACTGTAGAGAGGATCAGCAGCCCATGGTCACAGCCGGCTCACAAGCAGCAGTACCTGTTGTACTTAAATGGTGCTGACCCCCTGCTTTCTAGTCTACAGAAAACAGACCATTTCTTCAAATTCATCCAAGAAATGGCAGTGTTCTAGTTTTCATTCAGTATGTGGAAGTTGTGATACAGTTCCCAAAGCAGCAGTATACTTGGGGAGTTTTCTTGTTTATTCGTAGACATGGTATTCTGGCCTCTAAAATGCAAGGATTGACTGTTGAACACTCCTTCCTTCCTGGTCATCAATGTGCTGTGCACTTGCAGTGATGTGCTCTCCTCTTACTGTATTAGCTCTCATGTTTTTTATGATTTTATCCTGGCATAGCTGAGTAGTACAGGCGCAATAAAAATCCACCTTCTTCATTAACCAACCACTTCCATGTGATCTAGACTGTGTGAGTTTAACATGTATGCTGGGAGGAAGGGAGAGGTGTCCTGCTGTTATCTTTCAACCTCCAGTCATCTCTTTTCCACACTTTCGTCCCTGAATGAGTCAGGACTGTTTGTTTGTTTGTTTTTCATTTAACAAATGTAATTTTATTGTGTAATGCATAATTAATGCCAGGGGCGCCTCCAGGACACATCTGGTAATCTTCTTACTGCCCCCCTTTATACACCGGACTTTAAATATTTGCCATACGGAGACTTTAAAAAATAGCCAAATGCAGAATTCTAGTGTGTTTGTCCATGTCCATGTCTGTTTGTGTGTCTGTGTGTCCCTTTTAACTGAGGCCCTGAACTGACCTGACCCTGCAGTTAAACTGATTTTTTTGGTATAGGTGAAATCATACAGTACAGCTCACTTTTCTTTCTCCTTGTCTCCACTGTACAGCATAGGGACTGAACAGTGCTGGAAGAATTGTATAGGAAGAATTAAGACAGTAAAAAAAGAAAAAGGGTGGAGATACAACTGCAGTGTTGGCTCTTCCATGTAATACTATACCTACTGTAATATAAGATAACCCCCCCAATAATTAGATGTATTATGTAGAAAATTCTATAAATCTTTTATAACTATCTAGGTATAGAATCTAAGTATTGGAAGGTTGTCTTGAAATCCCCCCCTCCTCCACTGCTACAGCAGAGTAAGCTGTGGTTGGTGAGGGGGTGGGAATTAGGTGCCCCCATTGCCCTCAGCCCCACCTACTTCTTCCCCCTGCAGCCTTCCTGCCACCCTTGCTGTCAGATGCTGCTCCAGAGCACAGCACCTGGAAGCTCAGCCCTTGCCTGGCCCTGCAGCACTGTTGCTGCTGCTGGACCCATCAGGTGGAGGAGTTTCCATGCTGGGGAGAGACTCCAGCTGGAGCCCAGCTATGCCTTACACCAACAGGGTAGGTGGGGGGAGTGGGCAGAACCTGGGAGGATGTGGGTGCTGTGGGTCTGACTCTGGCCCCATCCTGGGCTCCAGGTCATGGGCAGAGTCAGAGCCTCAGCAGCTGCCAGCCCTGCTCTCTATTTCATATGTCAATACCAGATGAGCCCTCCCATCCAAGCTGACTGGGGGGAGGAAAACAAACCTCATATTATATTTGAGTAAAGACAGTAGCTCAAAATCCTCTATGAGATTGAGGAAAACATGTTTGTTTTAAAAAAAATGTTATTTTGTGTTCTTTTTATTTGCTGCCTGGTTTTTTAACCTTTTGGGTTCATGTTTTTGAAACTCCCCCTTCTCTCCTCCCCCTCACAATCCTGAGAGTTAGGAAATGTATATACATATATCATTTTTAATGAAAACATGTGGTTCTTGCAGTTATTACTCCCTGCTATTTCATGCACCTGTCACATTACTGATTGATATAGCAGTCATGCCACATGCTTCATTGTTGTCCCATTGCATGTAGGCTTGTGTAAGGCTTACACAAGGTCACAAGCCTAGAAGTCTTTCACAAGTGTCCCTTAGCCTGAGAGTAGGAGTGTGTGTATCCCTGACTGTTGATGAGCTGCTGCAATGTTTTGTAGACTCTTCCTCTCTAGCTGTTCAGAATGGTGAGCAAGTCTGCCAGCTCCTCTTCCCATCTGCCTGTCAGGCACCCTCCCTTACTCTCAAGGTACTCAGTTTCTCCATTTGTATTTGTTCAGTCTCCAGAGAGCATGCTCTAGCATCATTCTGCAGCTGCTCAGGGTATCATCAAACAGTCCCTTCTGTCATCAGTGTTTGGTACACCAGGAAAGCAGAGGGTAAGCTGAGTGTCCCAGAATAACTGGAGAAGTCACAGTGCTGGCAGGATCTGTGGGAATCATGGGAGCAAATGTTTTATGAACCAGGCTGATTCCAGTATGGAAAAATGGATCTTTCCAGACTCTTCCGTATGAATATTGGAGGTCCTCCAGTGGTGACTGAGTAAGCCTTGCAGTACCAGGGAGAAATGCCCATTTCTGTTTAGCTGTGAATTTACAAAACACCTTTCACAGATGAGCCTATGAACTTCATTTCATCAACCTACTGGATACAAAAAATCATGGACTAAAATATATACACTGGATATATGATGCACAACCTCCCTAACATCTGACTCCCTGGGTACCTTTCTACTATTTACCAGTTATTTTCATTCCCCTTACCACCTCCCACTGCCCCCAGCCTCTCTCTCACTTACTGACTTCTCAATCTACACCTTCACTGACTGCCTGTCTTGCATGCATACCAGCCCAGCCTCTGGCTTCTTTACAATTTATTCCATCCAGGAAGAGCACACACCAACTGCAGCTGCTTCCTCAGCCTGATGGAGGATATTTGTATCCAAAAGCTTGCAAAGAAGAATTTTTCCAACTATTTGAGTTGGTCTAATAAAAGATATCAGACTTACCGAAAGAACCTTGTCTGCCATTTCTGTTCATTCAGTTTGAAGCCCGGTGCATGAAATGAACAATAGGCATGTGGCTTCCACTGATGGCCCCAGCACAAATTGGGAGTCTGTGTAATGGGCATCCGTGAACAACTTTCTGCTCATTGCAGGATCTTATGAACCAGTCTGACTGCACCTGCCTCCTAGCAGTGCACAGCTTCATTAAAATGGTCCCAGTAATTGATCTACCAATGCCAAATTGATTAAATACTGACTAGTAGCAACTGTGGGGGAGAAGCAAGCATGCAGATAGCAGTGGCTAGATGCTGCTCCATGCCAAGGGGAGCTCTTGCATAAGGTGTGAGCTACTACAGCTCACAGTGAGTTGCAAGTGACTTGACATCATCAGGTTCTGTCACCCCAGCTGGTAATGTTCTCTTGTCCTATCAGCCAGTGCTTGTTGACTGAGCCCAAAAGCAGTAGCAAATAGAGTGAAATTGTTCTAGGAAAAGATGAAAAAATTCCTGCTTGGTGTCAGCTGCCTCTGCTGGTGCAACTACTGCCATGAGTCTGAGTCCTTGCATGGGTTTAGCTATTTGTCACGGTGAGGATTGGAGCACTTGCCAGTGTTTCCTCTATGCTGCTGACAGTGCTTTGAAAAAGGTGCTGGCTCACCAACACAAATGAACAAAAAAATTCCCTGGAACAAAACCTGATGGATAGCGACTTAGACATCAGAGATCCTGGGAACTGCTCAGTTTAGCCCTAAGTTGCAGAATTCCATTCCCATCTAGGAGTACGAAACACGACATGCAGCTTGGAAAAATCCCCAAATGATTATGGGGGAGCAGGGCACTATGCAACATTTGCCCAGAATGCAGAGTGGTTAATTCAGAGCTTTGCTGTGCTGTGTGTCTGAGGCAAAAATACCTTGAGCACAGAATAACAATGTAGCATCTCTGCAGATGTTGCCATCTACCACACTTTTTGTATGAAGCTTCAGCTATAGATATGCTTATAGATGGGTAGGGACCTACTGCAATTGTGGTGGAAGTGCACTCCACAGCAGTTCTTTTTTTAACCTTGTTCTTTTTGCTGTATGCTGCCCACTGTTGATTGGCTGAGTGGCCTTGGCAGCCCCGACACTTGCTGCTGATTGGCCAGGAGGTTTTAATACCAATTGCAGTTTTAAATATGAGCAAGTCAAACTGCAAAACTATATTTGTGCTTCCTTTCCTTGCTAAGTGATGGCCTACTGTGTGGACTGTCACTTGTTAATGCTGGATGAATACAGTGTTTTCTTCTTGGATCATTAGATTATACAGTAGCTGAGATTTGTTCGGAAAGTATTGGATATCCTTTTTGAGGGGGGCGGGCAGTACTGCACACAGCTGTCCACATGAGGGCAAACCATTCCTTTTTATATTTTAGAGAAATCTAGGCCTTGTCTAAACATATGAATTGGATTGCTTGATCTATATGGGTGCAGCGGAAGCTGTACCACTTCCCTGTCTTCTCTATGGACACAGATCTCTTGGTATAAAGGTGACTATATGGGCATAGCTGTTCTCAAGAGAAGGGCGATAAGGTATCTCAGTATAAAGACATATTTGTACCACTATAATTGTAAACTTTCTGGGTGCTGTACCTATAATGATTTATAAATAGTCCTCCTAACGAATCCAAGTATGCTAGCATAAAACTGTGTAGTCCAGGGATTGGTTTTACAAAACTACATAGGTGCCAAAGTTCCAGATAGATACTTAATCTGCTTATTTGTTGTTTTAAATGCTATTCAACTCTTAACTCCCTACAGCAATGAGAACTTGATAACTGACTTGCTTAACTAACAGTGACTTGGATGTCTGATCCACTTGTTAATGTGTGTAGGTCCCCCTAAGTGTCTGAATACCTCTTGTAAATCTGGGCTAGGCTAATGGGGCTTGGATACCCAGGCCAGCTCATGGTGCTGGTGGCAATCAGTATCTATGCTTAGTCCCATGCATGCTTAGTAGTTGTTTAATGATGAGCTGAAGACTAGTTGCTTGGCCTTGTCCTCATACATGCTGTGGGTCACATGCCAGACCTGGATAAAGAGTTACTGGGAAGTGACTGTAGAGAGTAGGGCTCTGCCTGCCAGTTTACTTTATTAATGGTATCAGTACTAACATGTCTGGTTGTCTTTCTTTCTTTTTTTTAATTCTGCTTGTTTGGCTAAGGACTGGGCTTTCCTGACCTCTGACATCTTTGCTGGGATGAAGATTGATCCAAATACTCTGGTCAAGAAACTGGATCTGGATTCAAGGAGTGTGGTCTCCACCAAGACTGGTAAGTAGTGTGGGATGATGTCATTTGGGGGCTTACAGTGGTAAACTGGTGCTCAGCCCTCCTGCAGGGGAGGGCAGTGCTCATGTCTGCTCTGGAGTCTGACTATGGCTGCCATCTCATTGGGTTTTGAAGGCTGAGATTCTGTAGACTGATGGGACCCCTTTTTGTATCCATGGTTAATCCTGTAGCACTAGAATGAGCCTCAGCTTGTGCACGTTTATTCAAATGACTACCAGAAAGTACAGCTAGGCAATCAATTCTGTGTCATATCTCTACACTTTCAAGTGGCCAGTTTACATCTGATGGGTGTCAGGAGGAAGAGTGTGCGTAGTTAATGGAACATAAACACGTGCCTTGAGCTGAGCAGGGGTTACTGTTCAAACCCTCACTACAGTGAGTTGTAGGCCAGTACTCCTCCAAGTAACCTGAATTGTGGTTTGGATACTGCCTTCAGCATCTGGCTTTGCACTGGTGGTATAAACGTAGGCTGGTACTTAGACTGCTTTGGGTCCTGAACAGGAAGTATTAAAATGGGTTCCAAATGGGAGCAGGAGGAAGTGTAATTTGAAGAGCAGGGAACAGACTCTGTATTGCATTTTAGCCTTACCTGTGCCTCTTGGAGTCTGTCAGAAAGCGTCTTCAGAGCAAAGTGTGTGTGTGTGTGTGTTAGCGGGATGGGGGAGACTGGGAAGAAGCAATATGGGTCCCCATCTCCATATCAACAGTTAATGAAGACTAAATTGTGAAACTATGAATAGCAAGCCAAGCTTTTTGTGTCGAACTGATTCCCTTCCCTACGTGGAAGAGTACAGTCATAACTTTTTATTTATTTATTTATTTATTTCTTCAATTTTTCCTGGTGTTGGAGGCTATTTCAGAATGCCTGTTGTGATTCCCATAAGCATTTTCTTCTCTTAATTTGCACGATGAAGATAAACTATTACTGATACAAAGGCTCTGCCTTCCTTTATCATAGAACCTGTCCTATCCTCTCACATCAACTGGGCTGCAAGTAAAACCAGCAAATATCCTAGGGCTGTGTTTGGCGAGTTGTAACAGCCATAGCCCATCAATTGCATCTGTACTTCAGACAGCAGAAAGTTTGTATGAGGACACAATTGCCTAGGAAGCCAGTCTTTTGTGTGGAAATTGCAGTGAAATTCTGTTTTCAGAGTGTTTGGGTCCATGGTTCTGTGACTAGCTGGACAGAGGGATGAGTGTGCATGTTCTTGCTCATCTTTTTTTAATTAGACCAGACAGTGTATGGTGGAAAGCTGACAGCCTGCAATCCTAGTCTCTTGCTGCAAACTACAGCTGCCCGTTCAATGCCATGTCTGGTTTATAAATAGACCTGAGCTGCTGGTCTCTGTGCAGTGCTGATAATGCAGATGTGCAGTGCCTGGCAGCATTTCAACTCTCTTTACGCTCTTCTTCCGTCCCCTCCCCTCCCCAACTACAATGTCTTGATTCCACTGCAGTCTGCCTCTTCAAACGCTTTTTTCACTGATGCCTTTTGGGGGCGGGGGGGAGGTTGAGCCCTGAAATTAAGTGGGGCAGAAAGAAATTTCTTCCCCTTTCTTTAGCTGTTGTGCTTTGTTTGGAAAGCCTGTAGGTTTCCTTATTGCAGAAATCAGTGCATGTGCTTCTGTGTCAGTTCAGCGATTTCAGGTTGGGCCTTGCATACCACAACTGATGACCCAAGGACAGAAAAGAAACTGACCAATTGTAGAGAAACGTGCATTGCCTTCAGGCATCTCTGTGCCTGGGTGGACAGCATCCTCAGCAGGGAATTATTAGCTCAGAGCGTAGGGAGGGGGAGGGCAGGCTGAATAGGAATTCTCCTACACACTCGGTTATTTTAAGCCCTAATAGAAAAGCACAGATGTTTCTCTCCCACCTACTGTTGCAGCCCTGAGAAGGCCAAGTTCAGATTCTGCCATTACCCCTCCTGCAGGCCCTTGGAGAGCATAGGCAATGCAGGGTCTTGCTCCCTTTGTAAGACATTATGTCTCATTTAAGAAGACCTTGCTATCGGATGCTGTTGCCATGTTGAACGTGATGCACTCTGTCTGAAAGCTAGGGTGACTGATAATGCCCTGCACTGTGTTTTAAAAGCAACACCCTGCCAGCAGAGTGACCTAAAGGGATTTTACTGGTCCCAGCAATATGCCAGCCTTTGCTGAAAGGGGACAGTTGGAGGAAAATGGATTCCTGTAAGCCCCGTGGGTCACTGGGTTGTTTTTTGTTAAGCTTTCAAAGCATTTGTGAGCACCAGCTATAGCTTGGGGTTCCCTTGAGGATATGAACAGCAGGGAGTGGAGGTGTTCTGGGGCTCCAGACACTGGCTCTAGTGCTCTGTAGCCAGTGAAGGACAGGCTAAAGTCCCTGGCAATATCTGCTAGCAGCCAGGATGATTAGCTACACTGTTGAGCTACACTGCATGTGCACCCTCTGAGCGTGGCAGTGCACCCCCTACAAAAAGGTGCTGCTCGCCACTGTCGGTGTCTGCGGGTGGTCCGCAATCCCTGCTGGGGGCAGGCGCATGAATCGTTCATGGGTGTCAATGCTCTTGCTGGGATTGAACGTGGAGGTTCCTTGCTAGAGGCAAGGGACCTTGATCAGGGTCAGACCAATTACCATATTTTAGATCAGGAAGAAATGTTACCCCATGGTCAGATTGGTATAGACTGTTTGGAGCTGGGGGGGACTGGTTTGGATAGGGATGATCCTGCCTCAGGCAGGGAGTTGGCCTAGATGACCTCTGGAGATCCTTTCCAGGCCTGCTTCTCTATGATTCTGTGAAACTGCACGGCCTTCCAAATTCTCCAAGCCCTGGAGGGAGTGACGCTGTTGTGGGGAGGAGAGAATGGTCCAGGAAATGTGCAGTACTTGGGGGAGATCTTGGCCATCCTTTCTAAGGGCCTGGCACCAGGAGTCTTTAGTGTATGTGGGACAAATCTCTTTTCTTTCCCAGCACACCAGGGTGAGTGCAGGGGAAGTGATTCCAGTCTTCTGCCTCTACCCTCATCACAGGGGCCAGCAGAGGAAGACTGCTGCCTTCATCCAGCCCCAGGAGAAAAAGGCAAAGCTATGGAGAGAGTAGCTGGGAT
>NW_017729031.1:84906916-84908145 GCF_001723915.1 Gavialis gangeticus
AGGGGGAGTGCAGGGGAAGTGATTCCAGTCTTCTGCCTCTACCCTCATCACAGGGGCCAGCAGAGGAAGACTGCTGCCTTCATCCAGCCCCAGGAGAAAAAGGCAAAGCTATGGAGAGAGTAGCTGGGATAAGGTGGCTTAAGAATGAATCAGCATGGGCTGTACAAGGTGGGCAGCTGATCTTGTGTGCCACAGTTCAGACAGGTGTCTCCTCAATCACAGCCTCAGCATAGAGGGCTGTGAGACTGCAGCTTAGGGATGAATGATCACCCAGGCCCCAGGAGGAGGGCTGTGGGATTCCCCCAAAAAGGAGCATATTTGGATCTGAGGTTGAGTTGGAAAAAATCTAAGCCTTGGGAGAGAAATAAACAAGGCCTCACAAAGGTTGGTGTGGGGTAGCTTCCTCTTATGCTGAGAGCAGGGCATTTACATCATTGCACAGATGGAAGGAGGAATTGAGGGCAGGGTGCTTGCAGGGCTGTCCCAGGCCACTAAGGGGCACTCTGAGATTAGCACCCTTCTACCTAATGCCAGGCCACAGAAAAGTTTTGCTTCCTTCCCCCTTCCCATGGCCATTCACAAACACTTCCCAATCCCCAGGGAATAGCGGGCTCCCTGCAACGGCCAGGAGCCCTGCTGAGAGTGCATGAGTGTCAGGGATGAGGTTATCTTGGAGAAGAAACAAACACTTTAAAGGCACATGGAAGCAGCAGGCTATGGCCATTGTAGTACAGAGGCCAGCATGGCAAATACCTGTGCTGAGGACAAATTCTTGCCCAGTTTTGAGAAAAAGTACTGGCTTTTGGTTAATAATACACGTGCTTGAGTTTGGTTTTGTTGTTTTTTCCTCCATTTTATATTTAGTTTTATTTTTATTAATTTTTTTTTCTGATTTTATCCTGCCTGGAATCCCACTCAGCCATCTGAAAGCACCTCTTTTTAAGCAATCTATGTATATAAAGGGCTTTGTTTGTCTGCCTGTGTATCTGTCTGTCCATAGTGCTCTTTAAATGTGACTAGCTTGAAAACTGTAAGAGAGAGAACATTTATATCTTCAGAGAAATGTTTTTCCTATAACTTAGCAAATAATTTGTTTAGTGACCATGTCAGGATGATCCTAACTTCCAGAACTGGGGAAAAAAGTCAGGGGCCAGGGCTGTTTCTACTGAGCTCCTTCCAGGAGGGAGCCAGGAGCCTGGCATGGCAGGGAGGGCAAAGGAAGGGGGCAG
>NW_017729031.1:84913145-84914368 GCF_001723915.1 Gavialis gangeticus
TTTGTCTGCCTGTGTATCTGTCTGTCCATAGTGCTCTTTAAATGTGACTAGCTTGAAAACTGTAAGAGAGAGAACATTTATATCTTCAGAGAAATGTTTTTCCTATAACTTAGCAAATAATTTGTTTAGTGACCATGTCAGGATGATCCTAACTTCCAGAACTGGGGAAAAAAGTCAGGGGCCAGGGCTGTTTCTACTGAGCTCCTTCCAGGAGGGAGCCAGGAGCCTGGCATGGCAGGGAGGGCAAAGGAAGGGGGCAGCTGAGGAAAAGCAGGAGCTGGGCAGAGGCATGAGGCAGTGGACGTGCAGCAGTGGCCCCGTCCCAACCCCCAAGCAGGGAAGGAGGCACCCGGGGGCAGTGCAAAGGAAGCCCCGGGACGTGGGTGGCTGTTACGAGGCACAGAGCTCACCTGCCTTTGCCCTTGCCCTTGCCCAGAAAAGAGGCGTGCAAGCAGCGACTGGGTGGCAGCATGGATGGGCAAGTGCACCTCCAGCCCGCTGGAGAAGGGCGAGTGCAGGAAGGGATTGGTATCTTTAAATGTTCAGCCTATTTTATTTACGTTTTATAAATATTTAATTTATTTCATAAATACAAAAAGTAAAACCTATCTGTTTTGTTTTTGCTACTTGAAATTCATCCATCGTTCTTGATGGGCAGTTCACTAGTAAGAAAATAAAGGCAGTAGGCAAGGAAGAAGTTGAAAAACTAATTAAACCTTTGACTAGCCATGGCTGTCCCTCAGCTAATTGTTGTTCTAGCAGTCAGCAATGGGGAGGAGTGGGGTAACAAGCTATCTCGTTTCTACGACCCATTCCATGGGAAGCCTGGAGAGGGTAGTGTGGGATATCTCGTATCTAGTTGCGGAGACCTTGGTATTTTTAGGTCTCCTGGCAAACAAAGACCCACTGTGGGCTGAATGGTGACTCAGCCATGAATTCACTCCCACTGAGGGATAGTACTGACTTATATTACTTAGGTTCATAGATGTAGGGTTGGAAGGGACCTGAGCAGATCAAAGGTGTAATCTTACCCCCTGCCCTGGGCAGGAAAAAATACTGGGCTCATATGACCCCTGGTAAATTTTAAGCTCATATGACTCCAGTGAGGTAATTATCAAGCCTCCCTTTAAAGACCCCTAAGGTCAGCACCACTTCCCTTGGAAGCTGGTTCCAGATCCTGGCTTCCCTGACTGTGAAGTAATGCCTCCTGATGTCTAGCCTGA
>NW_017729031.1:84914379-84915176 GCF_001723915.1 Gavialis gangeticus
CCTGTCCCTCCCTTCTAGCGTGCCCACCTCGCCCCAGATCTTAGTGTCATCAGTGAATTTGAACAAGCCGCTTTTCACCCCTTAGTCCAAGTCGCTAATAAAGAAATTGAACAGTATGAGCCCGAGGACTTAGCCCTGGGGGACTCCACTGCCCACATCCTTCCAGGTCGAATATGACCATCCACCACCACTCTCTGGGTGCAGTCCCCTAGCCAATTTGTGACCCATCTGACTATGTAAGCATCAATGCCACTGTCACCTAACATTTTAATGAGAATGGGGTGGGAGATGGTGTCAGAGGCCTTCCTGAAGTCCAGAAAGACTTCATCCACTGTGATACTTGCGTCCAATGATTTTGTGACCTGATCGTAGAAGGCTATCAGGTTGGTCCGACAGGACCTGCCCTTAATGAACCCATGCTGGTTGCCCTTGAGCATCCTCCCTCCTCCTGGTCCCTCACAGATGTGCTCCTGGATAATTTTCTCAAAGAGCTTCCCCAGGACCAAAGTAAGACTAACGGGCCTATAGTTGCCTGGGTCCTCCCTCTTCCCTTTTTTGAAAATGGGGACCACATTGGCCTTCTTCCAGTCTTCTGGCACCTGGCCAGAGCACCATGAGCGCTCGTAAAGCCGTGCCAGGGGCCCCGCGATAACCCCTGCCAATTCTCTCAGCACCCTGGGGTGGAGATCATCAGGACCTGCTGATTTAAACACGTCCAGGTCCTCCAGAAGTTCTCTAACTCGGTCCTCCCTCACCCTAGGCCTGGAGGAGTCTCTCCTGAGTCCATCCTGAATCCC
>NW_017729031.1:84920176-84963871 GCF_001723915.1 Gavialis gangeticus
TGCTGCAGGCCTTTGACACCCTGCACTGGATGGTGAATTCTAGTAGGCGATGATCGCTATCGCCTGGGTGGTCAAGGACCTGGAGTCCCCTCACCAGGTCATCACCTATGGCAAGGAACAGGACCAGGTCCAGCAGGGCATTCTCCCTGGTGGGACTGTGCACCTCCTGGGTTAGGTGGAGGTCTTGTATCTCAGCTACATGAGTGGTCAGACCTGGCTGACTGCTCCTCCCAGCAAATGTCCGGGTAGTTTAAATCACCTGTGGTGACCACATCCCTTGACTTAATTGCCTCTGCGAGCTGACCTGAGAATTCCTGGTCCAGCTCTTCCCCCTGGTTGGGTGGTCTGTAGTAGACCCCCACTGTTAAGTCCCTTTCTCTGCGACCCCCTTGTATTCTGACCCAGAGCACTTCAGTCTGCCCCTCCTCTGATCACATCCTGTTTGTTGAGGACGTGTATTGCTTTTTGACATAGAGCGCCACACCCCTGCCTTTCCTCCCTGTTCTGTCCCACCTGTACAATCTGTAGCCCCTAATGTTTACCACCCAATTGTGGGTTGAATCCCACCAAGTTTCAGTGAGCCCCACTATGTCTGGGTTTGCACTAGTTCCTCCCGCTTATTCCCCATACTTTGAGCATTAGTGTAAAGGCATTTAAGGCCTCTTATCGGTGCATGCACCCCTTCTCCCCCCTCCCTCCCCCCAATTCCTAGGACTATCTGGACCCTTGTCACTTACCTGGGTACTTCTTGTGCCCGTCGCTGGTCTTGGCTGGGAGGTGTCCTCCTGTCCTCCTGTGGCTCATCCCCCGGCGCAGCTAGTTTAAAGCATGGCGTACGAGATCAGCCAACCTGGAAGAAAAGATGCGCTTGCCTTTAGGGGAGAGGTGAAGCCCATCCCACCTGAGCATGCCCCCTGTGCAAAAATGTGGGTTGTTGTCCAGGAACCCGAGGCCTGTCTGGTAGCACCAACCCTAAAGCTGCCCGTTGACCTCACTGATGCAGGCCTCATGTCGCTGTCTGTGTTTACTTACCGGGAGAGTAGAGGAGAATACCACCTGTGCCCCCGTCTCCTTGAGCTTGGTCCCCAAGACCTTGTAGTCCTTCATGATGCAGTCTTGGATGCTCCTGGCCGTGTCATTCATTCCCACGTGGATTAGGACCATGGGGTACTGGTCCGAGGGTCGAATGAAGGCCAGGATTCTCTCTGTGACATCCTGAATCCGAGCCCCAGGCAGGTAGCAGACCTCCCGTGCCGTGGGGTTGGGTTGGCAGATGGGACCCTCCATTGCCCTCAGGATGGACTCTCCGATGACAAGGACTCGGCATGTCTTCCTCCTGGTGCTCCCTCTCTGCGCAGTCTTTTGTGTGTGGAGTGGCCCGCCCCCCCCTGACATCATCTTTGTCCTTCTCCTCCAAGGCTGCCAGGGCTCTTCCTGTTCAGTATTGGCTATATCTATATGTATATAATAATTCCCCCCCACAAGGTTCTGATGATTATTACTGCTAGGCGGTCATAGACAAATTCATGCCATTTATGTTCCGGAAGGCAAATTCATTAATTTGCCTGCTGTCTTTTGTTGGCATCCTCAGACAGAATATTAATTCAAAGTGCTTTCTTTGTCTGCCTCTGGTTTTGTGCATTGGAGATTTTGGATCGAAATGGTGAACAGTGTCATTTTATGTTGTCTTGGCACTAATGGTGTTTTTGCAGGGGCAGGCAAGAGAAGCTTGGGAATTTGTCCAGCCCTTGTTAAAATCACTAGGACACTATGAGACAAAGAGAGAATTCCAGTTAAGATAATCCTTGAGGTAGCAAGTCAGTGGTCTAAAACTGAAAGTCTGTTTTCATGTGTGGAGCTCTGTTATGCCCTCACTTGGAAGGCATATTCTCTACCAAATATTTTCACTTTGATGTGCATGTCCAAATGCAGGGGTGGCACGGCATGTACGGGGTGCATGCGGCCCTGAGCGTGGCAGTGCACCCCCTACAAAAAGGCACTGCTAACACTGTTGGTGGTGCCTGTGGGCAGTCACTGCTTGCCACCCCACCATGGACACCGCCAGCAGTGTCTGCAGGTGGACAGTGATCCCTGCTGGCCATCGCTGACATTGCCGGTGGTGTCTGCGGGTAGTCACCGACCCCTGGTGGGTCTGAACGACGCTTGCTAAGAGCACGCATCGTTCGTAGCCAAATGACTTCCCTATTGTGTAGATGGTCACTACGTTGCTGGCCCTTTTAAGCAGCTGAGCTAAGATCTTGAGCTAGTCACCCTTTGAGTTATCACTTCCTGTCAGTGTGATTTAGTTTAGACACTGATGTAATGTAAATCAAATGCCTTACTCTAGTACGATCCATGCAAAGTCCTTTTCTAGTAGCAAAGTGAGTAATCCTCAGCTGTCTGGACCTTTGGCGTGGGAACTGAACATTTCCAACTCAGGCTGGGATGATGCAGGGTTTGCAGTGTTTGCTCTGGCATTTTGCTGCTTGAAGTGGAGGTATCTGGTCTGGTCTGGTCTGGAACTGACCGACTGCTTGTCTGGCAACCCTCCTTTTTTTAACACCAGATGATGAGCCAGTAGTGTAACATTGAAAATCTGGGCATCTTATAGTATGAGAAATTTCCCTTCTATATTTCCAGCTGGTGAAGGAAGGGAGTAGCCAAAAGAAGTGTTGAAGAGGAAGACTAGCAGCAACAAGTACAACTGGCTAGGGTGAGAACGGCATGTCGCACATTTAATTCTCAGTTTGGTTCCTAACCGGTGGGAAGAATTGGAATTCCTCTGGGTGTTTTCCTTGTAGTGGTAAAGGGCAGGCAAATGCTACAGCCAGCCTCTTCTTTTTTTTTCTCAATCCAGTGTCTTGTCCTGATTTGTCCTGTTTCCCAAAGGGCTTTTGACCTTCTCAGGTTCATCCCAATTGATCAGAACATCTTTGCTGTAGGCAGCATATGTGCCCTGTGGTTTTTGTTCTCTAGCAAAGACTGCATTAAAGAAAGCTTTCCTCTACTCTGCTTAGGTTATTGAGGCCCAGGCTTTTCACCCGCAGGCTGAGCACTGCTGAGTTGGTCTATGTGCCCTGTCTGGCTAGGGCCCAACCCTGCTGTTCAGGGCTTGGAAACTTAGCAGTGGCAGTGCTAATTGCCACTCATTTACCACAGCCAAATTTTTTCAGACCCACAGAGAGGCTCATGGGTGAGAAGACATGGTCCTGTGGGCTGGATCTGGCCTGTAGGCTCAGGGTTGAGCACATCTGACTTAGGCTGTCACCCCATCAACTTTGTTTGAAACTGCTCAGACATTTTTCAGTCCTCCCTGCTCCCATCCCCCCAATGCATACGCTTACTGTGTTGCTTATGGGTTACTCTTTTACAGGAGTGTCAGGTTAAATGTTTATCTTCATTCAGTAAAAGTAGTTCTCTGGCATATGAGCAGAAGTAGAAAATACCTGTCCAGCTGGCACTTGAGCCTCCAGAATAGCCTGTTTCTCAAATTATAAAGTTCATGTGGTCGGATTTTTATTTTCCCTAAGTTGATGGCATGGGTTGCACTTGCAGCTGGCAAACACACAGGTAGCTGTGGCCTCTGCCTTTGATTTCCTACCTCTTCACACCCCTTCTAATGCAAATGATAAAGGCTCAAGTTAGAAAAGGGCTCATGTGAGGTGCTGTAATGGCAACACTGAGCATGTGGTCCAAAGCACATGCAAGTGGGTGCCGCCCACTTGAGGAAGGCAAAACAAAACAATAGTAGGGGGAACCTTCTTTTGCAGCTGTGAGCCACATGCATAGTCAACTGGTACAAGGGATTGGTAGGAAAGGAATGTGTTGGTAACTTGTTGCTTTACAGCTGTGCATGGGGAGGTGCTTAGTGTCTTATTTGTAGCTGATGAACACCCTGCATGCCTAAATTGTTGTTTCCTGAAGGAAAGGAAAGTGTTTGGGAGGTTGAAACAATGCTTTCTCCCTTTAAAAGGGAAAGCTTGCTTCAAGCCAAGACTGAGCAGGAGGGAGGAAGGGACCTTGGCACAGGAGGAATTTGTCCTTCGTACCTGAGCTAAAATTGTTGGTGCTGCTGTCGGTGAATTCTTTAGAGATGATAGGATCCGAGTTGGCCAGAACATTTTTGCCTTTTGAAGTTCCCTTCTGATCCTGGACCCCCAATTCCTGCCTTCATTTCCTCCCACAAGGGTGAATGTATATCTTAGCATCTAACAAGCTTTTTTTCTGTGCCATGCTTGCCCTGTGTATGAGACAAAAGTTGAACACCTCATCCCTGCACATCTTCCTTAGCTTCCATATCTGCCTCCATGATGGGCTAGCAGAGATCTCTGTGGAAGCTTGAGTTCAGGAGCAGGCAATTAGTTCAGCTGGAGGGCCGCTTAATGAGTTTTGATGAAGCATGGAGGGTCACAAGGATAGCCCTACCACTTGACAGGTGCCTCACCCCTAGTCGCCATCCTGCCCCCTAACCCCTGACTGTTGCCACTGCAAGTCTCTCCCCTTGTCCAGGAAGTACTTCTTCTGGGGTGGGGGTTTGCTTTTGTATATTGTGTGTGGAGGGGTCGGAGGGGGGTATGGTTGGGGGTGTGTGTGGGGTGTGGGTATGGTGTAGGGGCAGTGTGTGGGGGTGTAGGAGGGGTGGGTGTGGGGTGTATGGGACTGCTGGGGGGGTGTGTGGGTATGCTGTGTTTGGGGTGTATATGTGAATGTGTGTGGGGTGTGGGACTTGTGGTTGGGGTGTGAGGAAAATGACTGTTTTGGTGTCAATGTGGGACTGTTGGATGGATGTGAGGGGGTGTGGGTGCACATGTGTGGAGGTGTAGGTGTGTATGGGATGAGGCTATATGTGTGTAGGGCAGGGGCGGGCAATTATTTCAGGCGGAGGGCCATTAACTGAGTTTTGGCAAGCCATCGAGGGCCGCGTGATGGGCAGCCGAGGGCAGATGAATATTAATTTTTCTAAATTTTTCAGGGGCCCCATGGGCCAGATGGAATAGCCTGGTGGGCTGCATCTGGCCCACAGGCTGCATTTTGCCCACCCTGGTGTAGGGGGTGTGAGATGTGTGTGGTTAAGATATGGGGTATGTTTGGTATGGTGGTATGTGGGGTGTGCATATGGTGGGGGCCAGGGTGTGGGTGTATGTGTGTGGGATGTGTGGTTGGAGTGTGTGGGACAGTGTTGGGTGCGTGAGGGGGTGAGAGTGCATGCATGGGTGGGTTGGGTGTGTACATGTGGGGCCTTCCCCCCTGCTGGGTCTTTGTGATGCGGCTGAGCCCAGCCCCTCCACAGGTGGGGAAGGGGATCGGCACTGCCTGCATGACTTGCAGCATACTACAAAAGGCAGGAAAGCAGCTGCTGCCAGCTGGCAGCACCAGGAGCCCCTGCAAGGGGTGAGTGGGGGGGTGCAGGGAGCCAAGCCTGGCATCGCCAGCTTTCTTAGTCTCTGTCCCACGCCTGCCTGGCGGGGTTGCAGCTGAGCCTGCGGTGGCTGCTGCTGCTGTTGCTTCTCTCTCACATGCCTGCCTAGTGGAGCTGCACCAAGTACACGCTGGTTTCTGCTGCTGCTCTCCCCCTCCTGTCTGTCCCTTCCTGCCCATCAGGGCTTTGTGAGCAGCCAAGCTCCTTCATGTCCCCCTCACTCCATCCACAGACCCTCCCCTGCCTGGCATAAGTAGGACCAGAGTGAGCTGCAGGCAGAGCCCACCCCTGTTCCCCTCAATGCCAAAGCTTCCCCTTCCTATCTGCTGCCCAGAGCGATGCAGCAGGGACAGGAAAATAGTTGCTGGAGGCTGGGGGAGCCCCACAGTTCCCTAGGCAGTAGCAGCAGCATCAGGAGCCCTGCTCTGAAGCTTTGCCTGCTGGGAGAAGAGGCTGGAAGCGCAGCATGCTCTGCCCCAGGCAGGACTGGGCCACAGCAGATCACAGCAAGGGCAGCCTCGGGAGGGGCCGGATACAATTAATTGGTGGGATGAATCCAATCAGCTGGTGGGCTGGATCCAGTTTGTGGACTGTATTTTGCCCACCCCTGCTCTAGTTAGTTTTTAGTTGGGCATGGGTAATTTCCCTTTGTTCAGGGGTTAAGAAAAGTCTACGAGGGCTCTCTCTCTCCCCTACACGAATCCCTGATCTCCCTGTGAAACTGGATTTGGTATTCACCAAAGTGTCATATGCCCCCTTTAAGTTGGCACTGACTCCTCTGTTATCCTGGGTTCATGTGGTGCAGCTCGCTGACCTGCTTAAGGTTGGTCTGGCTCCTTTGCCAGGGGGAAAGCCATGTTATAGAGCAAAACATGGCTTCTCCTCTGGCACCTGCATCTTACTGAATTCCATGCCTTAGGGCGTCTTCACACTCTCTTGGGGAGGGAGGGGTGCTTTCATTACAGTGGCTCTGAGAGCCACTGTAATTAAAGTGCCTGTAGCCTCTCATGTATTCAGCATCCCTGTGCTTCAAAATGGCAGTGAGGGGTACTTTTAACTAAAACTTGTTTGAAGTTTAGTTAAAGTGCCCCTGTCACCATTTTGAAGCAGGGGGATACTGAATACACAAGACGTGGAGTCTGCTGGAATGCACTAATTAGCACTCTCCAGCAGACTTGATTAATCGAGTCTGTTCTGACACACTGTAATTACAGCACATTGGAGCAACGTCCCCGCATGTCTATGGCACCATTGGTACCCAGCTCCTTTCTGCTTGTACTTCACATGAGTGTGGGCATGCTCTTTTCTTCCTAGCAAGGGGAGATATTCAGGATATAAGATTTTTTTATATATAAGCATTGGTTTCTTCATCTTGGGCAAGCAATGGCTTCTTTATCTTCTTCATCTTCCAGCTTCTAGGCATCCAGGGAAGCTAGGTTCTAGGTGACTCATGGAAACAGCTTGACTTACAGGGAGGAGCTCAAAAAGGAGATGCTGCCTACCAAATACTTGTCCAAGCAGATAGTTGCTACTCAGTACAGGCAAATTGGATCTCTGCTGGCTATAACCCTAATTTTCTTTAGGACTATGCCAGCTCCTATAACACGGGCTGCTTCTCGTAGCTGCTAAATGAAGCTCTGTCCACACCTCTCCAGATGGCTTGAGATCCATTTTCTGGTGGAAATGGCTGCTTAGCCAGTGTAGGCCTGTAGTGGCTTCCTCAATAGCTCTTTTCAGTCCTTTTCCTTGGATTGAGTTCTGTTTCAAGTCCTGAAGACTTGAGCTGTTGGCTGAAGGAGATCACCAGGGTATTTACTGGTAACTGAATGACTTGGTAAACATGGACCCTCACTTACCTCCTGTGCATTATTTTGCTTCATTCTGCAGTTATCAGGCAGGCAAGAGAGGAGCCTCTGAACCTCCCCTTATAGGCAGAATCCCTTTGGACCAGACTCTTGAGTTTCCCCTGTTTGTGCTGAGCAGCACCTTAGTCCATGAGCAGTCCATTTGAAATCTGGACTTTGCAGACTAAGGCACCACTCTGCTTGCAGGTCTGGGTTGTGCTGTGCCAAGCCAAGGCATGGCAGCTTGCTTTGTCTATAAAGGCTGTTATGTGCCAGAGGCTGCATGCACCTGGGCATGGCTGTGAGGTGCTGACCTGTGCAAGTGATGCTGTGAGAAGCCAGTTACTTCCGATTCTTTGGGTCTCAGCCCTTTCCTAAGTGCTGCAGCAGGCCATTGCTCACAAGAGAATGCAACCTCCCCTGCCCCCCATCGCACTGGGCAACCCTATTTGGATTACTATGCCAGGGAGTGAAAAGGATCCTCCTGAGTCCTTTCAAAGGCCAGCCTTTTTACCACAGTGAAGAATAATGTGGTGAGTGCTGACAAGAGTAGCTGAGAGTAGACCTGCAAGGGGCATGCTGACAACTCTGTCTGTTTATGCACTGTCTGTCTCCAAGTCGTTTGAGTAAGTAACTTGTTCCCACTGCCTTGGCTTCCTTCATCAGCACTCTCTTTCCTCCATGTTCTGTGGCCTGCTTCCTGTCTGCTGAGATTGCTGTTAGTGAGGTCATTTACTATCCCTCCTGTCCATGTCTGAGCATCTCTGCTCTTTTGGTTTGGATCTGCTCCATTCAGCAAGCACTCATTTCCTCATCCAGGGGCTTTGTTATTGCTTTCCTATCAGTCTTCTTCCTCACCGGTCTCTTTCTAGGTCCTTATGGCATTGCTACTGTTCCCAGCCTGCAGCCAGTAAGCCTCAAGGTCCTGCTATGGGTCCATTTATCTTTTATTTCCAAGTGTCCTTGTTTGCCTTCTTGATTTTGGCTGCAGTCTCTCTGGTGATGAATGATGTCCAACCTCTTCTCCTGCTCTGCTATCTTCAGTGGTCTGTCTGATGCATTCTCAATGCTTTCTCAATGCTTGTATGTCTACCTGCTCAAAGTATCTTGGCTCCCTCAATTACAGTGATTTCTCAGTCAGGATGTAATGGCATCCTGGAGTGCCTTGAGATCATTTTAAGAGCAACATTAGCACTGTTACATGCGCAGTCACCTACACGATTCACCTACATGATTCACAAGATAAACCCAGGGATTTCAAATAGGAATCCATAGTGTAAAACCATGGTCTAAATTCTTAGCAATGAAGAATTGCTCATTTTTATCATTACTTTAATAGTAGTAGTACAGGTTTCCCTTGCTTTATGCTGTACATGCATTCCTGGAAAACGGCACATAACTTGAATTCACATAAAGGGAATCCACTTTTCAATGTAGCAAATAGGGATACGTTCAAAGACCTCAACTATACTGACCCCCTGACCCATTTCTACTACTTTTACAGGGCAGTTTGGGTACTCAGTCCCACAATGTACCGCACAAAGCAGCTGACTGTGAGCTTCCACCATGCTGACTGCACAAGAGTGAATTTACCTTGCATAAAATGAATTTTGGGTATAAAAAGGGTCATTGCATAAGAGTGAATTCGCACATATAGAACCCGCATAAAGCGAGGGAAACCTATAGTCAAAAAGCAAGTGGAAACTAAGAACTGGCATTTTCTCAGAGAGATCTTGGGTCTAAAACTTGAGAGTCGCTGCTCTGTTACCATGATAGTTCCACACCTATCCAACATCCATGATTGCAGTGCACAGGTCTTAGCTGACTTTCCTTGGTTTGCCCCACTGTCTATGGATCCCTCTACAGTTCCTCCTGAGCGTGGAACATTGCTTTTTCTCCTCAAACTACTTCTCAGCTTCCAACCTTCTTTTTGGGTTATAATCACAGTTTTTTTCCCTTGGAGTCTTTCACTAATGCTGTGCTCTAAAAACAGACCCTGAAGGGGGAACAACATTCCCACCACCTTCAGTTGTTCTCTAGCTCACTGGTGCTGTTGGCATGGTATGCATTACTACAGCCTGTAATTCCCTAGTGGGTAGGAACCAGGTTCCCTGTGTGCAGTGTGTGGTCTCTTGCAGCTAGAGGCAGGGTTTCTGTGGCTGGCTGGTTTGCTCCAGTCTTCAGAACTCATTTTCATACAATTTCTTAATATTGTTTTGATCCACTTTTGTTGCGAGTGAAGATATCTCTCCTGAAGATCAGCATATCCCGATTTAAACCATTGCTGGTTTTTATTACAGCTTGGGTTGTTTTTAAAGCCTGTGTTGCTTTGTGCCAGTCTCTCTTGCTGCCTTTGGCAGAGGGTTGTCAGAGTTTTGGGAGTTTGCTGCTGCCAGTTTCCTTCAGTAGTTCAGTGTCTGTTAGCAGGTTCCCTGCCTGTCCACTATTTGCTTTGGATTGTGTTCTCTCAAGCTGTTTCCTATTGTAATGATCTTTAAAATGGAAAGGGATGGAAAACTGCTTTTGTGCAAGACCTTGAATCAAATTCACGTGTTGACCCTAAATAGCCTCAGTCAGCCTTTGATTTCATATGTCCATATGCAGCGCAACAAGCTATAACACATATGCCTCATAGAGCAGAGTAGCCCACAGCAAGAAGCACTTTCTAGCCTGTTTCTCAGGCATTACAACTGCTTGAACATTGTTTCCAAGTTTCATGTGGAGACTGAAATTATCTCCATTCAGCCCTTTAATATTTTTCCCTTTCACACGTGCAATATTGGGATTTTTGTTTTGTGTGTTTTCTTGATCTTTCAACTTGTGGTTTTTCCAGTAAAATGACTTTTAGGCCCTTTAAACTGTTCCACTTGGGATGTAGCTGGTTCTGAAGGAGGAGCTGTTTAAATCTAACATTTTGGCTAGAAATTTCAGGGGTATTTGATGCCTGTTTATAACTGGGCATCGAAAAGGCAGAAGAAACTTTAAAAATTAACCATGGGCAAAACTTTCTGAACTGCGAAGGCTGACAAGCAGTGCATTTGAAAATGTGCAGAACCTGTTTTAATGTTAGAGGCATAGCATGCATTCATTCATTGGCCTTGCTTATGCTATGAAACAGATTCCTTGCTGAGAGTGTCAGCAGTGCATGCATGTGAGGAACTGAATGGGGGATCAGCATCAGATGGCTTCCGCAATCAAGAACACAAATGCCTGGCACTTTACAGAACTGTCCTAGTTGATTACAGCAGTCTATGGGACACTTACTGCAATAGACTCAGAGGCATTTGCTGCAGCATTGGCATCCTGTCCTTAAGTGTAAATTCAGTCCATCCTGTTATCTTGAATTGAGAGGTAAAAATCACATAAAGATCAACTGAAGGTCCTCTGTAGTCTAGACAAAACGTGGGTCATGCTGCAGAGTGGCTGGCTGGCTGGCAAAGGACTGTTATCCTCTGTGCCTTCCTCGGCTCCTTTCTGCACCTTTCCTGCTTAGGCAGGGTAGGGGTTCTTAGAGCGATTTGCAGGGAGGTAATGCAGGAAGAGCTGGCATTGCAAGAAGGAGTAGATAAATGCTTGCCATCCTCTCCAAGTGCAACTGAGGCTGCTAGAAAGACAGCTAGAAGTATAGCAGGGTCTGTGAGGGGAATGAGGATAGATGATCCAGGGAGCAGTACCAGTAACTCAGTGAGGCTTGCTCGCAGAAGGTGTGGGGTTCGGTAGCTTCCTCATTGTTAGCGGATTGGCTTATGTTGCTTCTTCCTTAGGGTGTGAATGTGACCCTTCAACCCTCCTCTTCTTTCAGCTCCCAGCACACTTGGAGAAACACCCTTGCAAAACTACCCAAGCCATGTTTGCTGAGGGGTGTCTGCATGGGAGACAAAAGCTAAGCAGCCTGTTGTCCAGTGAGCAAGAAATGATCTTGAGCTGTAGACAGTGTCATTTCAGATGATGTATACGGTCAGTTGCTAGGTTAGAGAAGGTCAGATTCCTCTGAGTTACAGCATTCCTTTATTCGGGCTGTCCTATCTTACTGTTTTGCAAGGGTTGGTGCTGCTTTGTCTTCAAGCCATGGAGCAGTGTAATGCTGTGCAACAGTCAGTTAAATGCACTTTGTTCAGCAAATGCATGCAGCCCCACTAGCAGAACTGCTTGTGTAGCAAGAGTAGAATGGCACTCCCTATATTGTGGCTGTGAGCTCTTGTGCACACCTAGAGCCTCAGGGGGCCAGCTCCTCCTCTGCAAGATATGGACCACTGTATGACAAAGTTGTTTTTCTTTTCAGCCCCATTAGTCGAAGGTTTCCATACAATCTGTGGATTGGGGGGGATGCTGACTGTAAGTGATAGTAATAAGGTGCTTACACATGCATAGATAACTAATAAGCTGAATATGAGCCAACAGTATGCCCTAATTGCCAAGAAGGCTAACAGCATACTGGGCTGCATTGGTAGAAGAAGTGTTGCCAGATGTTCAAGGGAAGTGATTCTTCTCTATTCAGCACTAGTGAGGCCACATCTGGAGCACTGTGTTCAGTTTTGGGCTTCCCACTACAGAAAGGATGTGGACAAGTTGGAGAGAATCCAGCAGAGGGCAATCAAAATGGTGGGAGGCCTAGAGGACATGACTTAAGAGGGGACTGGGGGAACTGGGTTTATTTAGTCTGAGAACAGGAGACTGAGAGGGGATTTAATAACATCCTTCAACTACCTGAAGTGGGGTTTGAAAGAGGATGGAGCTAGACTGTTCTCAGTGGTGGCAGATGACAGAACAAGGAGCAACAGTCTCAAGTTGCAGCAAGGGAGGTTTAGGTTAGATATTGGGGAAAAACCTTACTAGGAGGGTAGTAAAACACTGGAACAGGTTACCCAGAGAGGTGGTGGACTCTCCATCCTTGGAGATTTTTAAGACCCAGTTAGACAAAGCCTTGGATGGGGTGGTCTAGTTGGGGATCGTCTTGCTTTGAGCAGGGGGCTGGACTAGATGATCTCCTAAGCTCTCTTCCAAACCTCATTTTCTGTGATTCTACTACGTAGCTAGGAACGGAGCATATGTTGTGCATACACATGTCCCTTATCTACTGTGTGAAAAGCTGTCCTCCATCTGTCTATGGCATATTCCAAATGTAGTAAACGAAATCTTTTTGTTAGCCTTGTCTCTCTTGACGCCAGGTGTAAGTGTAACTTGTTTACAGCCGTCGTGTGATATGTCCTCCTTTTTGCTTTTGCTGACTGACTTAACTGGGATTAAAATACCAAATATGCCTTGGGAAGTAACACCCCATAGTGCTAGTGCTTGCCTGCAGAGCCAAGGTGTTCTTAGCAATGTATTTTCATAGCCAGTGCCCTGCATTGGAGCTGAGATCACCAGCTGTCTGAATTCTCAGCATAGTGCTTAATGGCTTTGCCCTTAACTGATTCTCTCAGCACTTTCTTCCACAGCCTGAAGGAGGACCCTGTGCCCAGATGTCACCTCCTGTCTACTTCTCAGTTGTGCTAAATTGGCTGGTGTTTTCAGAGATGCACACCAGTTTAGTTTACACTGTGTCCTAGGAGCTCTCCCTGCAATGATAATGCCTAGCTATTCTGTTTGTTTGCCCCCTGTCTTGTTGAGATTTATACTGTCCATCTAAAACCCCATTGTGGAGCACTTCAGTGCTATTTACAGTTGCAGCCTCCCCCCCTCACTTTACCTGTCAGTCAGGTGGTAGAGTAAGAGGGGCAGGATGAACTCGTGTAGGGGTGATTTTATAGAAGCAAATCTCCAGAGCTCTGTCAGTGAGTTGGAATTTGCTCTGGCTGTTAGCCATTAAGGAATGGCTATTTGGACATCCAAAGCTGACTTGGGAGCGTATCAGAGGCAGGGTGTGAGTGGTGACCTGGGCAGCAGGGTATGAATGCTGACCTGACACCATGCATACCAAGCTGCCTTGTCCCCTCTCCTTGCTGTCTGAGCACTCAGGATCTTGGGGGTAGCTACTGCCTCATACCATGTAAATATTGGAAGCTGAGCACCCCTTGCTTGGTAGGAAAGGTGTCTGTGGGACAAACTGGCAACAAGGACTCTTGGAACAGGTGGGCAGGCAATGCACTGGGAAACTGACCACAGTAAAATTTTAAAAACACTCATTTTGCAGCAGGGCTGTCCAACTGTCATCTGTTAGGGTTTGCAGTCTCTCTAGGCTGTGCAGGTCCCCCTCTTCTTTTCTTCCCTCCCCCCACTTTTGCTGCCCTGTACCATGCTATATGGTGGCCCTGGGCTTGCCCCAACTGCGAGTTCCTTGGGCTGCCCTGTCCCCAGGGGTGGATACAGAAAGCTGAAGCTGGAGGATAAAGGGAGAGCCTGGTGGCAGCCACAGCTGATATGGTGGGGGGGGGGAATATTTTGTATTGCATTTTGTATATTATAAACCTATAACTGAAAAGTTCAGCTCTGGTGCCTTTAGTTTGGGTTTAGCAATCTGACTGTCTCCTGTATGGAAATGACAAGGTCTTCAGTGAGGCTAAGTACAGAGCTGTCACAGATGCCCAGTGCAATCAAGGTAGTCTCTGCTTAGATCCCTCAAGGAGCCCAGTTTTCAGCCTCTTGCTTTGGCCAAAATGCCTCCTTTCTTCATCCTCACCATAACCCCTAAGCAGGAAACTATTTAAACCAGAGGCCTCTGGTTGTATTCCCCCTCCCTGTAGTGGGGGTGGTGCAGCAGCTGTTATTGCTGCTAATTCAGAATTCAGCCTGACTTCATACTGCAGGCTGACTGCTCCCTGGTATCAGGGCCAAACAGGAGTGTAAGAAAAATTCCTGCAAATAAAGTGGTGGTCCAGAGGGGTTTTGTTTTTATGAAGCAGGGAAGGGCCACTTACCCCCTCTAGACAGAGGTGCATTGGATTTAGGACCCAGCCCTTACCTTTGTTCTGGGCGCAGCACAACCCTCAGACTGACCACAACCTTTCCACTGGATAATAGGCAAGTTTATTTTGATACAGAGCAATAACAAAAAAGCAACAATACAAACAATCAAGCAATTCTGTATCTACCAGTCCTAGGGCTGTCATCAGAGTCAAAGTACATCTGGTGAGGATGCAGGCTCCACTCTGAGGCTCTTTCTCTTAGGTGTCAGCAATCTGGAGATGGGGTGCTGAAGCCCATAGCCCCCCTCCAGTGGGATGCATGAGACGGGCTGCTGGTGTGTGCCCTCTGTCCATGGCAACCTTGGGGACCCTTCCCAAAGGATGGGGAGGGGAATGGGGACCCCTTTCAGGGAGCAAGATGGGGAGGGACAGGAAGGAAGAGAAGGAGGGGCAAGAAGGAACAGGGAGCGACCCTTTGTTACTCTCAAGTCTCTGCTTTTGTATACTTCTTCCCCCCGATGACTCCTCATTAGTGTCTATCTCTGGTTGGTTGTCTCTCTGTGGTAACGCATTCACATAGCCTTCCTTCTAATTTGGTCTGTTCCCCCAAAACCGGGACTCGGGTCCCCCTGCTCCAAGGCCTTGTTAGCTGGTGTCACTTATCTTGTGGTATGGGCCAGTATGGTACATACTTCCTTAGGTCACAGGCTGTGTCTCCTTGTTGGCCTTGTTGTGCTAGACAACCTGTCTGCTTCCAGGACTATGAGAAGGTTTGTGTGTGTAAGACCCGAGCTTCCTAGAAATCCAGTTAACCCCTGCTGCCCATCTTGACCCTTTCTAATGCATATACCTATACCTATAAGTCAATTCCCAAAAATAGACCTTTAAATACTGCTTCAAAGCCAACACTGGGGTCCACCAATGCAGTTGTTCTCATACTTGTTAGACATGAGGCACCCCTTGGAAAATTCCAACTCTTAGTTTTCACCTTTTTTTATTTTTGACTACAGAAAAATTAATAAAGCATATTTTCTGTTGCAAAGAACTCAGAAAGACTTCATCTATGGATTTCAAATGTCCTTGATTTGGTGGAAGTGCTTTTGAACTTCACAATAGCAAATTTGAAAATAAAGACTCCTCAAGAATGCTGTTAGACCATCTTTTGAGAACTCTTCATGCTGATGTTTGTGGAGAGAAAATTCTGTAAAATTTTGGATTAAAGAAGTGTGCAGAAGTCTAGGAGCAGAATGTGAGCCATACTTGCAGGAGGGAGGATTGTGTCAGAAAGTAGTAACTTTGAAAATGGTCGGTCTACCCTGAGCTCTCAGGGCAGTTCTGTGGCAAGAAGGGATAAGGCCATGTTTGGCTGCAAACATGGGCATATTGAACGGGTGGTAAGTGGGATGTGGTATTGCCACCCCACAGCAGTGGTGGGACTACAATAATAGAAAATGGTTCTAGAGTTCATACTTCTTAAGAGATGTTTCAGAATTGGGTAAGGATCTGAAAAAAGCAGGAGAAAATATTATGTTTTGAAAACTATCTTTCTTTATAGTGGAAGACTAAGGACACTCAGTCTGTGTAGTTTCTCAAAGATAGAGATAATATCTGGGGGCCTTTTACAAAGTGGACAAAGTTGTTATGAAATCTAGTATCTGGAAGTAGAAGTTGGAGAACTTCAGATTGGAAATGAAGTGCAAGGTCTTTAGCAAAGGTAACCCACCTTTGAAACAGCTTCCACAGGACAGTGACAATATTCTATTATATGAAGATTAATGGCCCTCTTTCATCTCAGACTCAGTGGTTTCAGGTACCTTAATTTCCCCTTTGGGAAAGAGAGACTGCTTTTCTGCTGCACAGCCTCAGTTCTTGTGCCAGGCTGCAGAAATGGGTTCAGCAAAATTTTAAACTATATGAAAGCAGTTACTTGAACTCTCCTCTAGTATCAGGTAAAGTATTGGATTTTAAAATTAGCTATAGAAATTCTTGATTGTCTGGTAGCCACTGATGTATTTTGAAAACTACATATATCTCATATTTGGGCAATGAGATGTCTTGGCTGAAAAGAGCTTGAGTCCTTTTAGGGAGCTCAGGCTGTATCTATAGCTATGAAACTGCCTCCCTCAGCCAAATTTCTCATCCTTTGAATTCCAAGAGTGGCAAGCAATTGTGTGTGTGTGCTTTGGTTTTTTTTGTTTGTTTGTTTGTTTTTGGGTAAACTATTTGATGTATTCTTACTGGAGCTGTTACTCCAGGAGTATGGTCTGCTGTGTAAAATCACCTGCTATATAAGGCTGGTTGCAGGTCCTGTAACAGTTACCCAGCTGCTGGTTTGGCATCCACCCTAATAGTTACCAAGGCAAAAATCTGTACTCCCAGTAGAAGCAGCCTTTATAAGGTGATTTAACTTTGTTCCCCAAGGGAGGGGTGAAATCTTGCAAGCACTTTGGAGAGTGAGGGGTGGCACAGGTGTGGAAAAGATGGCTTTCATCTGTTGATGTTACAAGTCTGGACTTCGCTTGGTTAAGTGTTGTTCTCTGAGACTTTTGTTGGTTCTTGATTCTTGAAAGGCTTTGTTCTACTCTGGCCTAGATCCAGGGAACCACTTACGGTCCTTTTAAATTTAAGCACGTGCCAGTTCCCCTGACTGCTTAAATGCTTTGCTGAATCGGGGCCAGGGTGCTCAGCACCTTTGTTTAGGATCAGGCTCTTGATAGAGCCTGCCAGCTGTCATAGGACTCACTGTCTTGCTATCTGATTATGATATCAAAAGGTTTAGTAGAAAACTGATCTAGCATGATTTTGTATTTCAAAATGAGCTTACTTGCACACGAATAAATTGGCCCTGCTTTGGAGTGCCACAACTGTTGTACAAGAAAAGAGGGCTATAACTTGGAATGTCCTTGCTTATTTTTCCAGTACACTATAGCTCTGGCAAAATTAAACCGTTACAGTATTTCAAGCACTGTGAAGAACGAAAGGCAACCTTGCTTTGCACTTAACAGCTAAGGTGTTGCACAACACAAATTCCAATGAGAAAACTCACTCCCAGGGCATGAAGGAAAAGAACAGCTAGAGACTCTAAGGCAAGGGTCCCTTGAGGCAGAGCAAAGTACATGCAGAAGGGGCCAGACTGACAGCTCTGCAGGTGAAAGCCCTTTCTGTACTGGCAGAGCAGATAGAGAGCCTAAACAGAGGCATGTCAGGCTGTCAAGTGCATTCCTCAAATCTGCATCCTGGGAGTTTAATGTTTAATGTAAAGTCTCCTTAGGAAATTGGCAGACTGATGGAGCAGATAAAGCTCTGTGTGAGCACGTGTCTGAAAAAGAGCATGCTCCTTCTGACTTCTGGTGTATTCTGCTCATCTGGGTAGAACGGCCCTTTTGGGATGAGAAAATTGGTCAGTCTTCTCCCTCCTTTGGCAGTGCCAGTGGGGGGGATCCCCAATGGGGGAGTGTGTAGCTGGGTGAAAGTCTTCAATTGGCAATGGGACTGAGATCCTTAGTGTCTTGGCAAGGGTATTCTAGCACCTGTAGTGTGTTTTACAGGGTTGTTTTAACTTATTGACAACCTAGACCTGCTTTGAACCTGCAACCCAAGTCTGTGTATCTGAGTACAGGCCCCTCGACAGCCATTGGTTATGATCATCTTGTACAATTGAAACTAAGCATGATCTATCCTTTTGTGTCTAAATTTTCTTCTAGTACAGTAGTGCTCAACCTTTTGGCCCCACAGGTCAGAGTAGGATGTGGCCAAAAGTTGATCTGGTCTATGGGCCAGATCAAGCCCCTAGCACTGGCATTTGGGGTACAGGGGTCCCAGCACCGTGGAATTCCCTGCATGCTGGAATAGGACACCTTGTCCAGCATGCAGGGCCTGCTCCCCAGAAGTCTGGAAGTCTGGCAGTGGGGAGCAGTGTTGCTGTTCTCCTGCCACCCAATTTTTAGATCCAGGGGGAGCCCTGTAGGCCGAATGGTGTGGCACTATGGGCCAGACTTGGTTCATGGGTCGGGGATTGAACACTCCTTGATCCAAGTGGAGTAATAGGAGGGTTGCTTGACGTTTGCTATAAGTAGAGACTTACCAAATTCAGGATTTTGTGTGTTTTTCCAGAAATTACAAATTTGGTAGGTCCCCTGTGAAAAAGTGGGGGACTGAAAAAGTGGGAAAATGGCAGCAAGCCAGCAAGAAAAGAAGAAAGGCAGCTGCAAACAGAAAAGGGTGGGAAGCCCTGATGTCCTGGAGCATGGTGGGCACGAGAGTGGCCAACAGAAGTCCTGCCCCTGGAAGTCCCACCCTCCCCAGAGATTGACAGGTGGCCACCTGTCAATCTCCAGGGAGGGGTAGGACTTCCAGGGCCCTCAGCCAATAGAGGCACAGGGGCAGACCCAATTGTACTCTGCCACAAAATTGGCTCCTGATGCCACGCCGCACTGGGAGGTACAGCGGTAATCTTGGTGAATTAGGTAGGTCCCTAGCTATAAGTACAGATAGAGCCTTTTAATAGGGGCCTCGTAATCCTTCAAAAAAAAAATATATATATATGTCAATAAAATCAAGGATTAGATAATATATAAAAATATTTCTTAGGGAAATATACTATTCTCTAGAAACTGGTGCTGTCTCTCGCTATCAACCCTCCCACTGCCTTTCTTTCCCCTCCCCCTCCATTTATGCTGTGTGGCATTTCATAATGAGCATTGCTGGCTCATCTCAGTGCAGAGTCCTGTTCTGTTTTAGGGATCTGCAACACAGCAGAGAGGCATTGCAAGTACTTTGTGCACACTGCAGAGACTTCGTTTCTTATTACTCTTGGGCAGAAATGTGTGGCAACAGAGGCTGCTGAAATCCAGATCATTTCACTTCTCCCTTACTTGTTATACAGTATGACTGGTGACCATGGATAATTTGTCTTTTAATGATGCAACCAAGAGGTTAAAAAAAGAACAATACAGAGGAAAAGGCATAGGAAGCATCTCTTTTCTTCTTTTTATTTTTTAAAATAGAAAGTACATTAAATATTAAACCTCTGTGACTCGTATTCCAGAAATATATTTGACAGCTGTATATCACGGGTATAAACAGATACTATCTAAATTGAATTATGAGAAACTTTAAGAGAAGGTAATACAGCAGAAATTAAATGGTCAGTGTTTTCAAGTGCTCAAGATGAATTAAAATTGAAACTTGCCCAGATTTAAGGTTGTTTACAAGGCTGCACAGCACAGGCTATATAAACTCCCATGAAAAGGAGAAAACAGTCTGTTCCAGCGGGTATTTAAGCTTTGGGTAGGGGTAAACCTGAAGGTAAACAGTTGCCAAATGCAACTGAAATACCTGAACTGACCTCAGAGGTTAATGAAATGAAATGAGTGGCAATCCTAGGTGTCTGGTAGTAGGGTGTTGGCAGCAGGCAGGAGAAGTGAAGTTGACTATAAATCCATTTTGTGTTTCTGTCTTTTTCTCTTTCAGTCTCTCATAGAAATTGATGGACTTGATTACTCTTCTTGTGGGGGGAAAAACAGAAAGCAAAGTAGTATTTCTCAATGTAGTAAACCTGAACATCTGATAATGGAGTTCACAGGAAATCATGGTTGGAAGGGACCTCATGAGGTCATTTAGTCCTGACCTCTGCTTAAGGCAGGATTATCCCTGATTAAACCATCCCTCTTAATTGTCTGTCTAACCTGCTCTTGAAAATTTACAGGGACGGCGATTGCACAACCTCTCTAGGTTGTATGTTCCAACGCTTGGCCATCCCCAGTGTGAGAAAGTTCTTCCTAAAATGGCTAAATGACTTGCAAGTCCTTTGTTGCAAAGAACTCAGTATACTCAGGCCAAATGTAATCTCAACGGTGTGCTATTCTAACTTCATTTCTAGCACTTTTAATTTTAGAATGTGTATGTTGTGTGGTTTCCATCTGTTTTTTCCTTTTTGTCCTTGTCAGTTGCAGGTTATTTATAAGCATTTTGTCGTGGATGGCTTTATGTAATTATTTGTGGGCTTTTATAACATTTGTAAATATGCTTCTAGCTGCTATGGATACACAATGTGCTTCTAAATGTAGTAGTCATTTTGTAAAGTAGAGGGAGAAATCTTAAGCAGGGGAGATGAAGAAATTCTAGCAGAGACATAAAGGCTGTTCCAGACTGGAGGAGCCATTGCACTAAAAATAGAAACCAAATTTTCAAATTCAAGTCACTTGTTCCTCCAGTGGATTTACTTCATTTGGAACATCAGCAGTGTATGGGGTTTTTTTAACTGTCTCTTGCTTTTCATTGATACTAAAGTATCACAATTTGCTCTGTGCCTGTGGAACCAACTTGCTTTGAGCCCAATTTGTAACTGAATACACTGGTGGCATTACTGTCCATTTATCTGTGTCCGTCTCTCACTGCTTTTCTCCTGTCCAGATCTTTGAGTGTGCATATTTGCTTTAGTATCTTTGTCTGCACTGCTGTTTGCTGTAGGCAGATAGTATGCGCTCATTTGCATGCTGATATGCTCACTGCTGTATGTCCACTGGTGTATAATTTCTTCATTTTCTATCTTAATTTCTTGCTGAAAAAGAGGATGCTGGCAGCTTTCTTGATCATTAAAACCAAGTCAGAATTTACAGTGACTACATTTGTTTCCAAATAGGATTACGTGCACAGCAACACCATTGTGTGCATAACGGCCAGTGTCTGGAGAAGGCAGTCTGCTTCCCATGAGTAATGTCCAAACCGGGGAGGCCCGTGTCTGAGAAATGAATTAGTTGCTTTATTTATAATGTTGCTTTCTCATTATAGAGGCCATCCATCAATCTGGGTCAGCCATGCCTGTATGTCAAACATTCAGTCCATGGGATGTATTTTATTACTACTTTATTACTGTATTTCCTCGACTCTTCTAAGACTAGAGTTTATTTTTTCCTCATTTTTTATCATGGGGTGGGTGGGGAGCCAGGAGACTTCTGTGGTTCAGGCATCAGCCCTTACCTGAATTGAGGCCATAGGTGCAGCTGCTGCCGGCCCCCTGCCACTCCCCACCCCAATACAGCATCCTTGCTTCCTTCCTGGCTCTGTGCAAGCTGCAGCCTGGAGCACAGTGCATGGCCCCATAGCAGTGATGCAAAGCCCACATGCATGCTGTGGGGGCTGGGGCTGTGCTGTGGGCCCCGAGCTAGTACAGGAATAGAGCCTGTCAGCATAGAGAAAGTGTAAGGGGCAGGGGGAGCGGGGAGGAGAGGCAGGAGGGGGAGTACAGCTGAGGGCACTGCTTGCCCCATCTGCAGTGGGGGCGAGTGTGGTGGCGGGGGAGATAAATTTTAGGTCACCCTCTAATTAGATTCTGTACATGGGGAAACATACATTTTCCATGTATTGTATCTAATTATTGGGGGAGGTCATCTTTAAATTCAGGGTTGTCTTAAATTTGAGTAAACACAGTATGTTATGGTGTCCTTTAGGAAGCCCATTTGTTGGGGTCTGTGCCACACTGTAAATGTGCAGCAAGAGAGTCAGACCTAGGGGGAGACAGCATTGGGTTGACTCAGCTAGATTATTATGGTTTGTGGGTTTTTTTTTCTGGTTTCCATGGTTTAAAGAAGAGGTAAAAAAACTGGAGAGGATCCACAGGTGTGTGGCAAAGATAAAGGAGTTGGAACAAAAGCTGTACAAGGAAAGGTTAAAGGAACTAGATGCTCTTTTTTTCCTTTGGAAAGGACGAGATTAAGGAGGAACACGATAGCGGTTTTCAAATATTTGAAAGGCTGCCATAAAGCAGATGAAGAAAGTGTTCTCTCTTGCCACAAAAGGCAGGGCACGTGGCAATGGGTTTAAATTGCAGCAAAACAGATTAAGGTCAAGTCTCAGGAAAAACTTCCTAATGCCAAGGACAGTAAGACAGTGGAACATGCTGCTTAGGGAAGGTGTGGAGTCTCTCTCCTTCCTTGGAGGATTTGAAGAAAAGGCTGGATGGCTTAGGAATCCTGCATCTGTGCAGGGGGCTGGACGTAGCTGATCCTCAAAGTTGCTTTCAACACAGTGGTTGTGATGGCCTCCGTTGTGATGGAATGGAGCATACAAACAGTTGGACTTGATCAGAGCTGCGGTCCATCTCCATCCTTCTGTCATGGGCAATGGCCAGGACCAGATACTTGGCAGGAAGATGGAGAACCCTGGAACTGGCAAATGTGGAATACCTGCCTGCCTGGTAGGGCTCATCCTGCTCACTAACAGTTAAAGACTGGCTTCAGCCTTGAAACAAGAGTTTAAAGCTCCCTTGATATTGTGTATTATGATCCTAGATATTCTCATTTACCTATATAAATACTGTGTCCCTTTCAAACATTGTTAAGCTTTTTTGGCCTCGGTGAATTTGCTTTTTGTGGCAGTGAAGTATACAGTGTAACTTGTGTAGGAGGATTATGTTTTTTGTGCAAGAGAACGCTTGTGGGTCAGATCTTCTCAAAGTCCAGGCCCGCATCCTCCAGAACGGCATTTCAGGCGTTTGCTATATGCCGTAAACGCTCGTGTGGCCTTACTGGCTTCGAGGCACCCAGGAAGCCAACAGGGAGATTCTGCTCATTTCACATCTCGACACACAGACTGTGCCCTGGGAAAGCAATTTCAGGGTGGTGGATGCTATGGTATAAGGCCAGAGAACGCAAACAGTTTGCATGTGTCTGGACTCCTTCCCAGTGCTCTTCCCTGCATGCCCTTGTGTATGAAAACTGCTCCCTCTCCCTTTGTGACTGACTTGGGGTGGTGGGCACCTGGTTGCCATTCCTATACAGATAGAGCAGAATGTCCCTCCTTTCTATTTAAAGCACAGGCAACGTAGATGTTAGCTGTGCTCTTTAGAGGGCAGCAAAACGGCTCTCTCTTTCTAGGTCAGTTCTTTTTCTGAAAGATGGTTCCTACTCTGCAGGACATGAACAATAACGTTCAAATTTCTTTTTAGATTTCTCCTTATTTGCTACATTTTTTTACAGCCAGGCCACAGAGCTGTGGCATTTGAGCGGAGCATTTGTCTCAGCCTGAATGGTTAAGGGATTTCTCTGATGGTAAAACTTGCTTCCACTGGATAGTGGTAATGTATGTTATAGGAGTCTACTGAACTTCAGGTGGCTGCCAGCCAATTTTGTGGGCAAACTGCAGGGCCAGCAGCCATTTTTGCAGGCCGAGTGCCCCTCACCCTGTGCCTCTGATTGGCTGAGGGTCCCTGGTGGTCCCGGCCCATCACCACTGCAAGGGTTGTCTGTCATGTGGCCCCACCCCTTGCTGCCCTTGGTAGAGGGCGGGGCTATATGATGGACAATGCTCGCAGCCAATCAGCTGTGGGAGTGGCAGCCATCTTGCTGTGCTAACAGCCCAGTGCCCTCCCCTGTGGGCTGCATGGCCAGGCCACAGTGACCATGAGGACTGCTGGCTCTCCAGAGGGAGCTGGGATTTTAAATTTGGTATTTTTAATTCCTCACCCAGGGAGCCTGCCAAAACTGTGGAGCCTGCGCTTTTTTGCACAGCCCACCCAAAGTTGTGGTTTCTGCTAAAATAGTGACATTGCAATTTTGGTTGGTTCCTAATCATACAATGTCAGGATTACTTGGCTCTGCTATTGTAGATAGCAAAGCACCATCAGTCAAGGCAAGAACTGGAGGGAAGCCCTAGCTAGATGTTACTAGTGCCAGCATGATTTTTATTTGTTAATGTTTCTAGGCCTGTGACCATGACCTCCCCGGTGGCATGCAGTCCCAAGGAAGTTGCAGTGGGTGGGAGAACAGATCTTCCTTGTTTTCTCTTGGGGTAGGCAAAATCAGCTGTTGATACTTGATAGACAGCTTTGTTTGTAGTGGGTCCTCAATGGAAACGAATGTCAACAGTGAAGAAGGCCAGGTATTTCCAAATGTACAGAAGGAAGAAAGACCCCCACCACTCTCCCCTTGTTGCACTAGCCTAAACTTGACCAAGGGCAGGTGGGATGTTGGGTCTAGCTTCTCTACATAGGGAGTGTTAAGGGTGGGAGGGAAATTCAGGAGCTACTTTGCATTGCAGCTGCCCTCCTAGCAGGAGTGTTTTTGTTGTGGTGGTCAGGTGGCTATTTCCTCACTGCATGTTAAAGTGCCCTCTGGGTATCATACTTGTTTCTTGACATGTTAGCTGGGGAAGCTGGAGCAGTGGGGGACTGTTGAATTACTTGTTCCCACAGCACTTCATCTGTGCAGAGCATTATTCAAATCCCTGAGCTGTGGAAGCAGAGCTACGTTCTCTAGTGGCATGTGCTAGCCCTCTTTGGAGACCTTTGCCTCTCCTTGTGTTGGTCCAGCACCTAGAATAATGAAGATCTGCTCCTAGTTCCACTTTCCTCCATCATCATTCTTCAGCCTCAGTTGGGAAGTAAGCATTTAATTATCTGTGCTCATCTTTTTCTAATAGAAAATATCCAGTGACATGGTGGGGGCGGGGGAGACCTCTTTTTTGGAATAGTCTTTTTTTTTTTTTTTAAACAAGAAGTGTATAAAGTAGTTACTAACTGGAATCATGGAGACAAGCTGTCTTGTCCTTGTCCTTAACTGTAGTGAAGCAGATGGGGAAGAACCAAGAGTAGCCCAGCATCAGCTGAATAGGGTGAGCAGCCCTGATAAAGCGTACAGGGGAAGTGGTACAAGGCTTTGAAAACAAAAGGTGCTACATTTGACTGTTTGACTTAATCACAAAGGCCTGTTCTGAAAATTACTGTGGATTTTTTACAGGGTTTATCCATATTCAGTAAAGAGAGATTTTGATACTGAAAGCTAAATGGGTTTAACTTGTTCTGAACCAATAAAGCTGTGGGGTGTGCTGATATTAGCTATGCAAAGGTGGTGCAATAGGATCCAAACACAGAACAAATGTATCTGGCCTGGGGAGTGAGTGGTATTTTATGAAGTGGTTCAGGGACAGCTGCAAAGGAAAAGGCATCGTGTTAATGTCTCTAGTGTAACTTTTAGTGTAACTTTTAATATCTCTTCCAAGGCTGACTCATTTCTCCTGAACAGAAGGGTCTGCTTTTCTGGCAATCAGTTTTAAAAGTGTTGTTCTTTTGGAGGAATATAGGGGTGGAAGTGGGTGTTGTTTTTTTTTAAAAGGCATATTTTAGGCACAAAGAAACACAAATATTACAATGTTGCTGCACAGGAAAAGGTCTTGTTTAAAAGAACACTGTCAAGTGGTCAAACCCTGAACTGTTAACAATACTCACCCAGCATCCCTCATCCCCAGATCCAAAGGAGGGTAAGTAGCATTATTCCCTGTTCTACAGCTGGAGCAACTGAAAGAGAAAGGATAGAGGGAGCTTCCTGAGGTGTCACAGCAGATGGGAATTGGGTCCAAGATGTTTTGAGTCAGGTTGTGATTGTCCCATGGTCTCCCTGGGCCTTGTAATGGTTCATCAACCTGTGTATATCCAGGGAATACACAATGCACAGAACAGTTTCAGATGTGGCTATTAAACCTTCGACAGTTCAAGTGTACCTGGAAAATGAAGTATTGTATTTACCCAAATCCAAGGCCACTTTGAATTTAAAACAAACCCCCAATAATTAGATTATATACATGGAAAATTAGAATGGATTTATAAAAAATTTCCATGTATAGAATCTAATTATTGGGGTGGGGGTTGCTGCACCATTGCTGCAGCCAGAAAAGGTATGGTGGGAAGGGGAACCACCAGGTAGCCTGAATCCTGCACCTTGTTTTTCCCCCAGACAACTGTCTGTTCCCTCTGACACCACGTACCTTATGTGGCAACTCTGGCTATGTCCTTGACCTGGGGTATGGAACACCCAGTGGCCCCAAGTCCAGACTGCAGCCATAGTAGCCACCTGTACTTGCTGGTACTTGGATTCAAGATGAGCTCCCCCAACAATGTTCACTGGTGGGGACAAGCTTACTCTTGGATTCAAGTACGTACGGTACTATTTTGAACTGTTTCAGCGTATGTCGGAAATCTCCCACCACTTGCCTTGAGGTTCTTAGTGGGACCAGCATACAGTGGTGAGAAGTTGTCTTCAGGCAGCTGTGACCATAGTTTTATTTTCCTGCCAAGAATCTTGCCCATTGCAAGTTGTATTACAAACAGTGGCAAATAACAGAATTTGAGCAGGAAGCTCTTTTATATATACACAACTGAAGGCTTCAAGGGCGTAGTCCCACCTGGATGCCTTCTGTTTGTATTCTGGTAGTGCCAGGGCCCTGCCTTCTTAGAGCTTGTTAGCTAAATAGAGCAAGCAGTCAGAGGTTAGGAGGAAGGAACCTTTTTACCTCCATTTTACTGATGGGCAGACTGAGGCATTCAGAGAAATTTGACTTGCTTGAGGTCACTTGGGAAAAGACCTCTAATCTCTGTTCAGTGAGGAGAAGCTATTAATTGTCAGAGGTTAGAGTACATCATGAGGGTCAGTGTCACTGCTGCAGCACAAATCGCAGTATTGTTGAAACATGAACCTCCGTCACTGATGGAACAGAAGTTGGAGTATTTCTCTTTGTCCTGTAATCCTGGTAAGGTGAGAGAGCTATAGTTCTGGGGTTGTCTTGGGGCATTTGCAGATGATGATCTTTCTAGGGAAAATAGCAAGTTTATAGAGGATTATTAGCAGTAGGTTCTGTTCCCAAGGCCATCTCTGGATAATTTTGTACCACCTGAATCTTCTTTATTGGCAGAAAGTGTCACGCCTCATTATGCAGAAGCATTCCAAGTCCCACACGGGCTGCCGAGTCTTATTTTTGGTTTTTGCTGAGCATGCTGCTGTTGCTATCTCACCTAGCAGGAGGAAATGTGAGGGTGCACACTGAGTGCAGCACCAGGTCCCTCTTTGAGGTGCTTTTACTTTAAGCTATGTTGTAATGCTGAGAACCAGTTCTTGACTAAGTAAATGGCTTCTCCCAGCAAACTGAAGGAAGGAACAAACCTTGGCATGGCAAAAAAGACTGGACACTACCTCTCTAGAGAGAGGCCAAAATTTGGAAGGCAGCTCAAGGTTTTTTCTTTTTTTTTTCTCCACTCAGTGATCCAAATGTGTGTAATGGTGTAAAGCTGCAAGTTTAAGTTAGCAGAATAGTTCAGAAGCAAAGAAAGCTGTCCTGGTAGAAATCATCCTGGGAAAGGTTAAGGATCTTTGACAAGATCACAGAGACTGGCTTTTGGTGGAAGATGAAAAACTGCTCTTCTGTGTGAACTCTGGAATGATCATCATGACTTGGTGTTTATACAGTGTCCTTCAGACCAATGGTCCCTAAATGCCTTTCAGGGCCAGGTGGAAAAGGAGTGTGACCTCAGTGAATTGCCTGCCGTGTCTGGGTATGCTCTAGTTAGTTCTGTTTAGCCTGGGCAAAGGTAAGGCCAGGACTTGCTGGGTGACATTCTCTGGCCCAGTTTATGCAGGATGTCAGTACAGATGATCGTAATGGTCCTTGCTGGCCTTAAGTCTATATATAAATTGTTTGTTCAGACAGGAGTGGAGCTGAAGACGACTAAAGGCAACAGTAATGAAGGACACCAAAGTAACCAAGTATTACTGGGAATTAAATTCCACTCAGGAGGTAATCTGTATATACACATGGATTTGGAGGGGGGGAAGACAAATGAGGTAAATGTTAGTCACTTGCTGTCTCTGGAATAAATGTAGTTTTGTCTGCAAATCAAACTCTTTGGGAGATTTTCCTTTATGGAAAAACTGAGAGGAATGCTGAGTTTAACAGACTGCATTTTCTCTTTGATTCTTTTAAATAATTTACTGTATGATGTTTCACTAATCAGATTACTCAAAGTTTTCTTTTAAGTATGTGTATTTATTTTAGAAAGGAAACTAGCCTAGACTCAGTGACAGAATTTGTAGGATTACTTCACTGGGGGGAAAAATGGCACCTGGTTTCTGATCTGAATTAGTCTCGTTCCTCCTTCCGGCCAGGATCCTGTTACGCCTTTTGTTTGCTAGATTAGAGCCCTCTCATACTGGGCATCTTCTCCCCTTAAGCACTTTTAAGCTTATGATCAAGTTACCTCTTGAACTTTTCTCTCTGAAAAGCTAAATAGCTTGAGCTTCTTTAGTCTCTCCTTATAAGGCTTTGCTTTTTAGACCCTGTATAATTCCTAGTATAACTTTTTCTGAGCTCTCTCCAATTTCTCAAGATTCTCCTTAAAGTAGTCACTAAAATTGGATGCGGTTTTAGTAGCATTGTGTTATCACCAGAGTTGTTTGCCCACCCTGCCCTGCTCGCCCTGGAAATAATTTTTTTCTTCGAAGGCTTAACTACTGGAAGACCAATCATTTCTTAGTGGGCTAGTGACAGTGTTCAGCACTGGAGACCCTTACTTCCCAGATGCATTTATTCTTTATACTCTGTCTTTTTTTGCAGCCCATTACCCCATTGCAGGTGTCTACTAGGGGTGTGGAAAATGGGCCATATTCAATTCTGTTTCGGCCTGAATTGGGGGCAGTAATTTGGTTTGGCCAAATACGAATCTGAAGATTCAGTGCTGATTCAGAGACTCAGTAATTCAGCCATAGATACAGCTTGAAATGTTTTTTCTACATACCTTGAGGTACCAGGCGTGGCTTGTGAATGATGCAATGCTGGAGCGGATGGAGTGTCCCACTGGAGCGCGGGGGGCCCCCTGTGTGTTCCCCAGCGGACCTGGAAGTGGACTGGACGTGCTTCTGGTCCACGTCTGGGTCTGCAGCCAAGCATGCTGGGGAGCACCCTGCGTTCCTGTGGGACACTTGTTCCACCCCAGCATCTCAGCATTCATGAGCCACCTGCTACCTCGAGGTATGTAGAAAAAACTTTTAAAGCTGTGTCTGTCTGGACCACTGAATCTCTCTGAATTGATTCGGAGGGTTCTGATTCGATTCAGAGAGATTAAAGGGTCTGCTGATTCGATTCGGAGATTTGGCCACCAAATTGGCCTGAGTTGAATCGGGGACCAAAGCTTTGCACAGCCCTAGTGTCTACTTCATCTCTTAATATGGCTCATTTTAGGTATGGCTTTATAAGAACTGGCCTTATGAAAAGCGACCAGCATCCGACTATATAAATCACAAATGTATGCTGAGACTAGGTGATGTATTACAGCATGCCTTTGCATGTGTAGAGATTTTAAAAAATTGCTCTTTTGCATACAGCGATGAAGCAGGTGATTGGATAAGAGGGAAATGAACCTGTTTTAAAATGTCAGCTGTGGTTCCCAGGTCTGGGAAAATGTTAGTTTGTCCTCTTTTTTTCCCCCCGCCCCCTTTCCCTATGCTCTAAAACTCACTTGGTCTTTGGATTTCCTGACACTTGGTAACACCAACAGCTGCAGATTGCTGGATTAACTCTTGACGTATAGTTGTGTAGTAGATAGATTAGTGTACTGCTTCCCCCCACTCCCTCACTGTCTTATCTATTGCAAAGACTTTAAAAATCAAGGGCAAGCTCTGTGCAATTAATTTTTTTTCTTATGTTCCTTTTAATGCATGGTGTGCTAGTAGCACAGAGAATGACAATATAGGGTAATGTCAAATGGACATGCTAAAGGACCCAAGGAAATTTGCCAGAAAAAATAGGATTAATCAGTTCTTCCAAAAAAACTGGTAGAATTTTTTCCCTGGGTTTTAATTAATTCTAAAGCTCCGAGTAATTATTTTATTCAACTTTTAATTAGTGTCTGAGAGCTCTATTAAGAACTTTTCTGTCTCCTTCTGTTATTTGCACTGATTTATGTTTCACTTTACTTGCTGTCATGGCTTCAGACATATGGAATGCCATGAGTGGGACTTCTGAATTATTGCTTAATAGACTTCCTTATAAACCTCAGGCTGATTTGTGCTTATAGAAATTATTTTGGTCTTCAGCCTGACTAGGACATAGCAACACATTTTTGGAAGAAAACTAGACCTTCTTTAGCAGCTTATTTCTACTGTAGATAACAGAACTCCCTGATAGTAGATAATCACTGTTCTCATCATACTCTCAAGGGAGAAAATTGGGCACTTGGTTTGAGGTCCAGGCTTTTCAAAATGACCTCTTAACTTAAGGTCCTTAATCTTCAGTAGGCAGCACTGGACAGCAAGGACATGACCTGGGCAAAAACCTGCAGCTCTTACATGTGGTTGCTCATCAGGTAGTGTCTGTGTCAGCTGAAAAGAGCAACTGTGTCTTCCTTCCCAGCCTCTTCCCTACTGCACCAGTCTTTAATGTAGTTAAGTCTCTTGGGTTGCCTCATCTGTTGCTTTAGTTGTAACCCTTTTTTCCTGTTGTAAGTGATGATTGATTAGCCTCCCATTGGCTAGGGACAGACATTCAAAAAGCCTGAGCCTGAATTGATTCAATCTTTGCAGGTTAGTCTAGCATGGCTTGGCTAAATCACTTTGGAACTCCACAGGCATCCCCTCTGGACTGAAAACATGCTGGCAAATGCCTGCAGTGGGTCAAGCTAAAAGCTGGGGGCCCTACAGCAGCCCTCCCTTCCTTTTCGCAGGGCTGAGCTGAGGGGGGGGGGGGGGGCCAGGCCCTGGCAGGACCCTGTGATTAAGGAGGGGTCCCCCCTCCTCCTTGATAACAGAACATTTATCAGCTCTGTTATCAGCATTTAGCACCCCATCGGAAAACAAAGTCTTACTCATTAGTTCAATCTCTTCTTAAACAGCTTTTTTTGCAAAGGAAGGAATGCATGGACATTACCAGCTAAGCTGCTGATTAGCTCCAAAAAGCCCTAAGCAGACACTGTCCTATCTGCCTTGCACAGCATTAGCTAGCATACCACATGCTGACTGTGGTCCATGCTGTGGGAGAGAGGAGGAAGGGATCTCTGCTTAAGCAGTGAGTGGTGGGAGGGGGGCAAGAGGCATGGACCCTGCTGTGCATGCAAGTCTCTGCCAGAGCTGCAGCTGGGGAGCAGAGGGTTAGGGCCAGCCCTGCTGTGGAGCAAAGAGCCCCACCCAGCCCAAACAGTATGTAGGGATGCTGGGGGAGCCTGGTTTAACTTAAACCAGGAAGGGATCTGGGGCTGATATTGCATACACCAGTTTGACCCAAATCAGTTAAGTCTGATACTACATTCATTCAACCAGGTTTATCTCAAACTGGTTTCAGCCATTTTCAAACTGGTTTATGTGCATGGAATGTCTCTTCTGTTATAAGTTTAAACTAGTTTCTGATCACTTAAGCTGGTTTATGTGTAATGTCTGTCCCTAGCCATCATGTGCATAGCTATTGCAAATCAGCACCATTACTGCACAATTGAAAAATGTTTGAATGCTTTCTAGGTGCCTTTTTCTGTTGAGAAACATAGGCGGGTAATATCCTGAACCATTACAATGCTGATCAATTTCTGCTGGGCCATTGGGAATAAAACATCAGGTGAGCATCTGGACAGCCTTGTGAAAGGCTAGCAGAGATCTTCAAATAGAAACAGACAGAAGGAACAGGGAGGGCAGCTCCCTGGCAACATAATGTAGAGTCCCTTTCTAGACTCGAGGTTCCTTTCTGTCAGTTTGACAATGTCTCTGGTCAATATTCTCTCTCAGACCCGTGTCCTGCTTCAGTATAGCAGTCACTTGCACTGTTGTGAGCTGCCTGACGTGCCTCATGGATGTTCCTGGCAGCTGGAATTTCTGTAGGTAGCAGCCCACCTCTCTCAGGATGGGGAAATGAAAGAACCTATAAGTAGCTCAGCTTGGGGGATGCAACTTGGCAACTCCAAAGAGAGACTGAAAATTCTGGGCAGCAGTGACAGGTCTTAGATAGCTCTGCTGTATGGGTATTCTGTGGGCTAGACTGACATCCCAGGCCACTGACTGATTTAGTTTCATAGTTGTTAAGGGCTGGAAGGGACCTTACAGATAATCGGGTCCAGCCCCCCTGCACTTGGGCTTGAAAGACTGCTGGGATCAGATGACCCCAGCAAGATGGTGGTCAGGATGCTTTTTGAAGATCACCAGAGTGGATAGTGGGAGATCTTGAAATTGTAATCAGAATGATAATTGTCATGCCCAAGCACTGTCCATTATGTTAATAGTAACAGTCTTACATGGTTGCCCAAATATGATTTCCATGCAGTATCTTGATGAAGGCTGCAGTTTTAGCTTAGTTGAAAGCTGATGATTTAAAGGACTGTGACATGTACAAATAAAGGCCTCAATTTTTCTCTCTCTCTGTTGTTCAGAGATCTCTTAAATGACCAAAAATGTTAAATCCTTGCCAATTTGACAGTTTGTTCTGCCTCTTTACCCCTCCCCCCACCTCTTGTTTTACAAGGCTTGAAATTGGCTATCCCTGCCTCTTTCTGCACCAGCATAGCACAAGCTTATTGCCGCTGCAGTTGGCAAAGAAAGCACAAAGGTGAAAAACGTGTCTCCTTTTAATAGGATATGTGTGAATGCTGCCACTTCACTTTAAATTTCTGGTCAGCAACATGAAGGATCCCAGGAGAACAATGGATTTTTAGATGAGGGTTGATATTGTAGCCTGCTTTTAAGGTGGCAAGTGTTCACATGGGTAAAATAGGAGTTTTCTACTGACTTCTATGGGACTAGAATTTGGCCCATTTGTCATCTTGTCAACTTTGAGAATATCAGTTGAGTGAATGGTACAAAATGTGCTAGAAAATGTGCCAAAGGGTCCTAGTATCAGAAGCTAAATGAAATAGAGCAAATCCTGGGTCCTCAAGCAGACTCCTCCCTCCTTCTCCGCCCCCTCCCCCCAGCAGCAAGGACATTGAAAAGTTCATATTCTGGGTTAAAATGTGGACCTGAGCAAGTGCCAGCCCCTGCTTCAGAAGCTACAACCTGATTACTGACTCATTTGCTAATGCACAAGCTTTTAGTTATGCCTTGGGGAAGGGATTAGTTTATTCCAGATTTTTTGCCTCAAGATGGATTGTGCAGATTTTGTCTGGAAAGTTAGCAGGTTGGCAGTATGGTGAACCTTTGAAGCATTCAGGCACAAAAAACCCTTTTCTGAACAGTGGGCTGTCAAATTATTGACCCCTGGGTATGTAAGGAAATAGTATCCTAGAGCCTTGGGCTGACCCACTACAGACCAACAGAAGGTCAAGTAATAAGTGGATACAAAAGTCACCAGAATAGGAGTGAAATCAATTGGATTAATTGCCATGGAACCAACAACCAAAACCTGTCATGAATTATTCACACTCCCATCAAGAGGGAACCACAAGAAAGACAAAATGCTCCAATTTTCCTTTCCTGCTGTTGTTCAGCCACATCAGAGAAGCAACCACCGGAACCACTCATCTTAAGAAGCTGGAAAACGTTACACGAGGGATTCAGTTTGTAACTGTTTTCAGCCTCTCAACCTAGCAAAGGGATTGAGTTGGCTTCTATATGTGGCCTCTCTTGGTGCCTGGGATTACTTAATGCCCTCATGTTTCTGAACATAATATTTGGGAAAACAACAGGCAGCTTGTTCAGTAGTATCTAACGAGGGTGATTCCACTGACTTGAGTGAACTTGCTCTGGGTTTGTGCTGTGATCACTGGACAAGTTCCTCTCCCTTTTCTGTGACACACATGTGCAGACCTCCTTACATAGAGGCTCCCCCAACCCATCAGTCTGACGGAGAGACTTCCATGGGAGGTGCATCTGGGTTAGCATTGGGCCCATTGTTCTGGGACGTGAACTTTTCAGGAACTTTCAAGACCTGTGCAAGAATGCAGATTCAAGTAAGGCTTGACTAGGATGCAAGTCAGCAAAGTTTCAAATACCATAATGCTTAAATCTCACTCTTTAGTGTACTGCTTTGTCACCTGAGGCTGGGGGCAGGGACAGGATAGTGTTATCGAGATAATCCAGTAAAAATTGAATACGTTTTGGGCACAAATGTCATCAAACCCACTGCACTGTCTGTTTCTGCTCGTTCCTTTGGCTGCTTTGCAGTATTCAGTTGGAGGAGCAGCATGCCCAGTACCAGCCTGTTTGTTTCTGACTAGTGTGAAGCTCCTGGTCTTTCTTTTTTTTCTTTGTCTCTCTTGTTATGATTTACTATTTGTGCAGAACCCACACGTGAAGCATGCCCTGTTAGCAAGTCAGAACTTTCTTTCTGCATTGGACAGCTCTGCTTCTGCAATAGGGGCTGTGTGATAGGACCAGACTCTTCCTTATGGCTTTTGCAGCCCTAGGTAAGACCCCAGTGACATTGGTCAGGTAGCTGGATGCCTCAGGTGCAGTTGATTCTGCTGCTGTTGCCTGAGCTGAGATAGAAACCCTCTGTCTTCCTCCCAGCTGCTCTGGAGTGCGTGGTGATAATAGGAGCGGATGATGGCAAATCTCCCTTTATCATGAAAGGGAGCAGTAGCTACTCCGGTATCTCCAGGGAGCCAGCTTGTGAGCAAGTGGATGTTTGACCCCAGTCCCTCTCTAGCAGCAGTTTTCTGATTTTTGGCCGTGGGGCACCATGACTAACTGGGATTCAGCCCATGGTCCAGGTTCTTCCTTCCTCAGTTGTTCAAAGCCTGCTGTTCTGAGCTTGTCTTAAAGCCACCAGAGCCATTGTAGGCAGAGATTAATCAGTGGCCCCTTTACTATATGCTGCTGGTAGTCTTGGAGGTGTAGGCGAGGTTTGCTGACCAGGCTAATATAATCTGGAGTCCTGGTGGCTACAGGCTAGGGAGCACAATGACCCCTGCCATTGCATTCCTGGCTCTTAGTTGAGCTGCCCCATGGCCATAGCTGAGGGTGTAACCCTCCTTGCATCATGGCTGGGCATGTTTGCAGTGCCAGAGGAGCAAACTACCCAGACCCACTCCCAGGAGGCTCTCTGTTTTGAGCAGATATCCAAATTATGACTACCCGGGCCACCATCTTCTCTCTCTTTTAACAGCCCATCGCAGCTCCTTGGGATCTAGAGGAGAGAAGGTTTGGGTTTCTGTTTGTTGGATCATAAAATCTAGGCCTAAGTATGAGGTGTGTTGGGTCCTGCAGAGGTTGAGTACTATTGGTCTAATCCAGGGGTGGGCAATTATTTTGGCTGGAGGGCCGCTTAATGACTTCTGGTGATCTGTTAAGGGCCATAAGGGTAGCCCTGCCCCTTGACAGGTGCCCCACCCCGATTGCAATCTCAGCACCCGAGGTCCTGCCCCTTAACCCCGACCTTCTCCACTGGAAGTTTTCCACCGTGCCTCCCGCCGGCTTTCGGAGGGCCAGCCACAGGCCAGTAGTAATTATCTTTTGGAGGGGCCCCGCAGGCTGGATACAATGGCCTAGTGGGCCGGATTTAGCCTGCAAGCCAGATTTTGCCTGCCCAGGTCTAATCTCTTGCTTGTCTACATGTGCTGCATCTCGCTCCAGACTTGTTGGGTGAAACTAGCCAACCCCATGTCTCATCCTCCTATATCTGGATGGCCAGACAAAGGAGAAGCTTTTTAGGTTAGACCAGTGGTTTCTGTTTTTGCTGTCCCATGAACAGCCACACTATATGCCAATTATAAACAGAGGGCAACATCATATCTTGATCTTGCTGTCGACCTGATGAAGCATGTGTCTGTCTAGTCTGTTCAAGGCCACAGGACGTTTGCCTTGCACACGTGTCAGAAGGTCTTGCAGACCTAGCTAAATTGGGGGGTGAGGAGAAAAGCTTTATACTTCACTGGTGATAAAACAGCCTGGAAACTGCTGACCTGATGTGTGGCCATGGGCTGCTACTGACAGCTTCTGTCCATTTCACACCAGGCTGCCATTCACAGTAAAGGGCACTGTAGAAATATTAAGCTTTTTTTTCAATCACCTTCATCGGTGGTTAGATCGTGAGAATTGTTTGTCCTATATTTAGCAAAGGTCTCTGCCTAGCTAGGTGATGAGGAAGCTTTGGCATACTGAAGCTGTCAAGAGCTCACTTTAACTTGTGGCATACTCTCACTGATGAGTAAGATGCTGAACTGAAGAAGTGGGGCTTTAAGTTTAGCTACCTGTGACTGTGGCACAGAGCCTCAGACTATGCAATGCTTGCCACAGTGCCTGCTGGCTGAAGGCACATTGTGCAATGAAAGACCTCGCAAAAGTGCCACAGACAAGCACAAGCATGTGTAACAAAATGGTCATATGAGAAGTATTAGTGGAGAACCTGGCCCTCCAGAACATATTGATGACCTGACATTTTGAAAGGTAGATTAGAAAGCACCACAGATTGAGCATTGAAACTGAATACATTTCAGGACCTCTGTTGCTTCTTAGAGTTAACTTTAAATGCCCTTGTCTTCTCTACCACTGAGCAGAAATGGCACTCTTACACGTAGGCCAGTGATAACCATTTGTATTAGGAAGGAAGGGGTTGGACTACTACAGTAGGAACGGATTTGTCATGCCATGACAGTTCATCTAATCTATTTAGAGTAATTTAGGCAGGCACAGTATTCCTAAATTACACCCTTTCATCCCTTCATTATTATTTTAGTGTGAATTGAATGGATTACTGATATTTTCTTTTTTGTTTTGTTTGTTCTGTTGTTTTTTTTTGTCTGGAGGATTTTGTGTGAAGTGTGTATCCTTTTCCTAAATCTTTACTAATCAAACTGCTGAAATTGTATGCAAGGTTGCTTGAAGCAGTTAAACACTCATCATATTCTCATCCTTTTTGCAAAGTTGAAGCATTTTTCCGTTTCCAGGGGCACACCCTCCCTTGGAATTGCCTCTGGCTGAGCCTTACAGCCAAGGGCTCTGTGGAAAGGCTGGAAATGTTAAAAGCAGTTCTCTTGTCTCTCTGGATTTGGCTCGAAAAGATGCCAGAGGCTTCCCCCCCCCCCATGGAAACAGTTGTTGCTGATGCTTCTGTTTTAACTCCTTTTAATCATGATAGAATGCTTCTAGCACCTCCCTAGCCTGTTTCTTTTGACTGTCCCAGCCTATGCTTATGCCTTGGGGACTGTAAAAATAAATAAATAATAATAAAAAAAAAAATAAATGAAAAAATAAAAACCTAGGCAGACAAAGTTAATGGCTACAACCGACAACCCTCAATCTAGATATTAGTCAGGTTTTCAGATGGGCCCTGTTACCTAACATGGTCCTATTTGGATTTTTGAGAGACAAGACTACAGCCCATCCATGACCAAGACTTCTTTGTAAGCTTAGACACAGAATACACTGTTATTTCATAGTTTCATAGTTTTTAGGGGCTGGAAGGAACCTTACAGATCTTTGGGTCCAGCCCCCTTGCACTTGAGCAGGAAAGACTGCTGGGATCAGATGATCCCAGCAAGATGGGTGTCAAGATGCTTTTTGAAGATCGCCCGGGTGGGTGACTATACCACCTTTTGGGGGGAGCTTGTTCCAAACCCTTGACACTTGCCTTGTAAAGCAGTTTTTCCTTATGTCTAGCCTGAAGTGATCCTCAATCGGCTCATGCCTGTTATTTCTTGTCCTCCCCTGGGGGACCTTGGTGAACAGATGCTCCCCCAGGCCCTGATGCCATATGCACCCTTGATATACTTATAGGCTGCCACCTTCAGTCCCTTCAGAGTCTTCTTTTCTCCAGCCTGAACAGTTCCAAGTCTTTCAGCTTCTTCTCATATGACCTGGTCTCTAGGCCTCTAGTTATGCGCGTGGCTCTCCTTTGGACTCTCTCAAGCTTCTCCACATCCTTCCTGAAGTGCGGCACCCAGAACTGGACACACAACTCCAGCTGCAGTCTCAGCAAGGCCAAGTAGAGTGGGAGGACGACATCCTTAGCCTTGCTCGAGATCCCTCAGTAGATGCTTGTAGTGTTTGATTAGCTGTGCCAGCTATGGCCTCGCATTGGTGGCTCATGTTCACTTTGTTGTCTGTCACGACACTCGGGTCTTGTTCAGGTGTGATGCTAGCAAGCATAGCATGGCCAAGCCTGTAAGTGTGTTGTGGATTATTTCTCCCCAGATGGAGCACTTTACATTTCTCCTTATTAAACAACATCTGGTTGAGGTCCACCCACCTCACAAGCCTATTCAGGTCAGCCTCTATTGCCAGCCTATCTTCGAGTGTGACCACACTCCCCCATAGTTTAGTGTCATCAGTGAACTTTGCTGGTTCGCTTTTAATACCCGAATCCAAATTGCTGATGAACATGTTAAAAAGCAGTGGTCTGACTACTGAACAGGGACACCACTGAGCATCATGGTGGAGGGTGACCAGTTCCATCAGTCCATACTCTCTTGGTCCTACCATGGAGCCAGTTACCTAGCCACTGGACCATAAAGTAGTCGAGGCCACATTTTCTCAATTTTTTCATGAGGACTTCATGGGAGACCAGGTCAAAGGCCGCCTTGAAGTCCAGTTATATGACATCAACCTTCTTTTCCCAAATCCAGGTGGCAAGTAACCTGATCATAGAAAGAAATGAGGTTGGTCTAGCACAGGGGCGGGCAATTATTTTGGGCAGAGGGCCACATACTGAGTTCTGGCAAGCCATCGAGGGCCGCATGACAGGCAGCCCAGGGCAGATAAATATTAATTTTCTAAATTTTTTAGGGGCCCCACAGGCTGGATAGAATGGTGTGGAGGGCTGCATCCAGCTCCCAGCCTGCATTTTGCCTGCCCCTGGTCTAGCATGACATGCCCTAACAAAGCCATGTTGGCTATCCTTCAGAATATTGCCTTCTGTTAACCTGTCTGTAATAGATTCTTTGATAATTTTCTCCAGGATTTTACCAAGAATTAAGATCACACTGATGGGCCTGTAATTTCCTGGGTCTTCCTTTCTCCCTTTCTTAAAGATGGGCACCACGCTGACCTTCTTCCAACCTTCTAGGACCACTCCTGAGCGCCACAAGTCTTCAAGTAACTTTGCCATCGGTTGCACAATGACATTGGCTGGTTCTTTTGGCACCCTCGAGTGTAGTTCATCTGGTCCTGCTGACTTGTAGATATTTAGCCTTTGTAGGTGCTCCCCCACAAATCTATGCCAACTATGGGGGGGTAGATCCCCCCCAACCTTGATCATCCTGTATCCTGTGAAGCAGGCTAACGCCCTTGGACTGATGGAATACCAATGTGAAGTATTCGTTCAGGAATTCGGTTTTGTCCCGAGTGCTGGTTATCAGCCATCCTATTTCATTCATCAGGGACCCTATGCTTCCCTTTTTTTTATTCCTTCAACTTCCTACATATCTAAAGAAGGAATTTTGTTGTCCTTGATTCCAGCTGCTAATTTGTATTTGTTTTATGCTTTTGCTGTCCTGATCCACTCCCTACAGGTGTGGGCTGTTGCAACGTACTCCTCTTTGGTAGTTATTCCTAACTTCCATCCTTTGTAGGCTTCTCATTTTAATTTCAGGAGGTCCATGACTTCCCTTTTGAGCCAAAGGGTTCTCCCAGCCCTTTTGCTACCTTTCTTATGAAAGGGAATGGACTCTCTTTGAGCTTTTTAGGATCGCTTCCGTGAGGAACAATTATTCTTCTTGTACCCGCTTCCTCATCAGACCGTGATCCCGCAGCACCTTGCCAACCAATCCCCTAAGCCTGTGTTGTGGATTATCTCTCCCCAGATGGAGCACTTTTCATTTCTCCATATTAAACGACATCTGGTTGAGGTCTGCCCACCTTGCGAGCCTGTCCGGGTCAGCCTGTATTGCTAGCCTGTCTTCGAATGTGACCACATTCCCCCATAGTTTGGTGTTGTCAGCTCCCAGAGCCCTGTAGTCTCTCATGACCTAGCCTTGTCATTCATGCCCATATGAATGAGGAGTAAATTTACAATTCCCTTACTGATTACTCTTTTTGTAAATTAAAGATTCAGTAACGTTTCCCAGTGATTCTCCATTCCCTCTTACCAGGTAAAGCATTGCTATTGCCCAAGTCAGAAAAAGAAGCAAGAGACAGGCTTATAACCCAACATATTATTGGTTACACCCCAAAGTGTATGAATAAGCACTTGTCTGTTATGCTTATCTAGCCATGTGCAGCAGCACAATACAGATTCTCACCTATACTGGGTGAGAGTGATGCAGGAGGGAGGAGGAAGCAGGCCAGCAGCAGGTTGTCTTGAATTTGCAAAGGTCTTCCTGAAGACTGCCCCAGCTGACACAACATTTGTATGTGGGTTATTTTAAATAAATATTGTTGTTGGCGGTGTTCACATTTCTTTGTTTCACTGAAACTTTGGGAACTGTACTGAAGAGTTTTCCTGTGGACTTGGAAGATACCAGTTAGCAGGTGTCTGTCCTTGAAGTCCAGTTTCGGGAGGGAGAACTTAACTCTTTCCCTCACCATCTGGGAATGCTACTTGCCATGTTTTGTTTCTTTTAATTTGCCGATTAAACAATTCAGCAAACAAAACATTGATCGCTATTTCTAGCTGCCGTTGCACACTTCCAAAACACAGTTATTAATTTTTGGTTTAATCTAATATTAATCTTGATTAAATAGGTTTTTATTCTACTTTCCTAGGCTACTGCTTGTGATTTGTAAGTGCAAGAGTATTGATTTATATGTCAGTTTAAGCAATTATCATTGATAACTTTGGCTTTTCATAGGTGCATAGTCTGCATTAGTCAGTGTTGTCTGCCAGTCACTGGCCATGTCTACAGCCTACATCCCCTTTCCAAGCAGACATTAAAAAAAACGAACAAAAACAAGTTGCTTGTACATGGCTACTGAGATTTTAATTCTGCAGAAAGCAGGTGATTCAAACTTCTTTTTTTTGGCTTTATATGTGGGAATCTGTGATTGGGAAATCCATACTTTTAAACATCTTCCAAATGTCTGTGCACCCACTTGCAACTGAGTTTTCTCTTCATCTTATCTGTGGCTCATCTTTATACACTCCTGACCTACACAACCATCAACTGTCACAGACTGGTGGCAGTTAAATTAGAAACATGGGCCCTTCCCTATTCCAGGACCAGGAACAGATCAGTAGCAGCTTTCAGGTAATGGTAACTGCCTTAAAACCACTGGCGGGGAAGGAGGTTAGCACAGACCTCAGCATAGTCACCAGTACTCTCAGAAGTGGTAGTACATCCTGTACTAATTGTTCTGGATTCAGGGGGCCTTTGACAGGGAAGCAAGTACACTTGTTAGGCCTCCTGCAATGCCCAATGCAGTGGGACCTTACTCCTGATTTGAGGCTTCTGGGTACTACAGTAATATTTAAATAATTCTTACTCTTCTCTCGCCCTTTCCACTGACGCTGCTGGGATGAAGGTGTATCTTTAATAAATGCCTGTCTTCTTAGAAACTGGTAAACACGACCAGCAATGCAAACACTAGTCTGACCTCACAAAAACACTTCTTGTGTCCCTAAGAGCCATATGTCTTGCCTGGCGCTGCCCTGTAGTCAGATGCTTGTGATCTTCAGTCACTAGTGGCTATTTTAAGACTTCAAACCCATGGCCTAGGTGTGAAAGGTATTACTCAGTTCATGTGGGTACTTTATTTCTGGCTTGGGTTAGTTTCAGGTTCACCTCCAGTAAGAGTTCTCAGGCCCAGTTCTCAGCATTAGTGTTAATAAACGTGTATGGGCCTAGAATTGACCTGTAAATTCACATCAGGATGGAAAAAGCAGAGAACTCATCAGCTTAGAAGCAAGTTGATGTTAATATTTGTTCCAAACTACAGTGAAAAGGATGGAAAATTAGAAATTTCAGGACTTGGGAGTTTCTTTTAAGTCTGTGATAACTGTCTTTTTCTTTCTAGAGGGAAGTCTGATATGGGTTGCCATATAAAGTTCTCTGGGCCTCACTCATTCCATCATACCGTCGGTATTAACACTGTTCCACACGCATGTTGATCTTTCCAGATGAAAGCAGGAACCCTGTTTTTTGATGTCATTAACAGAGAAGTCAATTAGGATTGACTTTTATTTGCCTGGTTCCATTAGAGAGAGGTAATACAATATTCCACTCGTCCTGCCCGTCAGCAATTGAATGCCTATGTGACCCATTCTTTCCCTGTCCTAAATTGCCACTGCTATGAATGCAGGGCATTTGGGCTGTGCATGTCTGCTGTTCATCATTATATAGCATTTTTTGCTCTCGGCAAAGCTGCTGGGGTGAACTATGTTCAAATTGCATCAATTAAATCTTTACACCAACAAGGTGCTCTAGTTTTGAGTGCAAGTGGTGTGGTCTTGACTTTGGGGGGGGTTGTATTTTATTTACTGAGAGTTGTTCGTATAACAACAGCATTTTTCCTGTGTGCCCATGTAATGGAAAACCCCACCTGTTCGTATGTCAGAAAATCAACATATGATAAACTTACTGGCCATGTCTACATGATATGTTGCTTGCTTATATAAGTACTAAATAAATGTGCAGTAACCTGAGTTACTGCATAGTAGCACAAGCAAGTGCCTTTTTTGCCACGTGACACTACTGCACAGTAGTATTGGGCTACTGCACAGTTGGCGTCTCGTGTAGATGCAACCACTGTTCCAAAAAAGCAAGCCTCATTCTCTAAAATGCAACTTTTTAGTTGAACAGGGATTAAGCATTTTGGGACATAGTTAAGGCATTTCAACTTATAGCTAATGCACTTCAGAGCTTCCTACCTATTGGCCCTAATGGTTTTTCAGTTTGAAATCAGGGACAGCTTAGTAGAGGCTTAAAATGTATTCTCATGCAATGCATGTTAGGGTGTCAGTTTCAGCTGTCATTATATTTTCCACTACACTGGGCGCATCTACATGTGACGCTACATATGGTGATGTAGTGTCAGTGGACACAAACCATGATGCCACAGCTATGTCGCTGTAGCAACATGCTCCCTTGGTGTTGGCTGTCACTATGGCAACATAGCGGCTAAAAATAACTGTGTACCACTGGCATTTAGTACTTCCTTACAAAGCTTTATCTCCTTGGCCATGCAGTTCTGAGTCCCCTTGAATCTGCCAGTTAGTGCACAGTGGGTGCGTGCCCCTACTGCGCGTGCCCCTACTGTGCTGTCATTTAGTACTTCCTCAGTGGGTGCATCTACACATGTCCCTACAGCGCCATTGTTACTGTACTGACGGGACAGTAACAACAGCACTGTAGGGGCACATGTGGATGCGCCTATGGTGCACTAACTGGCAGGTTCAGGAGGGACTTTAAGAACGGCATAGCCAAGGAGACGAAGCTACCTTTCTAAGTCCCTAGTCTACCAGGTTAGGCTTGAGACCGCTGGCAATGGTGCTGTAAAACGCTTGCCATGTTGATAAATAACTGACTTTGTGCACAAGGGCCATCCAACAGACACCGCTCGCTAGTACTAAATCCACACAAGGTATGGTTCTATGCAAATTTTCACCGAATATGCAAATTATCACTTAACATTTGCATAGACTGTCACATGGCCTGGTATAGAATGCTGCAGCTCAGAAGACTGAGTAGATCTCAGATGACTTTCCAAGCATGTTCATAGTTTCATAGTAGCTAGGGACAGGAGGGACCTGATCAGTTCATGTAGCCTGACCCCCTGCCACAGGCAGGAACGAATGAATGCTGGGTTCACAAGACCCCGGACAGGTGATCATCTAACCTCTTTTTGAATTTGCTCAAGGTAGGGGGGTGAGGACCACTTCCCTGGGAAGCTGGTTCCAGATTCTGGCCACCCTAACTGTAAAATATTGCCTTCTGATCTCTAACCTAAACCTATTCTCCATCAGCTTATTACCATTGTTC
>NW_017729031.1:84968871-84972059 GCF_001723915.1 Gavialis gangeticus
GGGCTCTTCCTATTTGCTGTTGAACTCCCCTGATGAGTTTGTAGGCAGCCACCAGGCCCCCCCTCTTGCCGAGGCTGAATAGGTTCAGGTCCCTCAGTCTCTCCTCATAGGCCTGTCCTGCTGCCCTCTCACCAAGCAGGTGGCCCTCCTCTGAACTCTCTCCAAGCTAGCCACATACTTTTTAAAGTGCGGCGCCCAGTACTGGACACAGTAGTCCAACTGCAGCCTGACCTATGTTGTGTAGAGGGGGAGTGTCACCTCTCTGGACCGGCTTGAGATGCACCTTTGGATGCATGACAAGGTGTGGCTGGCCTTGCTGGCTACGGTCTGGCATTGGTGGCTCATGTTCATCTTGGAGTCAATAATGACTCCCAAGATCCCTTTCCGCCTCTGTGCTTTCAAGAGGGGAACTCCTCAGCCTGTATGTATGCTGCTGGTTCTTCCTCCCTAGGCACAGTACCTTGCACTTGTCAGTATTGAATCCCATCCTGTTCTCATCCACCCACACCTGTAGCCTGTTCAGATCTAGTTGCAGCCTCTCTCCCCCTTCAGGTGTGTCCACCTCACCCCACATCTTAGTGTCATCAGCAAACTTGGACAACGTGCTTTCAACCCCCTCGTCCAAGTTGCTGATGAAGATGTTAAACAGTGTGGGCCCAAGAACTGAACCCTGGGGGACCCCACTGCTCACATCTCTCCAGGTTGAGTACATCCTGTCCACCACTACTCTCTGGGTGTGCCCCATTGGCCAATTTTTTACCCATCCAACTGTGTAGGATGGCCTGATGTCTTGTGGCAGCCAGAGGAAAGGGTACAAGGACACTGAAGACATATCTCTAGAAAACAGATAACAACGTCAAGAGCTGGCCACTGATCCAATGGTACCATAACCTCAACCAAGTTTATCACAGCATGCTTTGATGTAAAGGGTCTCATCCTCGAATCAGAGTGGAGGAAGGAAAAGGAGAGAAGTCCTGGCCTCCTGCATACTCACTGCTGTGGAAAGACCTGCAACTTTTGTCTTTCCTTCTTTCTCCCTCCCCTGATATTTTCTGCTTAATTCTGACACTGAGAACATGATTGTGTTTAATGATCATTTGCAAAGATTTATCTTAAGTGTTTCTGAAATAACAAATACAGCACTAAGGCCTTTAAAGACACGTTTCAGTCAGTTGTCTCCTGGAAAACTCTAAACTGCAGGCACTCCTATGCCTCTTGTTTAAATGGAGTAATCTAGCCTTCAATGTAAATGCAGGGTGCCTTAGGGAATCTTTTTAGCTTTTGATTTAAAGCATGCAGGGTGCCTCCACATGAGCGCACATGTTCACTTTGTGGCACCTCAAAGGCTTTTGAGGAGCTGTAAAATGTATCCCATGCTTGTGATTTGTGTGGAGCCAAATTTCAATACTGGGAAATCCCAGTATCAAAAAAAAAAAAAATGTGAAGAGAAAAAAGCAGTGTGGTGCACGTGGCAGCAGCATGCGCTGCCTGAAACTGGACCCTGGGCAGCCAGACCCATGCTTCGACTGCTGGCCAGGCTGTGTGCACCCAGATCACTGCAGCTGTAGTCCTGGGAGGCCCCCAGGACCCAAGGTAAGGCTGTTGGGGCCCGCCCAAGTGCTTGCTCCAGTCTCCCATGCCCCACCTGGGAATTTTGCCCTGCACAAGAGCCCAGATGCAGGGGCATTCCTGGGGGCGACTAGTAGCGGGACAAACGTGCTGCTGCGAGTTGCCCTCAGGGAAACACACGTGCGTGCTTGTTTGGATGCACCTGTAGGGTCGATCTGAGAAGCAACAGAATTCCTGACAGCAGAACATCAGTTTGGTGCGAGTATGATGAGTCTTGAGAGAGACAAGGGCTTGCAGACTCCAGTTGCTCCTGGATTGAATGGTGTAATCTGGTTGCCAAGGAGATGGGCTAAATTCCCCTTTTTGCCCTTTTCACGGTGTGGTTTGTTATTAGCAGCAGGGAGTCATGACCTCAGCCTGCTTTCACTGTGGCATGAGGCAAGAGAATAGCCACCAAGGGCACCATACTCCACGTTGGGGAAGGAGCCGGTGGGGAACAGTAATCCTATAGAGGCACAAAAATAGAAGTCAGTCGGCCTCTTACTTTTCAACCGACTGCTACTGTGAAACTCTGTTTCTTTGCTCTTTGTGCCCAGTGGAAAGGCATCTGCCTTGAGCATCTCCCAGTCAGGATTTTGGGAGAGTAATGTCTGCCTCATAGAGGTGTTGGTATTGATTTTTGCAGTTAAAGCTGGGATGAGTTTTGCATTTAACCAGCCACTCTGGCTGCATTTTGAAGGATACTTCTAAAAGGTCATGCATGGGTTACATTGCCTTGTTTGGGGAAGCTGCATTGTCTTTTCTGCCTGTCTGTTTTTTTTTTCAGGGGGGTTTCTAGCAACTGTTTTGCACTTCTCTTCTATTGCGGCACTAAATAATATTTTTTAAAGGCACAAACTGGACCTGGGCATCTGTCTAGCCTTTCTGCCTTTGCAAGTCTCTCTTTCTCCGTCCTATGTACTGGGTTGATCTTAACTGCAGAGTTAGGTTTAAATAGTCTCTAGGCCAGTGGTTGTCAACCTGGGGATCCTGATCAGGAGGTAGATCCCAGAGCCTCTTTGGGTTTATTCTGTGCTAGGGAAACATCTAGGCACACGCGGCATGCACACACCCACCGCCCCCAGCCCTAGTAGGTCAGTCTGTGGGGGAGGGAAGGGACGGGGGCCAAATCGAGGCCCTCACAGTGAGCAACTAGCTGTGCGGCCCAGCCAGGAGCAGGGGAAGGTAAGTAGCCTGGCTGAGTGGTGGGAGGATTGGAGCCCAAGGGGCTCCTCCAGGGATGTAGGGGGGCTTCCTCCCCATCTCTACAAGGGTGGAGGAGACAGAGGCAGCTGCTGCTGTGGGCTGCGCCCAGAGCACAGGTAGGGGTGGGGAATGGACCCCCAAGGCCTCCGCCGGGCTGCACCCAGCAGTGGGAGCTCCCCGCATTTGCCCTTGTGCCACAGAGTGTCCCAGATCCAGCTGAACCCTGATCCCACTTTTGTGCTGTGGCTGCGCTATGCCATGCCCACCTTGCAACCAGATGAACATGATGTTGGGCCCTGGCTTGGCCAGGTCTGGAAGTCTCCACAGTCCAGCGGGGGGGGGGGGGGGGGGGGGGGGGGGGGGGGGGTGGGGGG
>NW_017729031.1:84972303-84976660 GCF_001723915.1 Gavialis gangeticus
CACTGCCAGCCTTCCTTTTCCTTTAAATCTCAACTTCAGTTTTGACTACTTTCTTTTGGCCCGCACATCCAAATCCTGGTGCCACTTCTGTGGTCCTGTCTTTCCTCTTTGTTGAAGCTGCTGAAACTCTTGTCCAGGTCTTCACCAACATGACATCCTTATGCTGGTTTCCATCCTTAAATTACTGATATGTACTGTTGCCTCAATCCAATGCCAGTTTAATTTTGCTTGTTGTCTGGAATATAACACAGTATTGATCTCTCTAAGCTGAATTGAAAGCAGAGGGATTGCTCTGCAATCTGATTGGCTAGTGCATTCACTCTATTAACTCTCCTATTGCTACTCCAGAAAGGTCTGTGTATATTAGTTCGCATGGCTGCTTTGTCATGTGCAGAGAAGGCCTTGGGGGAATCTGTGCCTGTGGGTGATTTTATAATCTGCTCTGACTTCCATCTTTTAATCATAATAATTGTCTTGGCTAGGGAACTTCCTGGGGATTAATGATCTGCTGATACAACTGGTCCTTAGCTGTTTCTGGGGTGATCTGGACTAAATCAACTATTCATTCTCAGGAAAGGCTCCATGCTTCCTTGCTGTATTTTGGTAGATATTTTTTTCCAGTGAGTAAGTCTGAATACTTTTGTAGTCATGATCCAGCCATTTGGGTACCTTCTTTCAAAATGCCAACTCTTTTTCCAAATCAAATGAACAGAATATACTGTGTTTCTCTGGTTGAGTTGATGCAAGGAACTGTTATGCTTAGCGATGGATCGGCAGTTACAGCCATGTGAGACCTTTCTCTACTAATCTGCTTTGTTGAAGAAAGCTGAATTAATGAGACTTGCCCTTTTACTTGTTACTGTAACATCACTCAAAGTCTTGAGCCTATACTATCTGTTGCAGGAGTTGCTGTGAGTCTTGCTTGTTCAAGGAGCATGAATTAAACTGCTTTTTTTGCTGGAGAAGTCTTGGTGCTGGGTTATACTGGATTCTGTCTAGCAAGCAGCTATGGAAATCACTATAGAGAATATGCATTAAAAATCAGCTCCAGACATGACCTGAAATTGTGCTTTCACTGAGTTATTTTTAAGCAGCGCATTATTTACTAGCGCACTGGGTCTGATAAAGGTTCAGAATAGAGGGAAATCCAAAGCTTTCCCCTCTGTCTTTTTGTCAGCCCTTTTGTGTAGCTGATTATAATGCATTTGGGGAATGAAACCAGTGTTTGGCTTGGAAGGATTTAATATATTTGTAAGACAGATATGTGATTATTTAAACTATAAAGCAGTAAGCACTTTGCTCAACCACAAAGGAAGCTATTTGTTTTAAAAACATCGCCCTCTGGTTTTACTCCAGTCTACTTCTGATTTTCAATAACAGCACAGATGCTCGTTGTCCTTTGAAACAGAGACACCCAACTCTTGCCCAAATGGAGTCTACCCTGGCAATTTGCCCTTCACCTAAGGTGTGCAGTTATTTTGTCGTTAAGTGGAGTAGACAGAATACAGAATTAGAGCCACTATATATTGGTCCTAAAATCTAACGTTCTAGTTTGTGTGGTGGCCTTGAGTTTGGCTTAAACTGAATACAGCATCTGCTTTTTGGAGAGTGCAAGTAGAATTCTTTGAAAGAGCTGTGCAGCCATCAGAAGTCTTTTAGACTCTCATGGCCTGGGGTTAAGCCACCTTTCCTTTATATTCTTGTTTATTGCTGTCAGTATGTTGGAGCACAGAGTGATGACAAATAGATGGTGATTTATGGGTTAGTGAAATAGGAAGTGTTCAGCCCTAGATGCATCTTGTGAAACTTCTCCATTCCCAGAACATCTTAGGATTCAGCTTGGACACTCCATTGCTTTGTTAGTAGGAAGTCTGAGAATGTGTAGAACTGAGTAAATGCTATGCGAGTCGTAGGGAGGAAAAGGTCAGAGAACAGCCTGGGCTTAATAATCTGTGAAAACTGAGTCTGGGACCTGCTTCTGGAGATGTCTGTTACCTTGAAAGCACTTCCTCTACTTTTGCTTGGTTTGCATTACAAAACCTCGCCCTAAGAATGTTATTGTTGAATCTGGAAGTACCGTAATAGTTTGCCTGCAAAATCTGAACGGTTTGTTTAAAATTAAATTACATTTTTAGAATAGGCCCAGATTCTGTCCTGATTCAGGGCAGGGGGAAAAAAATCCTAGTATGGAGAAAATATTTCTTCCCACTTCTGTTTCATTAATAGTGGGAGCGATGTACCAAACAGTTTTCTTTTCATCCAGCAACTGTTCCAAAGGCCAATTCAAACATACTGTCACCTACTTGGTAGTGTACTTTTTCATATTTAGTATGCTTTGACAGTAAACTTCAGTAAGTGGCTTTATTGGGAGGTAGTAGAATACGATGCAAATATAGTTCAAATTTATAGGAGAAAACCTCTGTCTTGGTGTCAATTCCTAATTTAAAAAAAACCAGAAACATTCCAAGGGCAAAGTTGAGCTGAAATATGCAAAATTTCCAGTTGGCAGGTCTGCCTATGTTGTGTAGTTTTTTTCATTCTCTTAATGTTGCTACTTTGTATAGAGTACTGTACACCTCAGAAAAAAGGATGAGAGAATGAGAAGAGAAACAGGATTTCCAAGCACTGCTGGCAGTATAACACATGGATTTGTAGTGCTGGAGTAATATGTTTCTGGGATGCCCAAGGAGAGCCCTGAAAAACCTGGAGGGATGCTCAAACTGCAGAGTGCTTCAGGCCCACCACAGCAGAGCTTCCTTTTGCACCCTGCCGAATAAAGTTGCTACTTTATATTTAGATTAACAGAGGCTCTTGCCAGAACCCTTGGTCAGTGCCATCCTGCAGCACGCATTTTCCTTACAGCACAGATGTGTTCACGTAGCTTTGCTCTGCAACACCTACATGCCTCACACGTTTGGGCCATGTGACTGTCTGATGCAGTCAAATGGAGTACAGGTTTCACTGAAATAGTCATGCTGCTTCTCAGTGAAAGGGCTGCCTCACTGTAAGTCTTGTTGTCTGTCCCTGGCCATCTTAACCAGAGAGGCTTTTATTTTTAAGTATGGGAAAATATTTTACATCGCATCACTCTTCCCCTTTTTTCTTAGCCTGAGTTGTTTGTTTGTTTTTTTTTAATTGATCTCTCCAAAAGCGGAAAAGTCTGTTTTAGGCTCTAAGCCGGCAATATTTTTGTAAAGAAGAGGTAATGTTTCAAAAACTGCATGTGCCACTGGGAAATGGGAGAGCTAAGGTGTAAATGGGATCGAATGGATAATCTAAATCATAGCATTTGCTATAATTACTAGGTAATGCATTTGCATTTCACCCTCAGGAAGGAATCAATATCCTTCCTTCTGTTGTTACCCTGCTGTGCCTTTATTGCTGTAACAGCAAGCAAGTTTTAAATATTTACCTTTTCTGTCTCTAACATCCTATCCTATGTGCGGTTAAAGGAATAAAGTATTGTTTTCTGCTAGCATTATTGCTAACAGGCAGAATTTCAGTGTCACAAGTTCTTTTGCTATATATCATGCTGTGTTCCCTCTCTATCTTCTTTAGCACTGACCTACTTGTAAGATGCAAGAAGGGTCTTTTCTCTGCCTTTCTGAGATCTCCTTCTCATCCAATCCTTGCTCCAGCCAGTTAATCTAAACTTGGCTCGCATGCAGCTCATGTGAATTCGAAAATATTCTGAGATACTTCTTTATTGTTAGAAACAAATCTTATGCACCCAAGTAGCTGGCATAAAGCAAACTCAAATTTGTGTAACTGGAGTAGGGAAATGTAAAGATGGGGAATCCATTGGTGTCCTTTCTTCCAGCCTCAAATGCAGGCAAAATTCCTTTTAGATCCAAAGTGTGGGGTTCTCAGTATGTGTAATCTGTGTGTTTGGAGAGGACTGCAGGTTTCTTTTAAGGAGCTGAATGAGATGGTGCAATGTGCAGTGATAACAGTAGATAAATATTTTCATGAACAGGAAACAGTAGGCAGCAAAGCAAAGTTCAGTTTTGGAAATGGGAGGCCTTATGAGAAGCAGCTTCTAGAAATGGAAACCAGGAAACAAGTTGAAAAGAGCATCAACCCTCCCCTTCCTCCTTCTCTCCTGCATTTGAAGAAATGATCAAGAGAAATAGGGGAGACTCCATCGATTTAAGGTCTTCATATTGAGACTGGATGCTTATTTTTATGGAAGGTGCCTTAATATGAAGAAGAAATTAAGCTTGGTATCCAGGTAACTGGGCAAAATTGTCTGCCTTTTTTCACACTGGAGGTTGGATTGGATGATTTAATGGTCCATTCTGACTTTCCACTGTTTTATTCAGAGAATCATAGAAGTAGGGTTGGAAGGGACCTTGTA
>NW_017729031.1:84976671-84991239 GCF_001723915.1 Gavialis gangeticus
ACTGCCCAGTCATGGGACGAATCCCACCATGTTTCTGTTAACCCTACGACATCTGGGTTTGAACTAGCTATTCATGGAGTTTAAGTTCCCAAGAACTATCCTTGTAGGACTATTTAGTATTTGCACTAAGATGCATTAATGTAAGAGCTCCAGCTACCTCTTCTCTATTATCTTCATGCTTGGATTCACACTTTTTTCTTTTTAAGTGGATTTGGATGAAGGCATAAAAAATGCCACTTATGATCCTAGTTACATCTTCCTGGAGGTAGAAATCAAAACTCTTTTCTTCCTCCTGTCTTGCCATCATGATCCATTCCAGAAAGCTCCTGGAGCCAATTAAGATCCAAGTAAAAGTACCTAGGTCTACCTAGAAGAACTTTTACAATCTCCGCTCTCTCCTATACCTGATGAAGGGCAAGTGTGCCTGAAAGCTTGAAAATAAATGCAGTAATTTGTTTGCAAGTATCTAATTGGTCTAATAAAAGAGATTACCTCTTCCACATGTTTTGATTCTTTTTGCTCTTTTCTGTGAACTTTTACACCACTTGACCGTTGTTGGGGTGCAGCAGTGACATGCTAATTAAGTTGGTAGCACTTTCCACTAAAAGAATGGCTTTAATTTCTGGATCCATCTGCACTGTAGCCATTGTGATTACAGCTTGTACAGCCATATTTGAGTTAGCCTCAGGCTGGCTAGCTTGGTTCTGAGAGCAGTGTTGATAGCCACAGCTGCATGGAAGTTAGTATTCACTCAGCTTCTCTAGCAGGTTTTTCTGCCTGTGTGAAGGTCCATGCTGCTATGACTGTCTTGCTACCATTTCCTGATCTGTCTGGGCTAACGTGGTGTCGAGTGTGTCTACATAAGCTGGAGTCATGCAGTGGCTACAATCTAAAGGCACCCCCTCTGCTCTTTGCCTCCCCCAAAAAGTTCCTACCTGTTTCTTGTGTCCTAGGTCAGCCTTCACTGTCCCTCCTTATGCCATCTTCCTTTTCTCTGTCCCTTTCTTTGAAAACTCTACTTGTAAGGTGCATTTAAGATCCCCCCCCGCCCCCCCTTCGTGTCATCAACACTGATGGACATTGTGACAGGAGAAGGGGCAGTGATGGGCATAGCAAGCACACCTCTGACTATATTTGGCTGGGTGGACCCCTTGGTAGGGGGAAGGCTGAGAACTTTTGAACTAAGGTAGGTCTCTTTGGCATTGGGCCCTGCTCTGCTAGCCTGATTTGCATTTCATAGCACTTTGTTCTGGAAATAGCTGCAGTGAATTCAGTGAAACCACTTGAGAGATGTGGGGGTACTATTCTCAATATATGGAAGTATACCAGAATATATGCCCTGTAGCTAGTGTATACAGAGTGAGCAAGTGTGTGTGTGTGTGTGTGTGTGTGTGTGTGTGAGAGAGAGAGAGAGAGAGAGAGAGTATAACTGCATTCCAGAGTATACCAGATCTCTGGATTTTCCAAAGGACTTGCACACTGGTATTTCCCCTTTTATATAAGTTTGTCACTGGGGTGGGGGGCAGCCTTTTTTTAGTGGGCTCTTATTTCAGTTAAAAAAACAAACAAACAAACAAAAACCAGCAGAGGAGGCTTTTACTTTTAAGGCTACTAATGGCAGCCAAGTGAAACAGATGAACTTTCCTTTTGCAACCCTTCCTGCATCTTTTTTTCCCCCTTCCTCCAAATAAGACATGTGTTGCTGATACCTTTTTCTTTCCCATAGCATCTTGGCTCCATCCACTGTCTTGCTCCTTCTGCCAGCGTGAACAGCCATAGTCACCAACATTGACTAAAAGTTTTTTCCAGAGGAATTCATGTTTAAGCTGTCTTAATTGCATTACTACCGCTGCTGTTGCTGCCTTTCATTCTAGCTTTTGTGTCCAGTGCAACAAAATACTCTGCAGGCTTCCTCTCACCTGCCAAAGAATATGGCTAACAAGACCCACAATGCCATTCTAAGCTTAAGAGGTTTTTTGGGTTTTTTTCTTTCTTTCACAACGTTAGGCTAGTGAGTTTCTAAGAGAGCTTTGTCTATCCTGTGGACATTTGGGGACACTGATCCATCCATGTGTGTCACTGCAAATGGAATATCTTTGTCAAGTGTCCAGCTACAGCTGGTTGTGTGCACACTATAAAGCTTACAAAAGTATTTGTCAGATGTACCTTATCTGCTCAGTCTGTTCTGGCTTCTGTGTCCTTTGCCCAGTGGTTTGTCTAAGGCTGGTTCCTCACTATTGTCTTCTATGACTGTGTTTTCATAGAGTGGTAGTTGTGTGATTTCATAGTCATTGTGACGGATGAAGTCTGGAGTGCAAATTCCACCCTTAGTCCCCCATGAAGGCTAATTCATATAGGCATACAGACATAGGCCACTCACCCTTCTCAGCTCCCTTTGTTCTTGATGAAATAAAGCAGTAAAATCACAGGGGCATAAGGATTATAAAAGCTAGCCCAGGTACATGGAATAAGAATCTGTAATCTGTCCCTTGTATTTAAATACAGAGAGGGTAGTGTGGTCTAAGGTGCCACTGTTCTGCCTTCTGCCTGACTTAGGACTTACGTGGCTAACTACTTCTCTTTACTTGCATGCAGTTATAGAAGGAAGCGTAAAAGTGAATACGGAAGATGCAGAAATGTGTTGCACGGAACACAATGAAAGGTGGTGCCGGGGCAAAGGACTGATTTAAAGATGAACTTGACTTGCTGTGGGGTATGCTTGTGTAAATTTGCTGCCAGCTGGTTTAGGGATCAAAGGATACCTTCTCATACACGCTGTTACTGTGGGGCACAGGCTGTGCATGCCACTATAAATATTTCTAGGAGAAACCTTAACCAAATCAAGTGATGCTTGGACTCCGACTGGTGAGCTTGGGGAAAAACTGACCTTGTATGGGACCTAGGCTGTAGGCAGAGGAGCTGAAATTATTTGCATGAATTATATAGCCCTGCCTTGGATTCCTGCTGGGAGTTTAGTGTTACTCTTTTGCTTGCAGACTGGAAACAGTCTTGTGCCTGTTCCTGTAAATCAGTGGTTCTCAGTCTCATTAGACTCGAGGTCCCCCCTTGGAAAATGCCAGTTTTTAGTTTTCACTTTTTTGACTGCCTAAAATTAGTAGAGCAATTCTTCTGTTACAAAGAACTCAGAAATACTGTAGCAGCTCAGAATGTTTTTATGATTTCCTATTTGAAATCCCTGGGTTCTTCCTGTGAATCTTGTTAGTACACCCAACAGTGCTAACATGGCATGGCACCCTTGAAAGGAACTCAAGGCACCCTGGGTGCTGCTTGCAAATTGCTCCCAGAAGTGAAGGGCAGAAATCCAGAAACTGTAATAGGAACACAATCTAGCCTTTAATTGCTATGTTCTAGATTCAGTACATGGGGTAATAAAAGATAATGTAACCACTTCAGTAACAAGAAAAAATTAAATTGTTGTACAGTCCCTACTCTCTCAGGTAGAGGAACACTAAGAATTACGTGGTGGGGAGGGACACAGGAAAGTAGTATCTTGCCAAAGAGGCCTTCTCATCACATTTGGGTCTAGTTTCAGACTGGCTGACTAGAAGAACTGCAGCTTTTCTGCAGTGAATTGAAGTCTTGCATTTTAAATTGCATTTTATTGAATCTTTGGATTTTTCCCTTTGCCTTGAAGTTGTAGTAGCTGCCGTTTTTTTTTTTTTTTAATAGGATTAAATCTATGAACAGGAATTAGTCTCTCTGCTCACACAGAGACACCGATGATCTCTTCTGTTCGAAAAGGCTATTAGTTCTGAAAATCCTCTAGCAAGTAGGCTATTACAGGGAAGAAGTGACTTTACTAATGCAGGGGCCCTGGTGTCATCTGTATTTAGTCAGTATTGTCTGGCTTGAGCAATATCTGTCCTCTCTGGACTGTCCTGAGGACAATTCCACTTTCTCTCCTATTTGCTTTCCTTCCCATCCTTACCTGGTACTAAGTCAGCAACCCTCCTGGTGGATGGTGTAGGATCTGTTTCCCTTTCATCACTCCACTGTCATCTCCTGAACAGTAGGCGGACAAGCTAGAGTCCTTTTCCTTTTCCCTGTCAGTTAGTGAGCATGCTGACTTTGCTTCACTGAGGGAAATGGAGGCTCACAGATCTCATACAAGTGGCATGTGTATCTACTGCTGTGGTGCTCAGCTGTCCTGAACTGAATCTTGTTAACTGCCTGTCACTTTGCTGTTTGATCGGGAGCCCATCTCCCTACATCCTAGCAAGAAGTTTTTCCATAGTCAAACCCTGTTCTCTTGCTACTAAGACGTGTGTGTGTATAATGTGTCACAACCCTCATGGATGCAAAGTGATAGCCCCCTTGCATCCCAAAGGGGAAGTTGGCTGATATAAATACTGCCATCCAACAGCATAAAATGATTTTGGCTAGACTTCCTTTAAAGGGGTTGCCATAGGTTTGGAAAATGACTCTTTTTTTCTCCCTGTAACTGTAGCAGGTTCAAGATATTCAATCCATCTCTGTAAAGGAAAAAATAGTAAAGATAAATTGTGAAAAAATCTATAATATATCATAATACATATAGTGTGCATATTTTGGCAGATGTACCAGAGATTGACCACCCCCGCTCTAGGTGTATGTTAGGTGCTTACAGAGCCTACAGAGGGTCTTTTTAGTAAGTGAGAAAGCACAAGGTTAAGAGCGACAGTGACTATAACAAGCAAGTACCATGAATGGTATGTATTCAGACAAGGCAGGAAGAAGAAAGCAGAACAGTCGATTGGGTAAGGGAAGGGGCTCAGAGTGGCACACAGGGAGGATGCAGCCCTAAGTTGTGGCTGCCCAAAAGGTTGGCTGCAACTGAGCTAGAGCATCCGCTAGGCATAGAACCAGCATACTGGCTCCAAAAAAGCTGCATCAGATTTCCATTGTGCCCAGTAGTAAGTTGTACGCATCAAACTTACTACAGCATCTGATTATTTACAGGTTGTTTGTAATGGCAGCAGGTAGCAAAAAGTGGAATCCCAACATTTTCCCTCTAGACTGCAAAGGAACACTTGGTCTGTGAGTTGCCTTATTCTTAGCAAGTTTTTGGAATCAGGTCTCCCTCTGAGGTATTAAACCAGCATTTCTCAACTTCTGGATCATGACCTAAAAGTGGGTCAAAAGAATATTTCAAAGGGTTGCAAGCTGTGGCAGGGCAGAGGGGTGGTGGGAAAGCAACTGCCCCTTCCAGTTGGGGAAGGGGCGCGGGGGACTGCGTGGCTGGGTTGGTGGCACTGGGGCCAGTGCCTATGCTCATGAGGGTGGGTTGGATGAGAGACTCTGCTTGGGGGTGTGGGAGAGGCCATGACCAGGCTGGCATGAAAGCCCCAGCCCAATTAAGGAGGGGGAAGGGTGCCATAGGCCTCTCCTCCTCTTTCTTCCAGCCCATGCTGGTGCTGGACTCGATCCACTGCCACCTGCATGAGCTGGAGCCATGGCAGTCCTGCCCGAGCAGGACTGGGGCAACTAGGGTCCCTCCAGTGGGGGGGGTGGGGGGGAGGGTTGCAGGTCGGGAGTGAGGGACAGCAGCATGGTGCAAGGGGCAGGGGACTGGGTATCAGGCCATGGGTCTTTGCAAATGGGTCCCAGTAAGAAAAAAAAGGTTGAGAACCGCTGTACTAAACCATTGGTGCTGAACAGGCTTCCTAGACAGAGGTTTGCTTCTTAGGCAGGTGGGTGCCCTCACCTGACCTCTTCTGTGTGTCAGTGTGATCAGAGAGGGTTGTGCTGGCAGAACAGATGGCGTATCAGGAGGTCAGATGAATGTATTCAGCATGTAAGGAACTTATAGGAACTGGGTGATATTCAGGGAACTTGGAGGGGTGCTAAAATGCCTCTGAATAATTCTGAAAAGCTGAAATGTCTGTAAAAAAAAAAAAAACAGAGGGGGCACTTGGAGCTCACAGGGCTTTATCTTAGTGAAGGTGCCACAGCTGTTGGCACCTTGCATGCCAGTGCAGCCTGGAGAGCTGAATGGACTGCCACAAAGGCATAGAAGAAAATCTGCAAATACAGATAATTCATTTCTGGTAAATAGAAACTGTTTGTCTTCACACACTCCACATTTTCTAAAAAATTCAGGGTGTTTGAGGAAATTCAGTCTTTCTAGTGAGATGAAGGGGCACGTGTGTAGGGAGGGGATTATGCATGTTTTTAATTGTTTTGATTGAAACTTGCTCTTGTCTTTCTTGAGGCCCACTCTTCTCAGTCAAATTTGACTAGCTCCTAGTAGGGGCTAAGGAGCTACATGGCACTAGGAGTCCTTGGGCACGTCCACACGATGCTACGGCACAGCAGCAACAAGCTACTGCACCGTAGCATCACTAGGCATTAACTGTGAGGGCAACAGTAGTGTGCAGTAGTAAACAGACACTGTGCAGTAGCTTCTGAAAAATCCCATGTGGGGATGGTACTGCAACGTAATGCTGGGTACTGCACAATCATTGCAAGTACTAAATGACCGCACAATAACAACTGTGCAGTCTGCTGCTCATGTAGACACAGCCCTTGACTCCTATTGCTATAGTGCAGGCAGCGACAAGGTGCTGCGGAGACTTGGGTCATAGCTGCTGTGAGTAAGGGCAGATCCCTTGAACCTGGCTGCAGCTCAGTTGAATTATTGTTGAGCTTCTGCAGCTACTGGTATCAAGTGACCTTTTTAAATCAGTTTTTTGGTTTTTCCCCCTTTCTTCCTTCCCACATCTCTTGCACTTGCACAATCTGAGCTATAAATGCAACCTTTCCTTTTAAAGCAGAGCAGACTTGAGGGGGAATGAGGCAAAAATAATAAAGTGGTTATTTCTCATAAGAAGACGGAGGCAGTAGGAAGATTTTTTGCAGTGGTCTGGATTCTGTCTGATCTTGTTTCCACCCATTAGACTTCTCTTTTTTTTTTCTTATAACACTCCATTTCATGCTCCCTGTTTATGCTGGCAAGAACAGTTGTGAATGGATGATAACAAGTTAACGCCACTGTCAGTATGCATATGGTCCAGGGCAGTTAGGACTGGCTCAAATGTGCCCAGTGAGTAGATGAAGTGATTAAGGAGTCCTTGGCTTTTGCTTCTCCATGTTCTCATCTGCTTCATGAAGATGCAGCAGTGAGCAACAAGACCGTGTTTCACTTTAGGATGCAGCCTGTGTAGAGCACTGTGCAACTATATTCAGATTTTGTTCCACTGTGCTTTGGTTATCCCTGTGTGTGTGTCCATTAGAAAAAACTCTGTTAAATTCTAAGTTTGTTTTTCTTGGATTAAGTATGGGGTCTGTCTATCCTCATGTCACGTGAAATCGTCTCTGAAAAATGGAGGCATATATTTAACTGCCGAAATCTAGATTTAGATTCCGACCTAGAAGACAGAAGTGTATCAGGTGGTATGAAAGTGCACATTAGCTGTGTTGTGCCACCCTGTAGGCAAGGACATGAGCAAGGCCTGGTGCCGAAGAGCATGAAGATATGTGCAGAGACCTGAGCCCTGGCATATTGTGCAACGCAGAGCGTGGTCTGGGAGCATGGACACCAGATGACTGCGTATATAATCTATATAAAAAACACATTACTGTGTATAGTGCTGGCAGTTGAAGGATTCATTTCTTATCTGTAAGCAAGCATAAATTGAGACCATCTTGGTGAGCTTCTTTCTACCTGCTAATGTGGTAAAAAGTGGTTAATCACTATTTAATCGCCATCTGAGAATTACTGGGGTTTCATCCTACTTGCTGCCATTAGGCTTATTTGGATCTACCTTACTTGTCCTTCTGTCATGCTCTGTCCTCCCCAGCTCTAGCTCTACTTTGTATCTATAATGGATGGAATTTGGTGGGAGTCTTGAAAAATAGTGTTCTTTTCTGCCCTATTCCTCCCCCCCCATATCAGGGTGGCTTAAATATCTTTTGGTGTATTCATGTCACCGCTGGAAAGTGCAGCGTGCTTTTTTGAAGAATTGTTAGTCATTAGTCGTGTGTGTTCATACAGCATTGCATCCTCCCATTCTGCTCCTTAAACAGAACTTGGTGTGGTCCATCCCTTCCCACAGTAGGTAACAGCATGCAGTCACAACCACCTTGTTTCACTTCTGTAGTCGCCTTTAAACAAGCATGTGACAGGGTGCCTGAAACACCCTGCCATGAGCCGGCAGGAAGGGCTAAAGGAGGGAAACTTACCTCTCAGAGGTGGAGGAGCCACGGCAAACCCCAACACAATCTGGATGAACTGAGTAGCTGGCTGGGGCCGCGGCAGATCAAAGGCTGCCATGGCAGACCCAGCCACTAGAATCCAAACACGAAGAAAAAAGACCGGTGCGGGAAAGGAACAAAGCAAAAGAAAGAAGAACCAGCCGGTGAGCTAAAAAGCAACAGCTGGGTCAGGCAGGCAGCCAATGGGGAACTGCTCCAGGGAACCCAGCTGAAAAGAGGGAGATTTAAAGGATGTGGAGGGAGCATCCCAAGGGAAGAGGAAGAAGAAAGAAAACAGAGGAGAGAAGAAGAGTGATCCAGCAAGTGAAGGCGAATGAGTAGAGGGCCAAAGGATAAGCCCCGACCCTGCTACTTCCCAGCCGAGGTCCAGCCGAGAATGGGAGCTGGTGAAGAAGCTTGAGCAACCAGTGAGTCTGATCCCGGGGGTGAAGGGAACTGCTCTGGGGACTTAAAAGAAGAGGAAGGCAAAGGTGACCTTACTCTCCCAAGAGGGGAAGACGAAGGGAGGACCCCAGTCGCAAGAGAGTGATGAGGGGAGCACCAGAGAAAGAGGTAGCTGTCTTGGGACCCATGCAGGGAAGAACGGGGCAAGCAGCGAATTAGGCAAGGACTTTAGTCGAGATCCTTCAAGTAAAGATGGTGACAAATCTTAGAGGCAATCAATAGCGCCCTGCAAAGAACCGCAGATGTTCTGAGTCCATAACCAATCTCAGTTGCCTCCCAGTAGTGTCTAGGCACATCTCCCCCAACATCGAAAGCGTGGCAGGCAGTCTATTACAGCGAGACACTGCTGTTCCAGCTGGGAGGTGGCATGACTCAGAGCTGCGCAGTAAGTCCCCATACAAAGCAGGACCCCACTGGCTGTTTCTTCTTTTGTCTTTGGCCAAAGAGAGGCTGTAAGAACATGTGTAGAAATTGTTTGTAAAAATGTTTAATGCGTTTCTGTGAGGCATGTGAAATGGCTGGGGTCTGGGCTAGAGTCTCAGCTGTGGCCAGCTAGGTAGATCAAGTTCTGAAAAAATTAGATCACCTTCCAGGTCTCTATGCCCTGATCTCAGGTTCAGGACCTCCTAGCCATTGCAGTGCTCTCTGAGTGGTATCTGAGCTGTCTTGGGGTTTGCTTACTGACTGCATTTACATGGTGGCTGTAATCAGAGATGAGCTCTCAACCACAGCTCAGAATGCATTACGCTTTATGCCAAGTTTTTCACAGCTGCATTTACCTCTCTGCAAATACAGGGATTTGTGGTTTGTCACTCCTGACACCTCGCTGTCTTTTGAAACAGCAGCCATCTGGGTTCTGATGTCCTTGGACACAGCAAAACACGTCAGGTTGGGTGGTTCATCCTACTGGTTGGTAAGGTGTTTGGTCTCCTCATACTTCAGTCTGTTACTGCCTCCATCGACACAGCAGCATCTTGCACATGGGCTTATGAGAGATCAAACTGCTAGATGTGAAGCTTTACAGAAATGTTTTCTTAGTCTACACACCAAATGGATCCTCAGAGCACCAGACAGCTGTATTCCAACTTCATGCTGCAGGTGGACCTCCTTCAGCTTTGCCACATCAGCAGTTTGGGCCTTCGCAAACTGCTGAAAGTGTTCCTCTTTTAAGACATTTTTGGAAACAAATCTCTGTATAACTGTTGTTGCTTTGGTGCTGTGAGTGCATGTAATACTCCAGATGCTGTAGTTTTACACAAAGCTCCACTGTGTTGGTTTCCTGTGAGCTTTCAAAGCTATGCATGAGCAGGTGCCTTTCCCAACATGTTCCATAGTTGTTCCACAGATGGGTAAAGCCCCAAGTCGGCCTGTCTCAGCATGCAAATTTTGTTTAAAAAGTGATTGACAAAAAATAAATGTTCAGCTCCTGCTAACCTCTGCCATGTACATCAACTTCTGTGGTCCGCCTCTCAAAATTGCTCAGCCCCATATCTCATATACAGCTGGGATAGCAAAATGCACATTTCAACAACTGAATTTGATTTTCCTAGCAGGGTCAGCACTTACCAGGCAAATGTTCCCAGGTAACAGCAGGATGGTACTGTTTTATCTGGTGTTCAGTGGAGCAGTTTTTTTGTTTAGAGTTGACTGCCAACCTACAGCATTCTCGGTTCTTGAAGGACGTACCCTAAGGTATAGATGTCCCCCACACTCAGTCATTCTGGCAAGGCCTAGCAGGTTGCAGACTTTCTGCCTGCCTCTTCCATACTATCAGAGCTGCTCTTTTAGCCCTTGGTGAGAAGCAGCCATAAGAGATGATGCCTTGCGCCTCATACAAAGAGAGTACCCAGCTCTTTGATGTGGCAGTATTCATAGACCTGGAGTAACAGAATGGGTATGGAAGGAAGGGAACTCCCCGCTTCTCTCCTCGCTCCCCTTTGCAGCCTTGGAGGAGAGGCAGCATGGGGAGATCACAGGCCTTTTCTTTCCCAAAATAACTGGAAAAACTCCTTGGTCCCCACTAGCAGCAAAGAGGAGGAAGACTAGAGACTTGGTTTTCTTTGAAGATCAAAAGAGCAGCAGAATCCTTTTCCGAGGAGGGGCCCCTGCCTTGGGAGATCCCAACACTTGAGGCATGTGGCAAGAGATGAAGATATCCTTGAATGCTCTGTAGCTCGCTGTAAAAGGCGTCCTCATGCCCTGGTCATTCTTCCCTGCTTACAGTTGGGGCAGGGCAAGGCCAACAGCTGAGTACTCTTCTTTTCTCTGTGAAAGTGTCAGAGTATGCAGGATGTTGCTTGATGCAGTACATGAGATTTCCAGGGTTGGATTGGGTAGGGACAATGGCTGCCACCCGTTTAGCAGGCAAAGGAGAAGCTTGATTAGGGTAGAAGTTTTGCTTGATTTGGGGGTTGTGGTGGAGCCCCAGGTCAGTTTTGTTCTTGCTGTCCCTGTTTTCTGCTGTTGCCATGCTCAGATCTGTGCTCTGAGTTGAGGGCAGTTCTTTCCCATCTCCTAGATGGCTTGAAGAGACAGCTGCTATTCCACATGGTAGCAGGTAAATGGGACCTGCAGTAACCGCAGGCCTAATGTGGCCTGAGTGAGCCCATTATGAAAAGGAGGACCTGTTTATATCTGTGTATGTGACCCCTTGGGTCTGTAGTGTGTGTCCTTCAACTTGGTCCGTAAGAAGTGCTGATACTTGCAGAATATGTTCCCCTCTTCAGCCTTTCATCTCCTTGGGCCTGAGTGAGTTTGGTTGTGCCTATCTTTACACGAAGTTGGCTAGAGCAGGTTGTGGTATGTGTGGAGGTAGTCAGTCAGGCAAATCATAGCAGCACGTGGTAGAATTGCATTGCAGTGACAGCGTTCTGCCTTCTACACGGCACTGAAGTAAGAGACTGATAGTGAGTAGTAGTGCTTGTAGGCTGCACACATGCAGGTTCACGTCTGTACTCTAATGGGGCCAAGCTGAAGCTGTTTAAAGAAAATAAACTCATGGCAAGCCCCCAAGAGGTAGCAAGTAATAAATAGCTGCTGCTCACCCCTTCAGGAATTGCTGTGAGGCTCTCAGCCAAACTAATTCAACATTTGGCCAGTTCTGTCTACCATAAACTTTTACAGTGCTTGTATCACTACATATGAGTGGAGGATGCCCCACAGCCCTCTTGTCCTGGTGACCCCATTTTGTTTCACATCACACTTTGAGGGAGAGTGGAGACATCTGGAACCTCGTGTCCGAGTCCACTGGTGACATCATGCGCTTCCAGCTCCCTTCCTAGAGTCTTGCCGCCTACCTGGTGACTCAAAATCCCTCTCTTTTCTTTCAGCAGAATGTGCTGATACTAAACTCTGATTCAACCCTACAATTTTTTTAATCTCCATCTTCTTCAGGAATTGTTCCAAGACTGGGGAAATATAAGATTTTATTTCACTCTCTCAGGCGGGATCTTGCATAACTTGTAGCCCTCTCCAGGTGTTAGTAACAGAACAGATCATGTACAAATCCTCATGTAAATAAGATTAAGGATGATAAAAATTGACAAAGGAGAGTAACTGAAAGCAAAGAGGTTCTCTTTCTTCCTTCTCTCTCCTATACATTTAGGCTGAAATGCTGCAGGCTCGCGGATGTGTCTTGTAGAAATTGGTCTATAAATTGCCAAGAATTCAAATGCTGAATTTTCCAGGTCTGGGTCTCTTGCCAGCAGACTGTAAGATCTGCCCTGTGACTACAGCAACCCTGGCTTCTTGGGGTCTGCCTTTGCCAAAATTGTCTGTGACTCTTGTGCTGTTCTTGTCTGTGCTGCAAAACAGTGATGTGAATGAAACATGCTGCCCACATGCCCGTTTTTGTGATTCTTTTGGACATATTCTTACTCTGCAGGTTGTAAGCTTCCATTTGAAAAATAGCATCTCTCTGACCATTTTGGAAAGATAATCTTGGACTGTGCTACAAGCGTGAACCAGTTGTTATGCTATCTTTGAGTCAGCAAACCTCTGGAGACAAATCTCAGAATTGGGACTTAGTCCCTCACTAGTCTAATGGGGATTTCTTGCTTGAGGTTACTGATAACTCTTTAAATATTAGTATTAGCTATTTAAATGTTGATCCTTACAGCACAGGATGGGTTCAGGACAGCATGACCTGCCTGCATGTGAGAGAGAGAAACTAGGATTAAGAGTTGCTGCAAGTAGAGAAAGGTAAAGGAAGGAGAAGAGCCAGAGATCAGTAAACGGTCAGAAATATCATTACCCTCAAAGGGGTGGGAGGAGGTTTTCCTGAGTGAAGCTGTGTGTTGCAGTGAGGCCCAGAATAAACTAATGCTTATTTGAAGTGGGGGGTATTGTTTATCATGTTTAGTCATGCCTTATGGATTCCAATGGCCGATGCCACCGCTGACATCCTTGGGACATCTGCAGATTCAAAATGGTATGTTTCCTTCCTTTTGTACCCCAGGCGCTAACTAAAGCTGGACTATCAGATCTGCCCACAGAAAGTTTGTCCATGCTGTAACTGGCTAGAGCCCAACGTGGGACTCTTTAACAGAGCATTTGTCTGTGATCTGAGAGATGACTTAGTGGAAAGGGACACAGAGTCATGCATGCCCCTCCAGTGCCTAGAAGGGCTTTGAAAAGGAGGCTTTATTTTTAAGAGGCATGGAGGTTTTCAAGAAGGAGATCAGCTTACAGATTTCATTTTTAAAATAGGACCTTTGTCGTGCTTGGGACTTTGAGTGCTGCTGTAGTATAAAGTATTAGTAGTAATAATAGCGTGACACACAACTCTGATAGCTTTCTTAACGTGAAGCTCTTGGCTTAACCAGCAGGCAGTGGCTACCAGCTTCTCCTACAGTCCCACCCCAAGGCTGTTTCAGGAGCTGGAAGGCACCTCGTGAGATTGAGTCCTGATAGAGGAAGGAAGTCTGCAGGGATCAGAAGATCCCAGCAAGATAAACATCCAAATGCCTTGGAATGAATCCAGAGTAGGTGCTTGCACCACCTTTTGGGGAGAGTCTGTTTCAAACCTTGGACACTTGGACTGTAAAGAAGTTTTTCCTTATAGTTGTTTCATAGTTTCATAGTTGTTAGGGTCAGAAGGGGCCTGAGCAGATCATCAAGTCTGACCCCCTGCCATGGGCAGGAATGAATGCTGGGATCATATGACCCTAGCTAGGTGATTATCTAGCCTCCTTTTGAAGACTCCCAAGGTAGAAGCGAGCACCACTTCCCCTGGAAGTTGGTTCCAGATCCTAGCCGCCCTGACTGTGAAGTAGTGCCTCCTGATGTCTAGCCTGACCCTACTCTCAGTTAACTTGTGGCCGTTATTCCTAGTTACTTCTGGTAGTGCTCGGGGGAACAGGGCCTCTCCCAATCCCCTCTGGTCCCCCCTGGTAAGTTTATAGACAGCCACAAGATCCCCTCTCAGCCTTCGCTTGTGGAGGCTGCACAGGTTCAGGTCCCATAACCTCTCCTCGTAGGGCCTGCCCTGCTGCACCCTGACCATGGGATTGGCCCTCCTCTGGACCCTCTCAATGTTGTCCACATCTCTCCTGAAGTGTGGCGCCCAGAACTGGATGCAGTACTTCAGCTGCGGCCTGACCAGTGCCGCATAGAGGGGGAGGATCACCTCCTTGGACCTGCTCATCATGTATCTGTGGATGCATGACAAAGTGTGGTCAGCCTTCTTGACTGTGTCCCCACATTGGCAGCCCTTGTTCATTTTGGAATCAATAAGGACTCCAGGATCCTTTTCTGCCTCTGCACTGACAAGAAAGGAGTTCCCCAGCCTGTAGGTATGGTGCTGGTTCTTCCTCCCCAGGTGCAGTACCCTGCACTTGTCAGTGTTGAAGCCCATCCTGTTCTCATTCGCCCACCCCTGTAACCTGTCCAGATCTAGTTATAGCCTGTCCC
>NW_017729031.1:84991804-85016555 GCF_001723915.1 Gavialis gangeticus
TGGCCCTTTTCCAGTCCTCCGGCACCTTGCCAGAGCACCACGAGTGCTCGTAAAGCCATGCCAGGGGCCCCACAATGACCCCTGCCAATTCGCACCGCACTCTGGGGTGGAGAGCATTCGGACCTGCTGATTTGAACACATCCAGACCTACCAGAAGTTCCCTAACTAGGTCCTCCCTGACCCTAGGCCTGGCGGTGCCTCTTCTGAGTCTGTCCTGAATCCCAGTGGGGGAGAAGTCCCGGTTCCTGCTTATATCAAGTCTGAATCGGCCTTCTAGAAGTTTGTGGCTGTTAGACCTAGCTATCCCTTGGGAAGCCCTGGTGAACAACAGTTCTCCAAGATCCTGATGCCACCCCCCTTATATACTTACAGGAAGCCACCAAGTCCCCCTGAGCCTTCTCTTCTTCAAGCTGAAGAGTCCCATGTCCCTCAGCCTCTCCTCGTAAGGCTTGCTCTCTTGGCCTTTGATCATATGGGTGGCTCTCCTCTGGACTTTCTCAAGCTTATCCACGTCCCTCCTGAAGTGGGGGGCCCAAAACTGGATGCAGTACTCCAGCTGAGGCCTCACTAAGGCCGAGTCAAGTTGGAGGATGATGTCCCTGGTTTTGCTTGAGATGCATTGGTGGATGCATGCCAGAGTTTGGTTTGCTCTGCCAGCCACGGCTTTGCACTGGGAGCTCATGTTCATCCTGTGATCAGTTAAGACCCCCAAGTCTCTTGCAGTTGCGGTGCTAGCAAGTGTAGCATCGCCAAGCCTATAAGTGTGATGCTGGGGGTTTTTTTCTCCCAAGGTGGAGTACCGTGCATTTCTGTATATTGAATGCCATCAGGTCTATGCCTGCCCACTTTGCAAGCATGTCCAGGTCAGTCTGTATCCCCAACCTGTCCTCCAGCGTGACCACCTTCCCCCATAGTTTAGTGTCGTCTGCAAAATTTGCCAGTCTGCATCTGATGCCCAAATCCAGATGTGTTTAATGAAGATATTGAAGAGTAATGGCCCAAGCACTGAGCCCTGGGGGACGCCACTGGTCACATTGCACCACTTTGATTTGTTCCCATCAACTAGTACTCTTTGGGTCCGACCCCAGAGCCAGTTTCCAAGCCATTGGACTGTGAGATGATCGAGGCCACAGTTCCCCAACTTGGTCGTGAGGACATCATGGGAGACCAAGTCAAAGGCCTCCTTGAAGTCCGGATAAATGACATCAACCTCGTCTCCCTTGGTCTGCTTCTGTATCTAAGTATGAATACATCAAATGATCACACTTGCCTCCTAAGAGTGGCATGGTCTGCATGGTATAGATTAGAGATGCCAGATGTGAGATTCTAGTTAGTCACTCAGTCACTAGTGGTTAGTCCCACCCATCCTAGGGACTTGAGGGCTCCTTGGTTCTGTGTAGGTGGCATACCATTCTTGCTGTCATTGCTGTGGTGGCTTATTTTGAGGGCGGAGGGGTGGAGCAGCCTTCCTGTTCCAGATGTAGCTGTTTAAAAATGGCCAAGCAGATTACTGTAAAATGCTTTGCCCTAGAAAATGGGTGGCTGCAGTTCTTAGCTATCTCCTCAGAGTGGCAATATTTTAAATAATTTGATAGGAGAGAGATTGTTAGTGGTAAAGAGAAGATCACCATTTCTGTGGTGCAGCTCTCATTGGGACATGGAGGTAGGAGGCAGTATAGCAGTCACTGCCAGGCCCCTGTGCCTAACAATTCAGCATGCTTTCAGTTACAGAAGTACTAAACAGTTTTTAAAGTTGTTGTTGTTGTTGTTGGGTTTTTTAGTAATAAAAATCCTTTGTTCAGCCCTTTTCAACACTTCGGAAGTGAACATGCTTGTCTACAAAATTTGTAGGGGAAATATATTGGGTTTTCTTTTCTTTTGTATGACGGGTTGAACACGTTATTATTTAACTTCATTTTATATGGTACCCTGGTGTGCCAAGATCCTGTGTTTGTTTAGCAGGAGCCCCACTGATGTTACAGCATCTAGGTCCTGGGAATAACATTTTAGGGTGATGCTTCTGCACAAAATGATTTTATTAATTTCTCAAAAAGGGGCACTGAGCTGCTTTCATACTTTGGAAGACCCCGACCCATCAGATCGCAGTGTTGTGAACTTTCACTGTTTTATTGTGAGCGTTATACTCTTGGGCTGTTTCTTCAAGTGTCAGTATCTGAAGTAATACCACTACATTAACCCTATTTTTAAAAATAATAGTAAAACCAGGTTCTTGTGACAGTAATATTTTTTACAAAACAAATGCATTTACTTGGGAGTGGGGAAGGAAGGAAAAGCTCTCTCTCTTTATCATGAAAACAGGGTCCTGAGTATTGCTAAGAGTCATAGGCAAGTAGTTTGCAGGAGGGAGAAGCCTTTTGTGTATTTAGGGGTTTGTACTGTATAGATCAAAAGATCACAACTCTCACTCACTAGAAGAGTAATTGTCAAATTTACACAAAGTAAATTACACATAACTAATATAAGTGGGCGTCCACCAACCTTTTTGCTCTGAACCAAGTTTTCTAAAGCTAATTTCACTAAATCGCATGTAGAATGGGGGGAAAAAAATTTAAAACCCTCTGGATTTTAATCCAATTAAAATATATATATGCAGTGGAGCTAATCTCATGATCTCTGAGGTATGTGCAAGCCAAATAAATAGAAGCTATTGGGACAGCACAGGCAGTGATTAAGCAGGAGGGGGGATTTAAAATGTTCTCCAGTGACTTCTTTATTTTTTCCAGTTGCTTTTTGTGTGTTTGAAAAGCTTCAACCCATTTGGAGGCCTGTCTTTCAGAGAAAGAAAAGTGAGACCTGTTGTGCTGTGTACCAGTTCAGGAGTTCAATATGCCGTTATTTGGTACATAGCACAGCATTTTGTGGGGAGGGGAATGCTGGCAGCTACCCAGAAACCTGAGGTGTAACCTGGGTACTGGAGAACATGTGGGAGCAGTTTGTTTTTAATATGAAGACAAATCCCATGGCCACGGGGACCATGCTGGGCCTTTGGGGCTCTGGTAACAGAAATTCATGTGGGCCTTTGTTCCCATGCTGCAGAGTAGGGCAGTGTTGCTCACTCCATAGGCTGCATGTGGTGCTAGGGCTGCTCCTAACATCTGCTGAGGCTGGGCTGAGTTGCTAAATCTGCTTATGTGAATACCTTTAGGTAGGAAAGATGCCTGATATAGCTCCCACTACCTTTAAGGTATGAATGTACTTTTCCTTTGGTCCCAGTTTTCATCTTTCTAACTCTCCATGGTGCTGTGTCTTGGGCTGAAGTTTCTAGGCTTGGCTGGAAACTGGTGGGTTTTTTCTGGCAGTCTTCCTGATTTAGGTGAAGGTGGAGGCTGACCTTTTTGTTTCCAAGGGCAGAATTGGAAACAGAAGTGGAAGATTCCTCAGAAATGAGGATGGAAGAAGACACAGGAATAACTCATCTGGTGTGCATTGGAGGCAGGGAGGGGAGAAGAGTAAAGCAAGAGATTGGGGAGAGATGGGACCTTCCATGGCGGTGCAGGAAAAAGAAGAGGAAGAGCTCCAGAGCAGTTTGGACTCTGGGGAGACTAGGTAGATTGTTATGTTGGTGAGGGAAATCTCTTCCCCACTTTCTATTACCGAAAAAGAGAACAGCCAGAGGAGTATGGCTTTCTTCCTTACTGACCTTTCTGTACAAGACCATTGCTGATGAGATGTGCTTCATAGGTGGGAATGAGTAGGAAGGAAGTTCATAGGGCCTTATCAGAGCCACTATGTCTTTGCAAATTTTCTGAACCCCTAGATGTCATCCACACCCAACCTGGATTTTAGTGATACATAGGCATGCACTTGCAGCTCTACAGGGTTGTGTGGCTGAGGTGGAGAACTGTCCTGAATACTTCTGTCACTTGCCATGCCCTTGGCTGGTTGCAGACCTTGGTGGTGAGCCTGGTGGGGATAGAGGTGAATAGAGCCCTGGTCTACTTCTGGATCCTGGCTGGCTTACAGGGGGAGAGGAGAGAGTGGCATGAAATCTTTGCTAAGTGCTTGAATTTGCTTCTGAGCTGGCTTATCTGCCAAGATTTTGGCAAATGTGATGAAGATGTATGGGCTTTGTGCTACTCCCCATCTGTCCTACTTTTACCCAGGAGGTTGCAATACCCACTTTCTGTGAAGGAGGTAAGCTTTGGAGTGGTGGGAGTGCGTTAGTGCTTTCAGAAACAGGGCGGGGACATCTTCCTCTTCCTTTTCATCTTCCTTTACAGCAATTGGGTGGGGCTGGAACTAAGGCAAAGGAGTTGCTTGAGTGAAGAAATGTGCAGAGAAATGTTCTTTCACCCAAAAAACTGCTGTAACATTTGGAACAAGAAAACCCTGATGTATAATAGCCAGCCTTCTTCCCTGTTTGTATACATAAATGATTCTCCTGGGCTCCAGCATGCACAAATTAGCATATAGTAATCGAATATGTTGTGGTTAATTGATGGTTACAGAAATAATATGTTATTTCATGATGTAATTATGGGTAGCATTCAGTTCAGGACTCTACCATAATTGGGAGAATCCCCAAAATGTTTGCTTTTTAAAACTTTTTTTTTTAAATCCCCGCCCCACCCCCCGATCAAAAGGTTGGAGAGGATGTGAATGACAACTGTTTGTTCATGAAAATATTGCTTGGTATTTACATGTTAAATATTATGGGGAGAGATTTTTGCCTAGACCCTGATTTTCAGGGTTTACACAGAGGAGCAAAGTGAAACCTGCTCATGAAGCCTTAACATTGGCAATTCTGGATTTAAGTACTCAGTTGCAGAGCTTTGGCATTCCTTTAACATAGCCTTATGGATGGGATATGTTTGTAAATGGCTCAGCATTGTATGAGACAGACACGTTCTCTGCTCAGAGAAGCACAGTCTAAACAGAAACAGCACAAATGTGGCAAGCGGCACGTGTATGACTAGCAGGATGCTGTTAGGGCTGTGGCTCAGCCAAAAACTAAATGGTTTTACCTGTACAGTATTCCAGTAACATCACTGGGTCCATGTGGACTCCCTGGGCCACCTGCCTTGATTCCACTGCCAGCCATGTCCTTAGAGTATAAATTCCCACTAATCATAAGAAAGTGCAGTGTGTATAATGTGATGGAACAGACTCTGCTGCTGTGACCTGACCTGTTGTATTAGCATTGGAGGGTTGGGAAGTAAGGATTGTTCTATCTAAATCAGGCATTTTAAATTTTCAGGATCCTTGAATACTTTTAAAGACTTTGATCTTTGCCCATAGGATCGTTTGAGAGAAAATAATCCCAAAAGTAATTCCTTTTTGGGACTTGCTGTAGGGATTTCTGTCTTGCTTGCCTGACTGAAGGCTGTACCACTGCCAAAAAGGCAGCTTTTGTGTTTCCTTAAATATTCTGTTGCTGTTTTTGGGAGGAGGGGGGCATAAATAACTGAATTATTGTTATTGCTAGAAGTGGCCAGCTGGTTAACATGTTTTTTCATTAACAGATCATTCCAGGCACTGTTTTCCCAATGAAGTAATGAACATGTTTTCAGTGGGGGAAGGTTGAGGGTAGAGGGGCAGGGAATAGAAAACATAGAGAAATAGAAACACTCGCTCAGTGTTAGCCAGAAATTGAGTGAGTGTCGTCAAGTCTGGGCAGTTGTTCAGATCCTTGGGGTCTATTTTATGATTTGCATTCCATCCGCTTCTGGTGATTCACTCTTGCTTCCCTGGTGCTGAAATCGCAGGAATTTGGGGGGAAAAAGCACTGTCTCGAAGTTTAAGGTAGTGGTTCTCAACCTTTTTAAACTAAAGGTACCTTTCACTGTACTCAAGGCACCCCTCAGGAAATGACAGCTCTTATTTTTTTCTGTAGTCAAAAAAGTGAAAACCAAGAGGGCAGTTTTTCTGTTGCAAAGAACTCAAAGCCCACAACAGGTCAGTGTTTTTGAAACTGGAATCCTATTTGAAATCTTTGGGTTTATCACGTTTGTATACCTAACAGTGCTACCCCTGTGTGGTACTCGGTGGCACCCTAGAAAGGCTCTTGCGGCACCCTGGTTGAGAATCGCTGGATTTAAGATTTCAATTTGGGGTCTGCATACATGGTGGGCATGTGCTGGACTGTCATACTTGTGGTTCTAGAAGCAGAAGTGTCTCCATCTGGGAAGTGTGTGTTCTTGAATGCCTGGTCTTCATTCTAGAGACCAAGATGTTGATAGGAACTTCTTCAGTCGCTACAAATGCTACCTTACAATGCTGAATATGGGGAATATATGTTAGAGTTCCCAGGGAAGGATTTACTTCCACTCTCTCTTGTTACTGTGGTAAATAAATCTCCTAGTGGAACCACAAGAAAATAAAATTTGAATACTAATAACCTGTGTTGTTTCAAGCCAGAATTAAATTGTCAGATTAGTTTAATATTTTCAGTTTTGTCCACCCTTTCCTGTACAAGCCTGGCTTTGTTTAAGTCTAGCTCCTGTTAAAAGGTCTTATGCCTTTTTCTTCTCAGGTAAGCAACAACAAAAAAAGAGAATGTTATATTGAATTATACCCCTGAATTATAACTCTACAGGGTGATTTGAACAACATTAGAGAAAACATTGTCTTCAGTTGGCCAAAAACTTGTGCAATTCAGTAGTTTCCAGAACCTCATTGAATTGCCAATATCCATCATTGGTTGGATATTTCTTTAGACAAGGGGGTAGAGCTTTTACTCTCCCACGTCTTTTCCACGTTTGTTGATAGTATTTTGTCCTGAATGGGAGAAGCAAGTAATTAGTCATAACTTGAGTTCTTCCTCTGTCAATATTGCTTGGTCCATATTTCATCCAGAGACAAGCCAACAGAATTGGATCTTTCTTAGGAAGACTATTATGATCACACTTTTCTTCTGTTTTTCCAGAAGATAAAATATTAGCCATGGTAATATAAAGTGCTTGAGAGGTCTTTATTTTATAAGGCACTCGATTTCAGCAATTACCTAGTGGCCTCTGACAGCCAGCTGAAACCTAAATTTGGCACTCTGTCTAGCTCTTAACCGTGCAGTTTATTATTAATAGTAGAGTTACAGTAATGTCCAATTTTCATAATTAAGAGGAGGACCCCATTAGGCCAGAGATTAAGTAAGGAGGCCACCCCTTTCCCAAAGAGCTTACAATCTCCACAGAGGAGAGACAGATATGGTAGAAGGGGAAACAAGCAAGGTAGGAAGAGGGGAGAGGGGGCTGACAAATTGACGTGTTCAACATGCAGTAGGTCAGTGAAAGAACAGGAAGCAGAAGTCTGATCTTATGCCTTCCAGCCTAGTATGTTTTTTCACATATGGATCCTCTCTAGAGTGTGCACTTGCTCAATTTCTCATGCCTTGATGTTTCAAGTAAACTATTGCATTTGTGAGGAGTGGGGGTAAATTCTTGTTCACAATGCAGGTCTGCACCTGGGGCAGCTGCAACACATGGGGCAGTGCTGGCTCCTGTGATGCCAGTTAGCGGCAGTACATTCAGCTTACAGGCAACCCCCACTTAACGCTGTTTCACTTAGCGCTATTTCACTATAATGCTCATTTTAAATTGATGCCTGATTTCGCTTAGCACTCAGCGAGTTTTGCTATAATGCTCGTGGTCGCCATCTTGAGTCATTAAAAACAATTGTGGTCACCATCTTGGGTCATCAATACTTTCAGTTTCGCTTAACGCTCATTTTTTCAGGAACCAATTAAGAGCACTAAGCAGGGGCGGTAGGGGGGATTGCCTGTATAAGTTTCTAGTGCTGGTTATGAGAGTAACTGGTTGAGTGGAGCTGAGGGGAGAAGGGTGGTGGAAAAGCCAGAAGTGGAAGTACTGCTCACAGTTCTCTTATGTTCTGTTTTTCAGATGTAGAGGAAAAAACACTTTTGTCAAAGAAAGAAAAAATGAAGTTGAGAAAAGAGAGATGGCTGCAGAGTAAGTACCCTCTTGATAAGAGGATGGCTTTCTCATGGGCTCTTCCACACAGCCCCTAGAAGCACTCTTCTGCTCTCGGTGCTAGACCAAGCACATTCCAAGTCTGTGGCGTGTAGTGACCCTTCGGGGATTTAAGTGAGAACTTGTGGGGTAGTATGAACCCATTTCAGGAGCCGGAGCCAGAGGAAAGGGGAGTGTACTCGCAGGAAGAAAGGGAATGGGCTTGGGAAGGGGTTATGTGGCTTTGGAAACACCCATTCTGCTGACTTTGGTTTTGGGGCCTGAAAGTGGAGTTCATTAGCAGGTGAGCTGGGAAGTCAGCACCAGGGCATCTAGACTGGCTCTAGCCAAGTCTTGGCGATTCTTTCCCTGTCCAGGAGCCCAGGGAACACTGACAAATGTAGTTTCACATGGAGCCCTGCAGGGCAGGTGGGGAAAATGGAACTCTAAAACCTGGAGAGAGTTTGTGGTGGTGTTTAACAAAAAGCTGCCTATATGGTAGGATTACTGTAACGGCAGCCCTTTCAGATGTTCCTGAGCTAGCTTCAGACTAGGAATATCAGCTGCCAGCTGAGTAGCTGTGGAAGCAAGGAGCAAAATGTGTACTCTAAAACCTGCTTGAGAAACTCTGTCAATCTCAGAGCAGTTAGTTCTTACTACTAATTGAAGCCAAACTGGGCACATGAGCAGTGGTCACAGCAGCAATCGCGCTGCAAGATGCATACCCCAAATGAGGGGAGGCCCGCAAGGTGGCAGGTTATGGTGCTGATCTGTCCCAGAAGCTACGGATCAGCCAACTTGTTGAAGTGCTTTTGTAGGGCTGGACTCTGATGCCTCTGAGTTGGACAAAACCAAGCCCTTGGCAAGGGAAGTAGTTGAACCTTGTGCATATGGAGATGTATTTTTGTTTAGTTTAGTCTGTGACATTTAAGGTGCTTTGAACTCCAAGCCACAGTGCTCAGTTAACACTCCTTAGGCCTCTTCTGCTTGCTTTAATGTGCTTCCCAGTAGCCCAGCCTCAAATACTAAGTGGGATCTCCTCTTCCTCTATTTTGTAGAATCACAGAAGATTAGGGTTGGAAGGGACCTCAGGAGGTCATTTAGTTCAAGACTCTGCTCAAAGCAGAACCATCCCCAATTTATCATCCCAGCCAAGGGTTTGTCTAACCAGGCCTTTAGAAACCTCCAAGAATGGAGATTCCACAACCTCTCTGGGTAACCTGTTCCAGTGCTTTACTACCCTCCTAGTAAGAAGGCTTTTCCTAATATCTAACCTAAACTTCCCTTGCTGCAACTTGAGACCATTGCTCCTTGTTCTGTCATCTGCCACTGAGAACAGTCTAGCCCCATCCTCTCTGGTACCACCCTTCAAGTAGCTGAAGGCTGCTATTAAATTCTTCCTCCTCCCTGCCCAGGTCTTCTCTTCTCTAGGCTCTCTCAGCCTGTTCTCTGAAGTCATGTGTCCCAGCCCCCTAACCATTTTTGCTGCCCTCTGCTGGACTCTAATTTGCCTACATCTTTTTTGTAGTGTGTGTTGGGGGGGTGGGGTGTCCAGAACTGGTTACAGTACTCCAGATGTGGTCTCATCAGTGCCAAAAAGGGGTATAATCACTTCCCTCAATCTGCTGGCAACAATTCTACTGATGCAGCCCAGTATGTCATTGGCTTTCTTGGCAACAAGGGCACGCTACTGGCTCATATTCAGTTTATTGTCCACTGTAACCCCCAGGTCCTTCTCTGCAGAGCTGCTGCTTTGCCATTCAGTGCTCAGCCTGTGCATGGGATTGTTCTGTCCTAAGTGAAGGACTTTACACTTCTCTTTATTGAGTCTCTGAGATTTCTTTTGGTTCAATGCACCAATTTTTCGAGGTCTTTCTGAATCCTGGCCCTAACCTTCAGTATATACCTACTACTCCCCCTAGCTTGGTGCCATCTGCAAACTAGCTGAGGGTGCACTCCATCCCATCTTCCAGGCTGTTGATGAAAGTATTGAACAAAACCAGCCCCAGGACTGACCCCTGTGGCACTCCATTTGATACCAGCTGCCAGCTAGACATTGAGCCATTGATTACTGCCCTTTGAGTCCAATGATCCAGCCAGTTTGCTGCCCACCTTACAGTCCATTTATCCAACCCATACTTCCATAGCTTGATTGCAAGAATGTTGTGGGAGATTGTATGAAAAGCCTTGCTGAATTCAAGGTATATCATGTTCCCTGCTCTCCCTGCATCCATGGAGCCAGTCTTGTCATAGAAGACAATTAGGTTGGTCAGGTGTGACTAGCCCTTGGTGAATCCATACTGACTGTTCCTAATCACCTTCTCCCCAAGTGCTTAGAAATGGATTCCTTGCGGAAACCCATGCACACCCATGACTTTATACCCATGCGCCTGGCAATGAGAATATGCAATAGCAGACGGAAGTAGGAGACTCCACTACAATGTGCAACTCCAGCCCTGGACAGCCTTGTCAGCCAGTTCCATCTAATATCAGCAGGTCAGGACAGCTCACTCTAAGCATTGAAGCTTTGTCAGTGTCTTTCCACAATTGAACTGTTTCCCCCTCATTAGGAAAGTTTCATCAATCTGCACTTTTTCTTCCCACCTGCTGTCTATAAATTTCAGTCCAGTAGGTCACAATTTTCCTGGGTCCTGCTGTAGCCAGATCTTGACAAAGTAAGCACTAGAATAGCCCTGGCTCCTTTGTTGCATAACATCTACCATGTTTTGCTGTGGTTATTAAGAAAAGCCAGAAACACCACCTAGCTCCAGCAACATATCACGTGTGCCAGCAACTTCAGTGCCTTAGTATTGGGTTACAACATGGGGATAGTCCCAGGAGTCCCAGCATCTGGCTTGTCAGTTGCAATTTCAATGCTTGTGCAACTCAACATCTCCATAGCACCTGTAACTCTTATAGGTGTTTTGGAATCATCTAGGTTGTGTCAGACTGGGTCCATTTAGTTCAGTCTCCTGTCTCTGACAGTGGCCAACAATGAACTTCAGTGGAGGGTGCAAGAACCCTTGATGGCAAGGAGTTGATCCTTACGCTTTCATGTTAAAGACTGGCTTAAACCCTGGAACATACGATTTTTAAATCCCTTCCAACATTTGTAAGAGTTTCTTAGGAATCTGGATATTTTATATGTAACACTGATATCCAGTCTGTCTGTCAGTCTCCTTAAGCTCTTGCTCTCAACAGTGTCCTGCAGAAGTGAGTTCCACAATCTCAGTATGTATTATGTGAAAAGGGAAAGCCCAGCATCTCTTACTTCTCCTAGAAACATGGTGGGCTCCTCCAGACTAGTGTGGCAACCACTCCCTAGAAGTTTGGTACCATAAAATTAAGCATTCAGAGTGATAAAATGCTAGGACTAAGTGTGTGTGGTGATGTTTTTTTCCAAGCAGATCCTTTGCACATGCACGTTACAAGAAGTCTTGCCCAAGATGATATGGCAGCCTAGGGCTGAGCTAAGAATACATGTTTCTTGCTCACTATCAGATAAATGTTTGCTTGCTTGCTTGCTTGCTTGCTTGCTTGCTTTAACTTGGACTTTCCAGAAAACTGTAATTGGGGGCAGCATGTGGAAGTAGAAAATTTCAGCCCCAAAGGTAAATGTTTGAGAGGGTTTATAAGCAATAGAAAAAGACTTGAATGGAAACATTTAGGCAGCCTTAAAATGTCTAAATCCCCAGACCTTCCTATTGCTTCACCAAGCTTTTAAAAGGACATTGCTGGACTGTAAATCAGTTTGCTTGAAAATTGACTACCTATTAATCTTACCAGAACCCCCTCAGATCACTGTAACTGGAAAGTCAGCAAAAGTTAGCACCTGGACTATGGTCATGTAACAAGAGAAAAGCTGACTAACTAAAAAGACTTTACAAAACAGCATAAAAGCAGAAAAAATCCTCCATTAAAAGTAGTATGGAATTAAAAAAAAATCAACTAATCAGTTTTCTGCTAACAGTGCCATTTTTGCACTTTTAAGATAACACTAAGTGTAATGAGGTACTTCACCTACCAGTGATTCAAAATGTTCCACTGTTGCCACCTCTTAAGATTTTTTTTAATGAGTTTTGCAATATTCCTAGTTTTTCATAAAGTCATGTCTGCTGCAATCAGCCAGTCACCTGAAATTGCTACTGCTGCTATTTTTTAAAATCAGATTGTAGTTCTAATTGCAGAGTGACTTGAGTATGATAGATTTGAACATGATAGTCACCTCAGCCCTGGGCATAAATATAGGCAACTCCACCCTTTAAATTGTCATTTGTTAAGCCAGTTTCATGTTTTGTAATACTGGAGAGTTGGCATTATGAATAGGAGTGCCCAGCTCTGGTATAGCATATATCCATAATCTTAAAGCACTGTACAGTTTGGCCAGTCATAATCACTGTCTCTTTTTTTAGATGGGCAGAGGGGAGGAACCTGAGACGGGAAGAAGGGAAGAAACTCAGTAGGCCAGTAGCAGAGCCAGAAAAGGAAAAGCCTGTGCCACCTTGCCTGTTAACTCTTCAGTGCAGCCAACACTGAAGTTTAAATCCCCATTTTGCTGCTGTTTCTGAATTTTTTTTTTTTTTTTAGATTTCAATTATTCTTTAAATTGGTGCAAAGTTAATGCATGTCTTGTGATCTAAGCAAAATCTGAGAAGTGCTTGTAAAAGTTCCCTTTGTGTCAGAAGCCAGTCCAAGCTGTTGGGTCAGCATTTGTGCTATGGCTGGTCTGCCAGACTTCCCGAAGTAGCGATATTGTGGGTGTGGGTTGAAAAATAACTGTCTGCCTGTTTCAGGACTTCTCTGAGTTCCATGTTATCTTTCAACTCCCTCCCTGGCTATTTCCATTATTTCTGAATTCACTGGCTGCTTTTGTATCCATCTCGCTGCCTGTAATTTGCCCTTAGCTTGATTAACTCCCTTAACTGTGTGAAGTCCTTATTGCATAGGCATGTTGATTTGTTTTAGGAGTGCTAATTCTGTAACTTCCCGCACCAATTAAGGCCCTTATTCAGGAAAGTGATTATGCTCGGGCTCAGTTTTAAGTGTGTGCAGTATTACTCCCCTTCTTTATATGTGTAATATTCTTAACTGCATAACCACTCCCAGGTTATCTGTTGCTTTCATTGTAACAAACATCAGTTATCTGCATATGGGTGAATTGTATATGCCACTTAAGCGTATAGCATCTTTCTGAATGTACTCTCTCCTTAACTCCATAGAAGTAAGCTGTTGTAAAAGAGCTGCTATTAGAAGCCTTGAAAATAATAGGACCTAATCCATTTCAGTGCTGCTGCCTTCCATCATGTTCAAGGTTGCTAACAGCATGGCATTGACAGTTTTATGTGCACTTAATGAGCATTGCTTACATTAAGTTTGGATGAGTGCATATTCTAGGTATGTAGCCTTTTTTCCATTCCTAAGGCTATGCACTTAAATGGAGAACATTGTACATAGAAATTGACTTATATGGGACCTAAATAAGCAATTAAGTGCTTTCCTGAATTAAGGTCTCGAAGGAGAAATTCATAGGATCACATCTCTATAACTCTTGCTTCACTAGCTAGACTGATGACCTGAACTGATGCATCACTTCTTCCCTTTTGATAGAAGACTCAAAATCAGCATTCATTATGTCAGTCAGGTTGTTTTTTGTGTTTTTAATCAGAGCCCCAAGTGGAAACTCCAAGGAAATGCACAGCACTCTGCTTTCTAAACAAGCCTAAAGAAAAAAATTATTATGCATTGTGTTCAGTCTTGTCACAGAACAACAAGAATTTCCATGCTGCTCGCAGTACACTGGCTTGAAGCTGTGGTAAATGCCTATGTTTTCAAATGGAGAAAATTCATCTCTGCCTGTCCTATTGTTACAAAGTAGTCACAATCATGTCCTTTATCTCTTCCCCACCCCCCACTCCTCCTCCCAATAGTAAATGTTTTTTGGACCATTTTGTTGCTTGATCTTTCCCTTGTTCTTTCCTTCTTTTTTAATGCCAAGATATTTTTCTTTAGGTTATCCCTTGTTTTCTTGGGAGTCTGATCCTTATACCCTGGAAACTCAAGTTCAATAGCGTAATCCAAAACTTGTACAAGCATGTTCCATTCCAAGCAAAAATAAATCATCCTGGGGAAGCAACTAAAGGAAAACTGATGCAAGCCTTTAGCCATTAGAAGCATGCACTGGGGTGGGGAGGAGGGTGGGAAGAAACTGCATGGCTCCTTGGATGAAGAAGACATCATAGAAAAAGAATCTGGGATGTTTGCTGGAAATCAGGTGCTTGTAAACTTTTGGGTATGTAACTTTTAGGCAGTCTGTGAAGTAGTAGCCAAGCTGTATAAGGCTAGAGTAAAAAAAGAACTGATGCAGAACAGAAAGCCGGGCTCTTGGCAGGCGCCTGGAAGGAGAATTGCTTACTGTCCAGATTAGTCACAAACATCCATGTGCTGTAGAATCACAGTTCATCAGAAGCTCAGGCAATTGAAAGGGTAGCAAACAAACTGATTTAAAGGGGCTGCCTGCAAATATGAAGTGAACAGGACAGACAGCTGATTGCAGGGTGGGTAGCACAATGCTGATGAACTAACTAGCTAGTAATGCTCCAGAGCAGAGGGGACCAAGCTTTCTAGCCTGGGACCAGGATCCATTGATTCTGAGGCCAAGGGGCCACAATCAATAGAGCAGGCTCTCTGGCCTGTTCAGCTGCTGCAGTATTACTCAGACACCACAAAGGAAGCAGAATTGCCCACCATCCCCCTGTCAGGTTAGCATAGTTGGTGTCAAGTTAGCATAGTTGGCTTTCAGGTCACCTTCTGTGGCCTGGATGGAACTAGGGAGTAGCTGAAACACATTGCACTCTGGACCCCCAATGGTGTATCGCCCCTGAGTGCTGTATCTAGCTGGGGCATGTTAGATTAACCCAGGGCTAGTTATAGACTTGGAAGACTAACTGGTCTTCAGGGTTTTGTAGGCTGCCCTGTGTGGGGCCATCCAGATCAAGTGAATCTTTTAGATTCAGGCTCCCTGCCATGGGTGCTGCTGCTATGTAGGGGGGACAGAGAAGCTCTGATTGCTCCAGTGCCCGTTGGCTTGCAGGAGCCCCAGAGGGGAACAGGATCAGGTGCTACTGAAGGCAGTATACCTAGTTCCATCACTGTTATCTGTTTGCATTCTACATACTGGCCAGTTACTCTGTCCTCTTACAGTACAGCAGGCAGCCAGGTGGAGACCTGCTGAGCAGTTGTGGTAGGGAAGGAATGACAGACTGAGATTTACTTTCCAGTCCATCTCACATAGGGTTGTGGGGAGACAGCACTCCTGATCCTCCCTGCACTGATCGGCTCTACTCACACCCAGCAATATTTAATGGATGCAGAATGGAGTCTAGGGACACGCTTTCTTAATAGTGTTGTCTTCAAGGATCCTAGCTTGGATGCTCCCGTACAGCATGTTAAATGTGCGTATGCTCCCTTGTTTTGAGCAAACTGAAGCAGAAACAACTGAAGCTCGAAGAACTGAAGTCCCTAGTGTAGATGAGGCCCAAATGACTTCTGCAAAATCATGGAGGGGAGTCTGTGACACAGTTGGGAACTGCATCCAACCCAGTGCTTGTGCCATGAGACCATTTTACTTTTGAGTACAGCAGATGCAAGTCGGCTCTTCACAATATTGCATGGTCTTGAAGCTAAAAGTCTGCAAGAGGACCTCTGCCCCTTCCCCTCTCCCACTCCTCCTTGTGGAGCCTATGCAATTAATAATCCATTCCAGCCATCCACCCCACTGCTCCGAGCCTTCAATGCTCCTTTTCCCCATTTGGGTGAGTTTTTCCCTCCTGCCATCCGTAGCCCAACAATTGTGATACAAGCAATCATACAAATGTGTGACTAGGCATGGGAGAGAAACAGTCCACTGGCAAACCATTCTGGGAGTCACACTCCCAGTCTGCTAAAATGAACAAGAAGGGGGAGATGTCTAGTGGACTGGCTGGAGTTTTCTGATTAACTAAGTTTAGAAATAAAGGGGTCAAATAGAGTTTTAAGAGAGGGAAAGCACCATATAAGTGTGTTTAATGTAAGAAGGTTTTTATCACATCTATACTCCCTTTTTTTGAAGCCATCCCTCAGAGGTTTTTGGGTGCTGGGAAACTGATGGCCTTTGTCACTTTTTTCTTTTTCTATGTCAGAAATAGCAAGTGTGAAGCTTGCCAAACAGAAGCAGAAAGCCGAAGCAAAGCGGAAGGCAACCCCAGTGGTGGGAGACATGCAGCCTTTGATGGAAGCCCTGCCTGAGCTCTCTGAACTGACCAAGGGCAGGAAACAGCCCAAGGCGTGCGTATTCCTTCATGACTGTTTATTTTCATACTTGCAGGGCAGTCTGGTTCTCAGCTACACTCCTAACTTATTTCTGTGGCCAGTGCAGCTTAAGGAGCCTCAAAGTGGGTGGAAGAGGCCTCCTGAGAATTTTGTGCACTCTGCTTGCTTCCTCCCAGCTCTGATGTAGAGTGCGACAAGGATGGAGTGCCCTGTAACTGCTCTCCTCAGAGGCTAGGGGAAAAGAGAGCACGAGTTACAGTAGACCTGGATCTGCTCTTGGTTACACTGGGTCCTTTGTGTAGTTTTGTGACCCAGTACACAAGTGATTTAAAGCTGCCTTTGCTCCAGAGTACTGTCCCTACCCCAAGTGCAGGCCAAGAGTAACTGTGAACTAGGCCCTTTATCTCCTAATGTAAGTCAGTATGGAATTGCACTTGCTGGAATCCCATAAAGGGATTTTTTTCATGAAAAGAAGAGTTCTCTGGAGCATGAATGGCATATGGCTGAGAAAAAACAGCTTTAACCAAAACATGAGAGCAGTTTTCACACTGGGGAGCAAGCTTTGAGCAACCAGGTTTTTCTTAATCTAACACAGGGTGAAAGCAGGATGGGTATCGTGCATGCAGCCAGCATCACAACACAGCCCTGATAAGGCTTCTACTAGGTATGAGTGACCATTTCAGAGGAGGGCATCAACTTTAGGGCGGGGGTTCTAATGGAAAGCCTGTATGGAACAGACCCTCAAAGTAGGATTCAGCAAAGTAAGACTGGTGCTGGTGCTCTTGGGTGCAGTGGTTCTCAACCTTTTTGGACAAGGGGCACCCCTCTATAACTTTTGCAAATTGAGTGACACCCAGTGTTAAAAACAAATTTACATACCACGGTTCTTACTTCCTTGCAGAGGAGCTGGCCAGTGGGGGCAGGGAAGCATCCAGCTAGGAACAAGCCTGAGCCTGTGCTTATTTGCTCATGCCTCACTTAACTCCTCACACCTTATATCACCCTTCAAAGGATCTTGCAGCATCCCAAGGTGCCATGGCACTCTGAGAATCACCACTTGTGTTTTCCACCCATAGGTCTCAAAATACTTTCTAAAATAGGAAGCCAGTATCCAGTTTACCTGTTTTACAGATGAGGAACAGGCAGGACAAATGACGTGGCCAGCAGGCCAATGGCAGAACTGCAAGTAGAGCTCGGTTCTCTGGAGTCCCAAGTCCAGTGCTCTGCTCTCTGAAACTGGAGTTCCTCCATGGTGCACTCTGACCAGATCCATTTGACAGCAATTCTGTGGTTTGTAAGATGCTTGCTTTTGTACTTAGTAGGTGAGCATCAGAGTAGAGAGCTCAAAATGGAAGGCGTTGTTAAACTGCCTCATTTCCTCCAGTCCTTGGCCAAGCCAAGCTGCCTTAGGTTCCCTGCTGGTTTGGGATCAGGCTTTATACAACTGAAAAGTAGTGTTTCCTGTCGGTGCCTTTCACTTAGCCTCGTAAGCAGGAAGTACTGCTACTTCTGGTCCCTGGACACACAACAGGGCCCTGGGGCCACTGCTTTTCAATCACTGTAGTTACCAGCTAATTTTGGTCTGAGGTGAACCATGCCTGGGCTTTGCTGAGCAGTGCTGAGGCAGAAAGGGAAGAAGGCAATCTTTTTGGATCATTGCCTCTCTGGGAAGGACTGTGTTTGTTCCCCAGTTTTTAGAATTATTCCTGTGTTTACTCTCTGTAACCTGGGTGTCTCCAAGTGAGTGTCCCCCTCTCAACAATAGAAGGGGGGAAGCCAGCCGAGTACCCATGCTGGGGATGGCAACTGCAGTCTACTCGCAGTTCCTTCCCACCTGTCGTGTCTCAGTAGAAGAGGAACAGAAAACAATGTCTTAACCAGGTACAGATTTAATATATATGAACTAAGGTGAGTATTTACAGGTTACAAATATATATATATCTATAACTATGTACATACCCATATACAAGCAGGTAAGCATAATGGTCCAACTGATATGAACAGGCAAGTGCCACAATAAATGACACTCTAAACACAAGGCGTACAGTTAATAGTTAGTAAACACTCCGAAGATACATGCATGTGTCAAGCAATCAATAAAACACTCCAAAATGTGAGGCACAAAAGTTCTCTAGGGGGTCCCTTCCTTCTGCCTCTCCTAGTGAGGCTGCCTCCCCCTGAGTGTCACTCCCCGGTAGGAGACCCGGTGCCCCACTGACTTGCGTGTCCCAAGGAGCCAGGTGGGGGGTTGTCCATAAGCTGCCCTGGCCTAACTAATGTTTCTCCAGGGGAGGGCTCAGGGAAGGGGTGTGACTCGCTCACGCGTCCCAGTGTCTCAATCCTTCTCAGGGGGAGTTGCAGGCCTGGGCCGCCTCATGCATGCCCAGGGCTGTCACTCCGAATACCTACACACCCCTGTGCTCGGGAACTGCTCCGTTCTTGGGGTCCTGGGGGACTGACTGCAGGGAATGGGTCTCAGACTACCTGGCCCCTCCTTCTCCACCCCTTGTGCCCTGCAATGACTCACCCCGTGGTAGCACTGGCTCCCATGCCTGGCCTTGTGCCAGGGTTGGAGACCTGAGCCACCTTGCTGTGGCTCCCAGGGTCCCGGTCCCTTGTGGACCCTCTGCAGCGATGCCTGCAACCCCCGCTGCTTCTGGCCAGCAGCATAACCTTTCAGGCTCTTCTGGGCAGTCGGATACACCCACTGGGAAGCTCTCCCAGCTATTTTTGGCCCTGGGACCTCATCCTTCTTCTTTGTCCCTTACCGACTGCGCCACATGCTCGCCATGCAGCTGCTTATATCCCCTTTCTGGGGCTCCACCCCCAGATTGAAAAGGAACCGATCAGGAGGCTGGAACTGTAGTTCCCAATTAAATCCACTCCTGCCCCCCGTTTAGAGTAGAGGCAAAGTGGACTGTCTTCTGGGCTCCTCCCCTGCCTGTCTCTGATTGCTGGGTTTTGCCCCACGAATTGCATTTGTGGTTTCCTAAGCCTAGAGAGCCAGGCGAAACCTGGCAAGCCCGCCACATGTCTAATATAGCGCTGTTCTCCCTACTAGCTGTGACCTCTGATTGGTGATTTGTCTTCTTACTAGCTCCCTGATGCCGCATGTGTTTTTCTTAGCAGTATCCAACCAGGAGAGGGAAGTATACATGATGTATGCTGCAAACATCCCCATCTCCAAACCTTCAGCTTTGACTGGAACTAGAAGCTTACTTTTACCATAACTAGGAAAGATTAAGGACTGGGGCTGGGCTGATTTTATAAAGTTGTTTGGCAAGGCACCCAGATTTAGCCAGAGGGGTCCTGAATACTGGCTGTGTGCTGGGCTCATGCTGTATGCTGGGCTTCCAGCTCTAGTCAGGAGGGAACACTGACTCAGACTGGGCCCCCATCTGAGCAGATGAGGGGAGCTGCTGTTCCTTGTCTTAAGGGGACTCTTTTTGGAGGCTCAGACACCTAACTTGCACTTATACGTTTGAAAATCTCCCTACTTCAGCTTGATCCCCAGTTTCTTGAATGATTTTTTTTCTTATTACTTTTCTGAAATACTGGCTTCTGGGCTTAACTACAATGAAGGGCAAATGTGTCCAGTGTTGTTTCAGATCTCCCAAAGGGTTTTAATTTGGTCTATTTAGATTCTCAGCCAGGATTTGGAGTTGTATGAGTCTCTTGGATGAAATCACATGTTCCAAATAGTGACAAAGCAGGCTACAGATGGGGCATGTGGGGCTTGAAACTCCCCGTCTGGAGTGGTTTCTGGGAGGCAGCACGAACCCACCCATGCATTCTGGCAGCACTGTGTGTAATGTTCACTGTATTTCTGCTGGAGGATTTTCCCCAGGACTCCTGTAGACAAGGCATTTACCTTGGGCTGTTCTTTCCTATGACATGCTGCCAGTGAGGAATAATGGCTTACATAATTTAAATCTCCTGTGGCCTGGCGTTCTCAGAGCAGTGCCATCATCTACAAGGCAGAGCCACTGTAATGTGAGCGCTTCTCTTCCTTTTCTTCGTCACTGGAGAATTCCAGCAACATAGTACTTTGAACCCAGTTCTTCTCCAGACTGTCAGTGGAGTCCCAGCTCTGGGGCTCTAATGTTGGAGAGCTCAGTTGAGGGAGCAGCCTAGCATAGAGAAGTTCCACTCTGATGGGCAAATCCAGCCAGTGCAGCCCACGTCAGTGTGTGACTGATGCAGGAGGCGCAAGACTAGCCCAGATAGGGAATGGGCCCCTATCAGAGTATACATCCCTGCTCCTCACACAGGTCACTGGGCTGGAGGAACCACATCAGTACCTGCACCCCATGGAGCTAAATCCCTTCTCTGGCTTATGCAAGGGTGACTTTAGTCTCCCATTTTCTCTGTGTATGTGCATGTGCATCTTAAATAATTGGAAGAAGCTTTTGTAGGATTTGAATTGTTGCATAAGTGAAGGATAATACTTTAGTGATTTGTCAGCGTTATTAATAAAAGATTAGATTCTCCAGAAATTTGATCTCTTGCCAGGTAACAGAGCATTACAGGAAGGGTTTTATTCTGATTTATAATGAATGAAGGCAACAAAGCAGAATGAAACAAGGCTGCCATTCACAACCAGAGTTGCCATGCTACTGGAGATTCACACAATAACTTTTCCAAGCACCACAGCTGGTTGAGTCATCAGCACAGACCTATTTCATAAGGCTGGCTAGGGGTGAGAACTAGAGTATGCCTGAAAATAGAACTGCAGCAATTTCTGAACACAAACTTGGACTTGCTGTTTCTAAAGGAATGTTGAATCCTCACGGAAAGCTACAAAGGATTTGGTGTTGGGGACAGTTCTGCCTGTGATATATGCTGCTTTTTTCAGGGGCTGGTGATTTTTATTTCTAGGAATGCTTGCCTGTAAATAGGATATGTTTTCTAGAGATGCCGACTTTGAAATCTCACCCCTTCCAGAAATGTGTTTAAAGTATGACTAGGCATAGCCCCTGTCCAACAGCCTCCTTGCCAGTGGCTGTGGCTTCACAATTGCCTTCTCTCCTTGTTGCTGTGGATAGCCTGTGCAGGCAGGGCAGTAGCATAAGAGCCGTGAAGCTGAGTGCACATGAATGCACAGTGTGAGCGCCCTAAGGAAAAGATGTTCTCCTCAATGTCAATAACTGTAGGTGCCGCTTGTAGATAGTGGAGCAGAGTGATTGAGGGAGACTCGGAAATTATTCTTCTTTTTGAAGCCGACTTTGTCTCCGTAGGAGTTAATCTGTTCTTGTTGCTTTTCCCCGCCCCGTGTGCTCTTAGTCCCATGTTATGCAATGACACAGTTGATCATTGTGTTACAAAAATTCTGGCCTGTGGCTGTCAGCAGTCACTTAGGGGGGAAGTTGTCAGCATAGCGTTAGAGATCTAGCTGCATAACCCCTGCTTTCAGCTAATTGGAGGAGCATGTTAAACGCCCTACACTGCTCCTCTTTTTTGCTGATTGACATGCTCCTGTGTTGTTCAGGCTTCAGTGGTCTGGCAGGGAAAAGTACATTCTGGAGGATTTGTCCATGAGACGAGGGTAAGTGAAGAGTCAGCTGTCCTGGACAGGTAGCAGATGTGGGGAGAATGGCTTGAACAGCCCTTATTTTCTAAAAACTAGGGAGCATGATAGTGGCTGTGTAGTTATGTAATCAGTGAAGCTTGGGAAAAAGGTCTCCCTGCTAGCAAATGGGGAGAGCGAATGCTTCTGCTCAGGCAGAAAATAGGGAAGGCTGTTTTTGGTCAGTGACTGCTGTTGGGATAGACCCAGCTGAAGCTGTGGTACCTTCTGTCTGCCATGCAGGGAAAGGCTGTTGCTGGACAGGTCTTAAGGAGACTGCTGCTCTCACTGGCATCCAGTGCAGATGGTGTCCGGGGGAATCTTCCCAAGGACCCATGTTTCACAGTGGTTTTTGGGCCAAAATTAAGCAGACCCCTCCCCCTAGCTTCTCCTGGCACATCTGAGCCATCTGCTGCCTGTACCATAGTGCCAGTGTTCTGCAGCTAAGCCCCATGTAGAAGCAGGCTCACAAATTGTCTGCATTGCTTGCAGAGTGTTTGCTGGGCCCTGTGCTGTCCCAAACTGTGGATAACTACTTGAACAAAGTACATCTTTGACCCTGAAATCAGGGACCTGGAGAGGGAGCCTTTTGGCTGTCCTGCTGCCCTATAGTCCTTGCCCATGCACTCTTATAACTGCTCTATGTAAAGAGAGCTGGTCACAAAACAGGGCACGCACACTGCAAAAAATGTGCAGCATTTAAAAAATGTTCTTGTTCTGCGTTAAGGTGAAACAGAGCTCTCTGGAAGATTTCTGTGGAAAGACTACATCCACCGTCAAACAACTGTTAGCTCTGCGATCAGGCCATGTGCCTGTGATTTGGACCAGGAAACCCATATGTGCCTGTGTCCCTTGCGAGTGCCCTAATCATCCAGCTTAGCTCCCATTTTTTTCTGTTGGAATTGTAACATTTCATATCACTACTTAAATGCTCATTGAGCATGAGTAAGTCAGGCTGACTCTCTAGACCAGCAGATAGGGCACCTGCTTGGGAATTTGGAACCGGAGGTTGAAAGCCCTGCTGCAATTCGATTTTTTTATATTTACAAACAATAGAACAGAAGAGTCAGAGAGAGACTCACCTCAGACCCCATATGCTGACTGTTCAAGGCACTCATTTTTTATGGGAAAGGGCCAGGTTGAGGTTCCTGATCTGAAGTAGGCAGAGCAGGGACTCGAGCAGGAATCTCCCATGTCACAGGGCAACGTCCTGCTGAGTGGACTTGGGGCTTTTCTGGGATGGGTGTGTCTCTAGCTTGGTTTTGACCAGAAACTTCATCCAGGAACTAAGGCCTCTAGCACATTCATGGTGAGACTTAATTTCATAGACATTAGGGCTGGAAGGGACCTCAGAAGATCATCAAGTCCAGCCCCCCACCCGAGGGGCAGGAAGTCAGCTGGGGTCATAGGATCTCAGCAAAATAAGCATCCAATTTGCTCTTGAAGGTGCTCAATGTAGGTGCTTGAACCACCTCTGACGGCAGGCTGTTCCAGACCTTGGGGGCTTGGACAGTAAAGAAATTCTTCCTTATGTCCAGCCTGAAACGGTCTTGCAGTAGTTTACAACCATTTGACCTCGTCATCCCTTGGGGCGCTCTGGTGAACAAACGTTCCCCCAGGTCCTGGTGAACACCCGTGATTAAATTTTTTGGATGACCATCAGATCACCCCTGAGCCTGCGCTTTTCCAGTTTAAAGAGCCTCATAGCTCTCAGCCTGTTGTCATAAGGTCTGTTTTCCTGACCTCTGATCATGCATGTGGCTCTTCTCTGGACTCTCTCAAGCTTCTCCACATCCTTTTTGAATTGTGGAGCCCAAAACTGGACACAGTATTCCAGCTGCAGCCTCACCAAGGCCGAGTACAACAGGAGAATGACGTCCCGGGATTTGCTTGAGAAGCATCTATGGATGCAAGCCAGTGTTTTGGTCGCTTTACTAGCCGCAGCATTGCTTTGCAGGCTCGTGTTCATCTTGTGGTCAATGGTGACCCCCAAGTCTCTTTCTTCCGTAGTGCTTGATCCCCAGTCCCAGCAATCTTGTCTCCTGCTAGCCCAAGTGTGCATGGCAGAAGGCATAATTTTAGGATCAGGGACCAGATCCCAATTGTGCCAGTACTTTCCAGTACAGGGGAAGCCTGGGATAACAATCCTGGGCTCCCTTTGCACCACCAAGTTGGGCAGGGGCCAATAATCAACTGATTGATAACCTGCTGGTGGGCATGGGGGATCAGAGGCTTCTATTATGGGAGCTGAAGGGCTTCTACCGCTAGGGACTTAAACCCCTCCAGAAATCTCTCATCTCTCATGCTTGGCTAGAATGACCAGGCATGGGGTTTAAAGTCCCCAGCAGGGGAGGCCTTCATAATATATGTCATCTTTGGGTCATAATTCCCAGTTGTGGTCCCTTGTTGATATGAATGGCTTCAGTAATTGTAGGTGCCTGTATCAGTAGCCAAACTGTGTTTAGTCAGCTTAACATTTTCCTGTCAGCCAGCCTTTCCAGCACTCTTTTACTTCTGAAGCTACCCTTCTGAGTTTCCTCCAGGTTTGTAATTACCTTGGGATTGAGGTGCTCTGAAGGCTATTTCATTTGTAACCACTCTCATCTACTTGGTGAGCTAGGTCCTGTTTTCATTGTAGAACACTGAGATGCAGTGTCCCCCTACAGTGTGGTTTTCTTGATGCCCTCAACATTAACTCTGTATTAAACAGTGGCTTCCTACTAGGCCCCTGGGCTATTTAATATGGTGTGCAGATCCTAGTGATTTCCTCTCCCTCAATACTTCCAGTGTCTGCATCCAGGCATTTGGATACTCCCATCTTTTCTCTCCTGCTCCAGTCTGGTGCATTTTCCCCCCTCTGAGTTTACAGTAGTTATTTTTAGTTTGGTGAACATTCCCCCTCTGCTCTTTCTACTTGTGTCAATGCTGCCTCAGAGTCCCTGTAACCCTGAAG
>NW_017729031.1:85021555-85023549 GCF_001723915.1 Gavialis gangeticus
GCTCCAGTCTGGTGCATTTTCCCCCCTCTGAGTTTACAGTAGTTATTTTTAGTTTGGTGAACATTCCCCCTCTGCTCTTTCTACTTGTGTCAATGCTGCCTCAGAGTCCCTGTAACCCTGAAGGTCAAAAGCTGTGGTTCTATCTGTTTTTGGATTAGACTGTCCCCAGTTAACGAGCAGCCATCCTAGTTACTTTGCAGATCCCAGATGCACTGTCTGCCAGTTCTGCAGGTTCCTCAGTTGGCTTCCAGTTCTGGCTTCCTGCGTGTGACACCAAGTTCTCTGGCAACTGCATTTCTCCAGATGAGCCCTTCGATTCCCCATAGACTTGTCCTCTATTTCCACATAGGTTAGAGTGAGCACAGAGTGGTGCTTGGGCTTCCCTGCATCCTGGTTACATCTCGGGGTTAGTGCCCAGGATGTGGCAGGTTATCATGCCATGCCCTTGGTCACTCAGCACCATCCAGTAAGTGAGCAGAGCTTTCCAACAGACACATTTCAGCACATTTAAGTATATAGAGTTTCATGCAGTCATCTTTAATTGTGGCCTCTCTACTGCTGGCCTTTCGTGGCTGAAGATAGTCTTAGTCATGTGCCTGCTGTATTTATGCTGAGAGAGAAAGGGAGATGGGTGCTGCATCCCATAGCTTCAAAGCCAATGGCATTCTGCCAAAAAGGGGGAAATGAAAGAAGGACCACATAATTAAAAAAAAAAAAAAAAATCCCTAGAAACACTCAGAGTAGATGGCAATAGCGAGGCAGGTGATGGCCTCTCCATGAGTCTTAAAACTGCAGATCACCTTGGGTGTTCCAGCACCCATCCCACTGCACTATTGGCAAAACTTCCCTGCCTGCCTCATGAAGGAACACTGGGGTTCAGACAGGAGCTTGGCACAGTTAACAGTGAAGTGTAATTCCAGGATTAGTAGAAAAGGTAAGTGAAGGAATCCCTTTTTTCTCAGGGAAAAAATCACCCAGAACACTAGGGGAGATGGCCTATAATTTTGTCCTGAACAGAAAGTGACTGATCATTCAGAGATGATGATGATGGAGTGCTCTGATGATGGTGAATGTGTACACACTCAAGCCACTGTTGTGCACTGTTGCTGGCTGGCTGCATGCATGGTTGTTTTTTTGTCTTTTGTTCATATAGTTAGATGTTAATCAGATTCCCTAGGAGGTACAGATTTAGAATGCTGAACTCTTTTCCTTGCCTCGCCATATGGCACAGTGTCTCCCTTCTATAAAACTGTTATCTATTTTTATTTCCCTCTGCAGCCACACAAAAGCAAAGGCAGAGCCAACAAACTTCAGTCAAATGAAGCCAGTCCAGAAGCACAGGCTCTTGTAAGTACCCAGCTACCAGAAAGTGCCTTAGCTGGATCCCACTTGGCACTGGGACTATTCTTCTTATAGTTGAGTTCATTCAGCTGGGTGAGGGGAGGCTAGCATAGTTTCACATATTTAAACTGAAGCTGAAGACGTTGCTGCTAGGGCTATGCGAACCTTCAGTAGCTGATTCGATTTGGAGGAGATTCGGCCCAATTTGGTAGCCAAATCTCCGAATCGAATCGGGAGAACCATTAATCTCCCTAAATCAAATCGGAAGCCTCCAAATCAATTCGGAGATTCGGCTGTAGACTGTACAGGCAGGCACTAGGCAGTACCGGTGGAAGCAGCTGGGGGAGCAGCCAGACAAGCCCCACCTTGAGCCAGCAGGCCCAGGAGTAGCCACAGCTCATCCAGCTGCCCCCTGTGCTGGGAGAGGCAGGCAGTGCTGGCAGCCCCAGGAGAAGCTGTAGGGAGCTGGGGGGAATGATTAGGGGTTGGGGGAATGAGCAGGGGCTTCCCGGCAGCTCCCGGTTCCATTCCCCAGCCCCCGCAGCTTCTCCCGGGGTTGCCAGCACTGCCTGCCTCACCCCAGAGGGGGAGCAGCTGGATGAGCCACAGCTTCTCTCAGGGCTGCTGGCTCAAGCCGGGGCTCATCTGGCTGC